>NW_020173040.1:2691679-2783899 GCF_003031525.2 Neophocaena asiaeorientalis asiaeorientalis
CACCCCCAACTCCCGGGGGCGCAGTATCCCCAGGTCTGAGCCTCTCTGCACCTTGGCCTCCCTGCTAACAGAGGTGGTGAGAACCATACTTGAAGGCGGGCAGGGGGCTCAGCCGAGGGAAAGTCCTGAGCCAGTGCCCCTCCCTCTGTCAGAGAGAATGCCGGGGAAGGACGCCGGCCGGGCCTCAGAGGAAGCCCACCCGTGACTGTGGAGCAGTCTACACTGCATATCTCAGGTAACCAAATACCCTACACAGGGCAGCTTCAGAAGAAATGTATTTTTCTCACAGGTCTGGAGGCTGGACATCCAAGTTCAAGGTGCCAGCAGAGTGGGTTCCCTCTGAAGAATACAGGAAAGGGTCTGTTTCAGGCCAGAATCATCGCACTACTGTTAAAAAAACAACAAAAAATCAAGAAACAAGAAAAAAAACTCTTGGAAATTACAAATACAGTAGCAGAAATTAAAAACTCAACAGAAGGCTTGAAGGGTCAAGTGGAGAAATATTCCAAGAAAAATAAAAGTAGAGAAGCAGCACACGGAAACATGTGGCCGATTGCAAAGACAGCCACCATGCTCCATGCTCCCTGCGTCCACGCTGCCTCTGTCAGCTCAGGCCACTATAGCCAAAATGCCACAGGCTGGGCAGCTTAACAACACTTACTTCCCACAGTTCTAGAGGCTAGACGTCCAAGACCAAGGTCCCAGCAGATCTGGTGTCTGGTGAGGACCCAATTCCTGGTTCGTAGATGGATGTCTTCTCCTTGTGTCCTCACGTGGCAGAGACAGAGCTGAATCAAGATTCCTCATGTCTCTTTTTATTAAGGTACTAACCCCATCATAAGAGCTCCACTCTCATGACCTAATCACCTCTCCAAAGGCCCATTTCTAAATGCCATCACTTTTGGGGATTAGGGTTTCAACATATGAATTTTTAGGAGGACACAAACATTCAGGGCAAAGCACATGCCCTATGCAATGAGACTGCAGCTCCAGCCTACAAAGGTGGCATCTCTTCCCCCTCCCCTTGAATCAGGCTCGCCTTGGAATTTGCTTTAGCCAGCAGAATGTGGCAGAAGTGACATACAAGCCTTGTACACTCCTGCTTGTTTCCCCAGACCCCTACGTGGCTGCCATGTGAACAGCCCCAGACTCACCGTCTTGAAGACTAGAGAGGATGTGGGGGAGGAGCTGTCCTAGTTGAGACCATCTGACACCAGCCAACCACCAGCAAGCCCAGCAGCTGGCCATGGACGCATGAATGAGCCCAGCCAAGATTAGAGAGACTGCCCAGCGAGGCCCGCACCAAACTGCTGATCTCCAGAATCTTCAGCTAAATTAGTGATGGTTGTTTCAAACCACTACATTTGGGGGTAGTTTACTACGCAGCTAACTGACACAGAGCATCAATCCGGGAAGTCTAAAACCTCAGTAATTAACACATCAAGAAGTAAGAATAAAGGAGAAAAAGAGGAGGAAATTGCCAAAGACATAGTACAGAAAAATTTCCCAGACTTAGAAGATGAGTTTCCAGATAAAAAGTTTCCACTAAATTTTCACTATAATAAATGGGAAAGATACTACACTAGGGACATCACTGGGAAATATCAGAATACTATGGGAAAAGAGAAGTTTTTATAAACTTTCAAAGATGAAAAAAATGGTCACATAAAAAGAATCCGGAATAAAAATGACATTGGACTTCTCAGCGGCAACACTGGAAGGTAGAAGGCAATGGAGAAAATGCCTTCAAAATTCTGAGGGAACAGTTTCCACCTGATAAGTCTATACTCAAACTATCAACCAAGGGTAAGGGTACAATAAAGGCATTTGCAAATATTCAAGGTCCCCAAAATGTGCTGCTATTCGTTCTTTCTCAGGAAGCTGCTGAAGGATGTACCTTGTCAAAATGAATAAGTGTATACTTACACTGACTTGCAGGTCAAGTATACTTGGGTTAGTATACCTATACTTACACAAAAGAATGAAAAACATACATCCACACAAACACTTGCACACAAATTTTGTAGCAGCATTAATCACAATAGTCAAAAAGTGGAAACAATCCCAACGCCATTCCACTGATGAATGGGTGAACCAAATGTGCTATATCAATTCAATGCAGTATTATTCAGCTATATAAGGAATGAGATACTGATCCATGCTACAATATAGATGAACCTCAAAAACATGCTAAGTGAAAGAAGCCAGACAAAAAAGGCCACATATTGTATGGCTCTATTTATTTGAAATGTCCAGAATAAGCAAATCCACAGAGACAGAAAGTGGATTAGTGGTTTCCAGGGTCTGGAGGGAGAAAGGAAAGGGGAATGACTGCTGACGGGTGTGGGGTTTATTTTGGGGGTGATGAAAATATTCTGGAATTAGACAGAGGCACGGTTCTGTGAATATAATAAAACACTGAATTGTACACTTCAAAAGGGTGAATTTTATGGTATATGAACTATATTTCAATTAAAAAGGGATATGTAAGTTGAGAACATAGATTTCTGGAGATTCAGAAAACAGAAGCTTCAACATAAGAGAGAGTCAAAGGGAACGCACAGGATGATATTAAAGCCCCAGGACGACAGCTGTGCAGCGGCTGGCGGTGACAAGGCCAGATTAGAGCAGCAGACAGGGCCTCTGAGAAAGATGTCGCCAGTTTGAGAATGGAGCTGGCATGGACGGTCTGAACATATTTGAAAGAATTTTATAATCATTCTGGTGATAAATTAGTGAGTACTATATAGAGAACAAATGTAAAAGCAAATGGAAACATTCAAAAAATTTTAAGAGCTTCCCTGGTGCAGCAGTGGTTAAGAATCTGCCTGCCAATTCAGGGGACACGGGTTCGAGCCCTGGTCCAGGAAGACCCTACATGCCGCAGAGCAACTACTCCGAGCCTGTGCTCTAGAGTGCGCGTGTCACAACTACTGAAGCCCGAGCGCCTAGAGCCTGTGCTCTGCAACAAGAGAAGCCACTGCAATGAGAAGCCTGCATACCACAACGAGGAGTAGCCCCTGCTCGCCGCAACTAGAGAAAGCCCAGGTGCAGCAATGAGGACCCAGTGCAGCCATAAATAAATAAATAAATTTATTTAAAAAATTTTTTAAATCTAGAAAGACAGAAAGCTGAGCAAAGAACAAACAAGTAAGCATAGCACAGTACATGACTCGTTGTGAATAACAGTTGCAGGCTCATAATGTGAATATAAATATACACATACCTAGAAACCTAGAATCTTCCTCAGTTTGAAAACAGAAAACTCTTCCCACAGAGCAATGCCATCCTCTGTTCCTGATGATATCACAATACTGACATGTGTGTCTGTGGACAAGACGTGGAGAAGGATTAATTATCAATAAAAAATATCTAAAACTAAATACTCAAGAAATAGCAGTGTGATCAAGTTGTATAGAAATATGGATATAAATGCCAGGAAAAAAAAAAAAGTAAAAGAGTTAAAAACATTTGCCTCAGAGGAGTGAAAATTAGAAGTTTCACAGATGAGGCAGGAAAAGGCTGTTTTTCATTATTAGCCTAAGTAAACTTTTTGATTAAAAAAATATGCATAGTATTTTGTTAGAAAAGTGAGAATTATCCCATGGTCATATAAAAGAATGCATAATCTTTATTCAAAGAATCTCAGGTTCTCTCTCATGCTATCACTCTATAATCAAGTTCAGGTATAGTACTTGTCAAAAAACAATACCAGAAAGTGTCCTAGAGTTATAGGAGACAAGAGTTCGGGGTGAAACAGCTGAATACCCAGTTCTCCAGGGGTGAGTCTCACCACAGAGCTCTCTGAAGCCAGCTCAGGAAAATTAAATCAAAAGGCCTAAGGGTATTTGTTCCTCTTGAAGAGTCACCCCCCAGACTTTCAGACTGAAACAGTTTAACCACCGGTAACAAGAAGGGTGCCCCTTCACCCTTGAGGGTGTGTGCACAGCAGGGCTTTTCTCCTTCCGAGGCACGGATGCACTGTGTGGGGGTCAAGCTCAATGTCCCCTCCCCCAAAGGAGCCGGGGTCAAGCTTTCACAACAAGAGCAGACACATGCGAGCAGTGAGACCTGGTGCCCTAACCACAGACAGTGCAGGCCCTCGTGGGCCTGAGGCAGAACCTTATCTTCCTCAGTTTGAAAACAGAAAACTCTTCCCACAGAGCAATGCCATCCTCTGTTCCTGTTAAGGGTACAGAGATGGGGCAGATGAATTAACAGTGATGCACTTACCACTGAATTGGTTCTGGGTCTCTATTATCTGTCTGTCTGTACACATGTCTATATATACCTCTCATCCAAGAAAATCATGTTATGTTAATCACTTCATTGTTTAAAGAAGAAAAACTCAAAAGAGAAATGCTTATAAACATTTTGGGTTGCTATGCATGGTTTTGAGATGATTGGTATCAGAATCTTAAATTTTTATACTTGAAAATATGTAATAAAAATTGAAAAAATAAAAGAAGAAATGGCCTGTTACTTGACAGCCATTCCTCCCTCTTTCTTCTTTACAACCAAATCATTATTCCTTTTTTTTTTTTTTTTTTTTTTTTTTTTTTTTATCTTTATGTTCTTCTGTGCAGCCCCAGCCCCAGAGACTGGCTCTGTATTGGTCTAAGACTGGCTCTGTATTGGTCCAATTCAGTCCTGCTAATTCTCGTCACAGGCACAGGGAGAGGCATGTGACCCAATTCTAGCCGATGAGATACAGGAAAAGTCTCCCAGGAGGGAGTCTGTGATGGATTTCTTAGTTCTTAAAATAAGACACAAGGATAAGAGTGTCTCTCTCCTGCTCTGAACACTGCAGGGCAAGGGGATGCCTGGAGTCACGGCAGCCCTTTTGACGTGTCGAGGTCAGCAGAAAGAGAAGATGGAGTGAAGATGGGGCCCTGATGAGCCAACTCTGGAACTGCCCCACTTTGGGACGCGTTATTATATGAGCCAGTACATATCCTTACCTTTCAAGTTGCCATGTGTTGGAAGCCCTATTCAGGGAGCTGAAAGCATCCTGAATGATACAAAGATCCATACCTAACCATACATGATGAATTATTAGAATAGCCAGGATCAAGAAAAAATCCCAAAAAGCTTCCAGAGGGGAAAAAGAGATGGTCCTCAAAGGAATGATAGCCAGGCAAGCAGTGGCCTGGCAGCCCTGCAGGATGCTGGAATACCACAGAGCAAAGCCTGCCGACACTGAGGGAAAACGGCTTCAGTCTAAAAGTCCAGCCAAAGTGACCCTCCAGTGGGAGGACGCACCAAAGAAATTTTTGGATACCCGTGAACAAAAAGTTAAGCTCTCATTCATTTTTTCCTTAGGAAATAATAAAAGAGAATACTCCAGGAAAATAAGAGAAGGAACCAAGAAAAGGGAAAACAGAGGCTCCAGGAAACAAGGGGTCCAAACCCAGAATTGCAGTCAGGAGAAGCCCCAGGACCACATTTGAGCAGTGAGCTCTAGGCTGGAGCAGGTCAGAGGCTCTGGGAGGGAGGACCCGGGAAGAATGGGCACTGCACGCCCAGACACTGGAGCTGTGACAAGGGTGCAGCGTGTGAGGCGGAAGCAGAGGGGCATCCAGGTGCTCCACGGATGGCCAAAGGGTGGAGAGTTGCAATCTACATATGAAGCACCTGATTCAAATTAGCACAGGATTCAGGTAGGGCTGGAGGATAAGGATGAAATGGACTAAGCCAAACAGAAGTGTAGGAAGCTGGAAACTGCAGGCATTTGTTGAATGAGGTGGATGTGTCTTCTTTCCAAAAGAAAAACAAACTGAACATAAAAGATATGATCCAAATATGAAACAGACCAAAATATCTATCATGATTTTGAGTAACTCATAGCGTGAAACACAGTCCATGTGAAACTTGTTCTTTCAAAGACCCAAGGATACCAACAGTAGACCGTTAAAGAAGGAAACATAATTCTGGCACATTACTTGGCTTGGTTTTTTTGCTTGTCTGTTGGTTTTGACCTCTGAGAATCAATCTACAAACAAAGCAACAGATAATCTTTATCAATCTTGACAGTGTAAGTGGAGAGACGCACTGACAGAGGCTGGGAAGCAGAACTGGGTGTAAGCAGAGATGTGACGTCCTCTTTTCAGAGTAAGGGATCCAGAAACACAGGTTACGTTTGCTAGAACAAGAAATGATATAGATGAGGTAATGATGTCACTTAAATTTCTGGTTCTGATTTTAATGAGAATGCTTACAAAGTGTCACCACTGAATATGTTTGCTGTGGCTTGGTTTTTTATATGTTTTAAAATTTTTAAGCTGTTTTAATTTTTACAGAAAGAAAATTGAGTGGAAAGTACAGAGAGTTCCCACAAATCCCTCGCTCTCCACCAATTCCTGTATTTTTAACATTTTGCATTAGTGTGGGGAACATCTGTGACAATTGATGTGGCTTTTTTTTTAGGTTGAGGAAGTTTCATTGTATTATTAGCTTACTGAGAATTTTGATCAGGTTGGGTGTCAGGTTTTTTAATTTAAGAAATGTACCAAAGGCTTCTCTGGTGGCAGAGTGGTTGAGAGTCTGTCTGCCAATGCAGGGGATACGGGTTTGAGCCCTTGTCCTGGAGGATCCCACATCCTGCGGAGCGGCTGGGCCCGTGCACCACATCTACTGAGGCTGCACTCTGGAGCTCGCGAGTCACAACTGCTGAGGCCCACGCGCCTAGAGCCCGTGTTCCACAGTGGGAGGGGCCGCCACAATGAGAGGCCTGCGCACCGCAGGTGAGAGTGGCCCCCGCTGGCCGCAACTGGAGGAAGCCCACGCACAGCAACCAAGACACAATGCAGCCGAAAATAAATTAAAAATGAAATAAGTAAATTAAAAAAAAAAGAATTAAGCCTTTAAAAAAAAGAAGAAATGTACCAAGATAAATATGTATCTTCCCCTTCATAGTAAGATAGTAAATTTTTACATTAATAGAATTCCAATATTGAATAATAACAGTGAGAAGAAATGGACTCATAGTGTTCAGATGTTTTGTAGAAAAAATAGCTTTGATCCCTACCTCACACACCACACCCCAAAGTAAATTCCAGATGGATTAAAACTCTACATGAAGAAATCAAAACCACAAAAGAATCAGAGGAAAGTATAATATTTTTATAATCTTGGGATTGGGAAGGACTTCCTAACCAAGAGCCAAAACTCAGGATTCACAAAAAGAAAAGATGGAGAGATTTATATATCAAAATATAAATCCATTTACTACCCCAAAAACCCTGTCACTAACAAAAAGAAAAAGATAAGAGACAGGCTGAGAGAAAATATTTGCCATATTCAGTAGACAAAGGGTTAATGCCCATAACATATAAAGAGGCTCTGGGTATCGCCAAAGAAGAAACAGCTTACTACAAGATGGAGAAAGGGTATAAACAGGCAATTCACAAAAGATCTCCAACTGCTTATAAATGCATGAAAAGAATCTCAGCATCAAAATGTAAGTGAAACTCCAAACACTCATCAGATGGAAAAACCGAAATGGGTGGTGGGACTGGAGGGCGACAGAAAGGGTGGGACAGCCAAGCAGAGACCCTCAGAAATGAAATGGGAGCTGAAGGGCTCATCTGGCTGCTCCGCCAGCTCAGCGCCGGGCGGCAGGACTGGAGAGAAGCAGGCCTGCATGGCTCTAAGCCTTCCGGCGAGGAAGGCTGGCAGCAGGCTCAGGTGGCAGGACCAGGGGTGTCCCACCATGGCTGGTGGGGGGGGGGCAAGTGGGGTGGATGCTTAGGACAAAAGTCGTCAGTCCTGCTTCCTTCCCAACCCTCCCCACTCCATCCTTCACCACCCTGCTCCGAAGGCAGAGAATCCCCATCCTCCAGCTGTGTCCCAGCTCTCCTGACCCGGACCCGGACCCCCCTCACCCAGACACACACGCCTCCCACAGAGCACCAGCAGGTGGACCCAACAGGGATAGGGCAGTAACAACAGCACCATTTCTCCCCACCACATCTTGCCCTGCAGAAACTTTTTTAAAAAATCAGACAGTGTAAATTCACCAGGAAGAAAAAAATTAACAACAAATGGAAAAATCATGGACGAATTTAATCATCTATAATTAACCATAGGAGAACAGCAAGTGAAACCATTTCCATTTCATTTTATTTGAGGGCTTATCTATTCAAATTATGCATGGCTGGGCTTATTCCCAGCCCCAGAGCTGACCTCTAACCAGCAGCTGGCAGAGAAGAACCATCCCGAGCACAGACAATGCCACTGTCTTCATTATCCTGGTCCAGCCCCTGGCTGCACCATGGGGGGGCGCTGCAGACCCACGTCTCCTTGCTCCCAGCACCCACCCAGGTCCTTCCACGAACCCTTCCTCCCTGGCCTGAACAAGTCCTGTTCGGTGGGAAATCATCTCCCCTCTGCCCTCAATCCTTTCTCCTCAGCCTCCTTCCACTCCTGGGCCTAAACAAGCCCAAGGTCTCCCCAGGATCTCCACACTGCACTGTCTTCTTGGATGGGGGCTGCTGTCTCCTCCAAGTTCAAGGGCAGGAGGAAGGGGCAGCCCACATCCTGGGGCTGCACCCAGAACATGGCTCACAGTCAGCTCTCCAGAACTGCTCTCTTTGAAAGGCTGCACCATCTACCTTTCCCCGTAAGCATCACCCAAGGCGCCGCCAAACCCGCCTGGATTCTTGCTCGTATGTGGTCCTTCAGAGCTCCGAGTCCTCTGAAATAGTTCTTTCCCTCAAGTTTAATGGCTTCTGCAACGTCCTTTGTGTGACCCCACGACAGGGATCAGGTGTAATCACAGAAAACACCCTCACAGGTTGACACAGAGGGGAGTTCAGAGGGTGTCAGGAGTGCACAGAACCCTCTGGGCTGGAGGCGTGGCTTTGGGGTTCTTCTCCCCGCGGAACTGGACGCCAGGTGAGCTCCACCTCTGGCACCATCGCCATCAGGAAGTTGGGGAGGGGGAGGAAGCCCATGTGCCTCTCGGCTCTCAGCCACGACCACACCAGCTCCGCGGATGCCCTCTGCCTACCTCTTGCAAGCATGAGGCCATTGCTTCCACCGATGCAGAAGACCCAAATGCCTCTTGTACTGTGCTCACCAGCAGATCAGAACGGAAGCAGCAGCAGCCGGGCCTCAGCCTCACCTTCCTTTCCAGGTGTCATGCACTGAATTGCCACACCCTTACTGACCATCAGAAGCAAGTGAGCCTGAGAAATGCATCCCCAAGAGGCTGCGATGAAGAGGAGGCAAAGGACATGTGCCACTGCCCCACAGTGCCCACCCTGGCCGGGACCCTGTCATCAGCGGCTGCCCCCCTTCCTCACTACCATCCACTTCTTTGAATCTATAAGTAATTTTGTACGATGCCCTCCCCCTCCCAAGTGTGTGTATGTGTGTGTGTGTGTGGGTGTGCGTGCGCGCGCGTGCGCACACACGCGCACGCGTGCAGGGTAGGGGGAGGGAAGGAGAGCGGGAAGGAGAAGTCGTACTGGTCATAATAACTAGTAACTTGCCCTTGAAGACAGGGACAGATGCGCTTTCCTGTGCAGGTGTGAGCCTCGGTTACTTTGCTGAGCGATGCAGAAGCCACAGGGGCCCTACAACATTAAGCATACAGGAGCGGATCAGCGTGGAAGAACTTTGGGGGGAACCCAAGGACACAAGAAGCCCCAGAGCAGGGAAGGGAGCTGACGGTCATAGACTACAGACAGCCTCGTGTCACTTCATTTCTCACCTCACTCCCGCACATCTCCAGGGTAGGCAGCTCGTTTTATATAAGAGAAAACTGAGGGGGGTGGGGGGCAGGAAAGATCGCCCTTGTGCGGTGCTGGCAAGGTGTGCAGTAGCAGGGCTGAGAAGTGGCCGCCAGCCCTTCAAATGCCGCCCCAGGGGGGCGGGGGTCAATGTTGATGCCCTGGGGACATCAGTATCTAAAGGACTCTTTCAGTTGCAAGAGACAATACCGACTCCAAATACCTTTCAAGGTTAAAAGGGGGCAGGTGGGGAGCTTACTGGCTTGTGTAGCAGGGCTTCGGTGGGGCATCTAGCTTGGGCACAGTTGCACCAGGGGATTTGCAGCCTGCAGCCCAGCACCTCCCACCCAGGCCAGGATTTGGCCCAGCTTCCTTGCCCCGCCCCTTACACAGGGCTGAGTCCTCTGATTGGCTGGGCCTGGGTCATGTGTCAGACCCGCAGCCCCAGGGTGGGCCTCCCCGCCCCACCAGGAAGAAGGATCTCGGGTAGCGTCCTCCACTGAGCCGGCAGATGCAGCGTCTGCACCTGCAGCCCCAGTCCACACACAACTTAGTCCCCAAACTGGCTGACACCACGAAGGGAGAGGAGCTGTCTCCGAGGCTGCAGATCCCCCCCATGAGGCAGACGACTCCTCTCCGTAACCTGACCGTAAGGCCTGGCAAGTCCGCGGGGGCACATTAAAGGATAAATGCCACAGAAACAAAATTGAAAATAAAATTTATGACCCTTTTTCGAACCAATATCCTAAAGCTGGCCGAGACAGCCAACCAGACGTGGTCCCTGAATTGCAGGAGAAATCTAACGGGCACTTATACTATTAAACCACACGTGCGGGATGAACCTGGCCGTTTTCTAGCTCCCTGGGGGACGGATGAAGAATGAAGGAGAGAAGGCGGACTTGCCAACAATCAGCTCGCGCCGTCCTCATGCTGCTCATCTCATGGATGCTCATCTGTCACACGGTCCTCAGGCCACTTCACAGGCCCCTTATTGCTGCATAACCTTTCTGAGGAGCCAGAAGCATCTGTCTCTCCGGCTGAGAGATGCAGGTGGTGGGCAAATATCTGGGCCAGAGGTCGGGCCGAGGAAGCCCCAGACACCCTATTTTCATTTGATGGAAACACTCTCATTGGCTGGATGGATAAGGGGCTGTGGTTGGGCCTGCCCACCAGGCCCAGCACCCCCCAGCCCCCTTGGAGAGGTGCTTCCAGGCTGGAGAGCCAAACCTGGAGCAGCACAGAAGCCCAGAACATTCCATGGGCCAGGGGCCAGCTTTCCACCATAGCAGCCTGCTGCTGGGCCATCCAACATCCCTCTCCATCCTTCCTTGCTAACTGAGTTCCAGCTGTTCCTGGGTGGCGATGGGCCCAGCAACAGGGAGTGAATCGTGAGTCCGTCTACTGGTCATCAGTGGTAGAGGCAGGCATGTGACCAGTTCTGGCCAAAGAAACAAAAAAGCCCACTAGGAAATTGTGTGATCATTTTCCTTCTCAATTAGCAAAGGACATGCAAGGGAAAAGTTCCCTGTTTGCTATCCCCTTTTCTTTGCTTTGCACACATGGTATCAGGTAGTGTTGCCTTGTGTTGCTGGGACTGACTTAGGGAATTTCAGAAAGGCCAACTGAGCGCTGCTGACCCGCCTTGCAGCTGCCCACCTCCCTGCTTCCTGTTGGATTAGGTAACAATACTTGTGTCAATGAGATGGTGTCATATTCTGTCACTTGCTACTCAAAGTAACCAACTACTATATTCACAGTCACCTAGTGGGCTTGAGACAGAACCAGGATAACATGCCAGGCCAGTGCCCATCATACTTAACTTGGAATCCCACTTGTAAAGGTTTTCCACACCTGTTTGGAGCATGCAGCAGGTAACTGATACACACTCACACTGGGTCACATCTGGAATTCTCAAGGAGAATTCCTACTGTCAGCCAGTGGCCTTGTGTCTAACATGGTTTAGCCCTATGAATTTGCATTCTTCTTGCTTTTCAGAAATTAAACTTTTAAATTTGAGATAATTGCAGGTTCATCTGCAGCTTTAAGAATAATACAGAGAGACGGTGGGAATGTAAGTTGGTGCAGCCACTATGGAAAACAGTATGGAGGCTCCTTAAAAAAAAAAACTAAAAATAGATTTACCATATGATCCAGCAATTCTACTCCTGGGCATATATCTAAACAAAATTATAATTCGAAGATATACATGTACCCCAATATTCATTGCAGCCCTATTTACAATAGCCAAGACATGGAAGCAACCTAAATGTCCATCGACAGATAGATGGATAAAGATGTGGTACATATATACAATGGAATATTGCTCAGCCATGAAAAACCATGTAATAAGCCATTTGCAGCAATATGGATGGACCCAGAGGTGATCATACTAAGTGATGGAAGTCAAAGACAAATACCACATAATATCACTTACACGTGGAATCTAAGATATGACACAAATGACCTTATTTATGAAGCAGTTCTCCTGGGTTCCTTTACCTGCTGCTCTCCGCCCGGGTGCCCCTTCCCAATAAAGTCTCTTGCTTTGTCAGCATGTGTGTCTCCTCTGACAATCATTTCCAAGTGTTAGACAAGAGCCCACTCTTGGGCCCTGGAAGGGGTCCACCTTCCTGCTACAGTTCTGGGAAAAGCCTTTGCTGCTCCTTGAGATGCAGAAGGCCCATTTAGGGGCCCCAATGCTGCCATCTGGGTTCTGAGTGGATGCCTCTTTGAGAGGCAACATCTTCTCCCCAGATCTGCCACAGGCTCTGGGCTCATGACCAGAAGCCAGGTCCTCAGCTACACAGAGAAAGCATTAGTTCTAGCAAGGTGGGGGGGGTCCTTTACAGTTACCAATGGGGAAATGGGGTGGTAGAGCGATAAATCAGGAGTTTGGGACTAGCAGATGCAAACAATTATATACAAAATAGATAAACAGCAAGGTCCTATTATAGAGCCAGAGAACTATATTCAATGTCCTGTAATAAACCATAAAGAAAAATATATATAAGTGAATCACTTTGCTGTACAGCAGAAATTAACACAACATTGTAAATCGACTATACTTCAATTAAAAAAAAATAAAGATTGAGCTAAGTTTCTGTAGTCCCTGTCACCTTCCTCAAAAATAGTGATAATAATAATACGGAGACACAATGTATCCTTTACACAGTTTTCCCCAATAGTATAATATCACAACCAGAAAATTGACATCGATCCAGTCAAGATTAGACCTTTTCCATCACTACAAGGACTGCTCCAGTGGCCCCTTTATAGTCACAGGCACTTCCCTCATGCCTCCCACCCCCAGTCCTTCACCCTGGCAACTGCTAATCCATTGTATATTCACCATTCATATAATTTTGCCATCAAGAATGTCATGTAGGGCTTCCTTGGTGGCACAGTGGTTGAGGGTCCGCCTGCCAATGCAGGGGACACGGACCACTTCCTTCATGCCTCCCACCCCCAGTCCTTCACCCCTGGCAACTGCTAATCCATTGTATATTCACCATTCATATAATTTTGCCATCAAGAATGTCATGTAGGGCTTCCTTGGTGGCACAGTGGTTGAGGGTCCGCCTGCCAATGCAGGGGACACGGGTTCGTGCCCCAGTCTGGGAAGATCCCACATGCCATGGAGCAGCTAAGCCCGTGAGCCATGGCCACTGAGCCTGCGTGTCCAGAGCCTGTGCTCCGCAACGGGAGAGGCCACAACAGTGAGAAGCCCGCGTACCGCAAAAAAAAAAAAGAATGTCATGTAAATGAACTCATACCAGTAGGTAACCACTATTTTTTTCCATTGAGCATAATTCCCTGGAGAAACATCCTAGTTGTACATGTATCAGCAGTTCCTTCATTTTATTGCCAAGCAGCATTCCACAGGATGCATGTTCTGTTTACCTGTTGCTCACAGAACATCTGGATGGTTTCCAGTTTTTTGCTATTATGAATAAAGCTTCTATGAACATTCTTGTACAAGTTATTGTGTGAACCTAAGTCTTGACTTCAGGATAATTGCCCAGGAACACAATTACTGAGTTGTATGGTAGTTGCATGTTTATCTCAAGAAACTGCCAAACTGTTTCCCAGAGTGGCTGTTCCATTTACATTCCTGCCAGCAATATATAAGTGAAGTGATCCAATTACCCCGCATCCTTGATAACACTTGGTGTTGTCACTATTTTTCATTTTAACCATTCTGATAGGTGTGCAGTAATATCTCATTGTAGTTTCAACTTGCATTTCCCTAGTGACTAATGATATTGAATACCTTTTCATGCATTTATCTGCCACCTGTATACCCCCTTTGGTGGAATGTCTGTTCATGTCTTTTGCCCGTTTTATAAATGAATTGTTTATTTTTTACTGTTAAGTTTCAAAAGTTGTTTGATTACAGATACTAGTTCTTTGTTATTTACGTGGTTTGCAGTGTTTTCTGCCACTATAGAAGCTTTCATCCCTTAACAAGGTCTTTCATAGGACAAAAGGCTTTCATTTTGATTAAGTCAAATCTATTGATTTTCCTTTATGGATTGTGCTTTTGGTGTTAAGTTCAAGCTCTCTTTGCCTGGTTCTAAATCCCAAAGATTTTCTCCTATGATATTTTTCTTAAAAAATTTATAGTTTTACACTTCACATTTTAAAAAATATACTTTACATTTATATATGAGCTATTTTGACTTTTTTTTCCATAAGGTATGAGGTTTAGGTAGGTGCATATTTTTTCCCACAGATGTGTAGTTTCTCCAGCACCTTCTATTGAAAAGGTTATCCTCCCTTTGTTGAATTCTTTTGCACCTTTGTCAAAAATCAGTTGGGCATATTTGTGTGGGTCTATTTCTAGGTTCTCTTTCCTGTTCCATTGATCTTTGTGTCTATCCCACCACCCATACCACAGGGTCTTGACTCCTTTAGCTATAGTAAGTCTTGAAATTGGATAGACTGATTCCTCCCAATTTATTTTTCTTTCTCAAAATTGTTTTAGTTCTTCTAGTTCTGTTGTCTTTCCATAAATCTTAGAATATCTGTATCTACAAAAACCTCCTGGGATTTTGATAGGAACTGCATTTAACCAATAGATGAATTTGGAGAGAACTGGTATCTTTACTATATTGCGTCTTCCAATCCATGAGTAAGGTATATCTCACCATTTATCTAGAGCTTCTCTGAATTCTATTATCACTGTTTTATAGTTTTTGGCCATACAAGTTCTGTACATGTTTTGTTAAATATACACGTAAGTTTTTCTTTTTTTAGCAATTTTAAATGATAATGTATTTTAAATGTTGGCATCCATGTGTTTATTAATATTATAGAGAAATACAATCGATTTCTGTATGTTGATCTTGTGGCTTTGTATGCATTTACTAGTTCTATCGTTTGGGGGGTAGATTTCTTGGGATATTTTACATAGACAATCATACTACCTGCAAATAGGGACACTTTTAGTTCTTCTTTTTAGGGTTGTATAATTTTTTAATGAATTTATTCATTTATTTTTATTTATTTATTTTTGGCTGCGTTGGGTCTTTGTTGCTGCACATGGGCTTTCTCTAGTTGCGGCGAGTGGGGGCTACTCTTTGTTGCGGTGCTCAGGCTTCTAATTGCAGTGGCTTCTCTTGTTACGGAGCATGGGCTCTAGGAGCGTGGGTTTCAGTAGTTGTGGCTCGCGGGCTCTAGAGCACAGGCTCAGTAGTTGTGGCGCACAGGCTTAGTTGCTCCGCAGCATGTGGGATCTTCCCGGACCAGGCCTCAAACCTGTGTCCCATGCATTAGCCAGCAGATTCTTAACCACTGTGCCACCAGGAAAGCCCCTTCTTGGGAATTTTTAAACAAACAAACAAAAACTCCTAGAACCAATAAGCAACTGAGCAAGGTTCAAGATACAATGTTACTATACAAAAAAATCAATTGCTTTCTTATATACGAGTAATGAACTGTTGGAATTTGAATTAAAAACAGCACCATTTACATTAGCACCAAAAAATGAAATACTTAGACATAAATCTAATAAAATATGTACAAGATATATATGAGGGAAATTATATATCTTTAATGAAAGGAATAAAAGAAGACTAAGTAAGTGGAGAGGTATTCCATGTTCACGTATAGGAAGACTTAATGTTGTTAAGATGTTAATTCTTCCCAACTGTAGTTGATGTGTGGACTCAGTACAATCCTAATCTAAATCCTAGCAAGGTATTTTGTGAATACAGACAAACTGATTCTAAAGTTTACACAGAAAGCTAAAGACCCAGAATAGCCAATACAATATTGAAGAAAAAGAACAGAGTCAGAGGACTGTCACAATCCAATTTCAAGATTTACTATCAAGATACAGTAGTCAAAGTGTATGGTATTGGTGAAAGAATATACAAATAGATCAATGGAACAGAATGGAGAACTCAGAAATAAATACACACAAATACAGTCAATTGCTCTTTGACAAAGGACAGCAAAGGCAATTAAATGGAGGAGGAAGTCTTTTGAACAAATAGTGTTAGGTAAACTGCATACATGCAAAAAAATAAATAAATAAAATAAATGAATCTAGACAAAGACCTTTTATCTTTCAAAAAATTAACTCAAAATTATCTCAAGCCTAAATGTTAAGACACAGAACAATGAAACTTCTAGGCTATAACATGAGAGAAAATGTTTGTGACCTTGGGCTTGGCAATGACTTTTCAGATATCACTCCAAAAACATAACCGTGAATGAAAATATTGATGAGATGGAGTTCATTAAGATAAAAGAACTTATCTGTGAATGGCATTATTAAGAGAATAAAAAGATAAGCCACAGACTAGGAGAAAATATTTGCAAAACATATAACTGATAGAGGAATTGTATCCAAAATTTACAAAGAACGTTTAAAACTCAACAGTAAGAAAACAACCCAATTGTTTGCCCAAAGCGGGGCAGAAAACCTGAACAGGCACCTCACCAAAGAAGATATACGTATGGCAAATAAGCATATGTAAAGATGCTCAACATCACATATCATTAATTTCAAATTAAAACAACAATGAAAAAAAAAACACAACAGTGAGGTACCAATACACACCTATAATCCGAAACACTGACAATACTAAATGCTGATGAGGATGTGGAGCATTGGGAAGTCCCATTCATTGCTGGTGGAATGCAAAATACTGCAGCCACTTTGGAAGACAGTTTGGCCATTTCTTAGAAAGCTGAACGGTCTTATCATTCACTCCAGCAATTACACCTCAAATGAATTGAAGACATGTCCACACGAAAACCTGCATACGGATGTCTATTGCAGCTTCATTCATAATTGCGAAGACTTGGAAACAACTAAGATATCCTTCAGTATGTTAATGGATACATAAATTGGGGTACATTTATATAATAAAATATTATTCAGCACTAAAAAGAAATGAGCTATCAAGTCATGAAAAGATATGGAGGAAATGTAAATGCACATTACTAAGTGAAAGAAGCCAATCTGAAAAGCCTACATACTGTATGATTCCAACTATAGGACATTTTGGAAAAGGCAAAACTACGGAGATAGTAAAAAGATCAGTGATTTCCAGGGGTCGTGGGGAGGGAGGGATGAATAGGCAGAGCACAGATGATTTTTAGGGGAGTGAAACTATTCTGTGTGATACTATAATGGTGGATACATGCCATTATACATTTGTCCAAACCCATGGAATGTACAATGCCAAGAGTGAACCTTTATGTAAATTATGGTCTTTGGATGACAATAATGTGTCAGTGTAACAAATGTACCATCTGGTGTGGGATGTTCATAGTGGAGGAGACCAAGTGTGTTCAGGCAGAGGGTAAATGGGAACTCTCTGTACTTTGTGATCAATTTTGCAGTGAACCTAAAACTTCCCTAAAAATGAAAGTGTACTTAAAAAAAACCCATAAAACTGAATAACACAAAGAGTGAGCCCTAATGTAAATTATGGGATTTAGTCAATAATAATGTATTGATATTGGTTCACCAATTGTAACATACATATCACACTAATGCAAGATGCTAATAATGGGGGAAACTGGGAGCAGAGAGGAGTAAATGGAAACTGTCTGTACTTCCTGCTCAATTTTTCTGTAAACCTAAAACTGCTGTAAAAATGTAAGACTGTTAATCTTTAAAACTTCAATTTCCTTAATAGTTATAGGGCTATTCAAATTACCTAATTAATATTGGGTGAATTGTGGTAGTAGTTGGTACATTTCAAGTAACTGGTCTGTTTCATCTTAGTTGTCTAAGTTATGTGTATAGCTGTTTGCAATATTTTTTAATTTTCTATTTATCTACAGAATCTGTAGCAATATCAACTGTTTCCATCCTGATATTGGTAATTTGTGTCTTCCCTTTCATTTTTATTTTGTCAGTCTTGCTAAAAGTTTGTCAATTTTATAGATCTTTTATTGATTTGGGGGGATACATTTTATTGACTATTTTATTGATTCTTTGATATGCATTTTATTGATCTTTTCAAAGAAACAGCTTTTTGTTTGACTTTTTTCTATACTTTTTCTGTTTTCAATGTCATTGATTTCTGCTCTTATCTTTATTATTCCTTCCTTTTATATGCTTTGACTTTATTTTGCTCTTCTTTTTCTAGATTCTGAAGTGGGAGCTTAGATGATATATTTGAGACATTTGCTGTGTTCTGATGTAAATATTCAGTGCTATATATCTACCTGTTAGCACTTATTTAGCTACATCCCACAAATTCTGATATGCTGTATTTTCATTTTCATTCAGTTCAACCTTTGAAAAAATTTTTTCCATGGTAACTTCTTCTGTGACCCAAGGATTATTTAGAAATATGTTGTTCAGTTTCCAAGTGTCTAGAGACTTTCCTGTTTTCTTTATGTTGTTGATTTCTAGTTTGATTCCACTATGGAAGGAAAAAATACTTGGTATGATTTCAATTCTTTTAAATTTGCTGAGTGTTTATTGTAATGCGCCAGGATATGATCTATGTTGGTATATGTTCTGTGGGCACTGGAAGAGTATGCACTCTGCTGTTGCTGGGTGGAAAGCTCTATAAGTTGATGAGGTCCTGTTGACTGATGGTTTCAGGACTTCCCTGGTGGTGTGGTGGTTAAGACTCCATGCTTCCAATGCAGGGGGTGAGGGTTCAATCCCTGGTTGGGGAACTAAGATCCTACTTGCCAGCACGGTGTGGCCAAAGAAAAGAAAAAGAAGTTACAGTCAGTGATTGATGGTGTTGCTGAGTTCCTCCGTATCTTTCCTGATTTCCTCTATAGTTGTCCTGTCAATTGTTGAAATACGGGTGTTGAAGTCTCCAACTATAATTGTGAGTTTGTCTATTTCACCTTTCAGTTCTATCAGTTTTTGCTTCACACATTTTTACAGATCTGCTATCTGGTGCATTCACGTTTAATTTGCTATGACTTTTTGGTGGACTGACCCTTTTATCACCATAATTTCCCTGTCTTTAATAATTTTCTCTTTGAAGTCTATTTTACTTGATATTAATATAGCTACTTGTGCTTTCTTCTTAATACTGTTGTCTGGAATATCTTTCCCTATCCTTTAACTTTCAACCTACCTATACAATTATATTTGAAGTGAATTTATTTTAGCATATATTTGGGTCATGTTTTCTAAAACACTTTGCAAATTTCTATCCTTTACTCAGTGTATGTGTAACATTTACATTTAATGTGATTGTTGATATATTTAAGTCAGTCATTTTATTTTGTTTTCTGTTACCTCTGCTTTTGGTTTCTCTGTTTTCTTTTTCCTGTTTTCCTGTGGGTTACTTAAATGTTTTTTTTAGAATTCCATTTTGATTTATAGTGATTTTGAGTGAATCTCTTTGTATACCTTTTTTAGTGCCTGTAAATCATATATACATAATTTATCAATCTACTGATGGCAACATTTTACCATTTTGAATGAAGCATAGAAATCTTATCTTCCCTTACATCCCTTTTCCTCCTACTGTTTATAGTACTATAATTGTCTTAAATATGTCTTCTACATACATGTAGAACTTCATCAAACAATGTTATGATTTTTATTTCAACTCTCAAGCATAACTTAGAAAACTCAAGAGGTGAAGCAAAATGTATTATATTTAAGCTTATCTTGACTCATTCCATTGTTCTTTCTTTATTCCTGATGTTTCAGGATTCCTTCTTTTATAATTTTCTTCCTGTTATAGATATTCCTTTAGCCATTCTTTTAGAGTAGGCCTGCTGACAACAAATTCTCTTAGCTTTTCTTCATCTGAGAAAGACTTGATTTCCTCCTTCATTCCTGAAGAACATTTTCTCTGGATACAGAATTCTCGGTGGACAGTCTGACAGTTCTTTTTCAGCATTAGAAAGTGTTGTGCCACTTCCTTCTGGCCTCCATGGTCTCTAATGAGAAATTTGCTATCATTTGAATTGATTTTTTCCCTATAGGTGAAATTTTGTTTCTCTCTTACTGCTTTCAAGATTTTTCCTCTCTTTGGTTTTCATATGTTTGATTATGATGTAATATATATAAATATTATAAATATTTATAAATATATTGATATAAAATTATATATTTATATTAAATATAAAATGTTAAATATTATAATTATAAATATATAAATATTTAAAATCTTGGCATGATTTCATTAGATTCATCCTATTTGGAATTCATTCAGCTTCTTGAATCTGTAGGTTTATTTCTTTTGCCAAATTTGAGGTGTTTCCAGCTATTATTTATTCAAATCCTGCCCTTTTCCCCTCTCTTTCTGGGACTCCAATGACACAAATCTTAGTTCTTTTGTTATAGTCCCACGGGTCCCTGATACTCTGCTCATTTTTTTTTTTTTAAGTCTATTTTGTCTCTCTAGTTTAGACTGGGTGATTTTTACTGCTCTACCTTCAAGTTCACTGATTCTTCCTTCCTCTCCATTCTGCTGTTGGGGTCACCCAGTGAGCTTTTTATTTCCATTACTGTATTTTTCAGTTCTAAAAGTTGCATTTTTCATCTATATATCTTTTATTTCTTTCCTGAGATTTTCCATTTCTTTTCTGAGACTTTCTATTTTTCATTTGTTTCAAATCTGTTCATAATTCATTGAAGCATTTTTATCAAGACTGCCTTAAAATTATTGTTAGATAATTCTAACATCTCTGTCATCTCAGTGTTAACATGTATTGATTGTCTTTTTCATTCAAGTTGAAATTTTCCAGGTCCTTGGTATAACAAGCGCTTTTTGATTAGAACTAGGACATTTGGATATGATGTTTTGAGACTGGATACTATTAAACCTTCTGTTTGAGCTGGTTCCATGATACTACTCTGGCAGGCGAACAGAAGGCACTGCTTTGTTACTGCCAAGGGGATCGATGCCCAGGTTCCCCACTTGGCCTCCACTGACATGAAGGAAGGGAACGACCCCTTGTGGCTGGTGGACGGGATGGCAATTCTGGGGTGCTTCACTGCTGTCCCCACGTGACCTCTACTGAAAGAGGTCAGGATGTGTGGTGCCTCATAACTGCCTGGCGTCGGTTAAAGTCCCGGCCCCCTGCTCAGCCTTCTCTGACATCGTTCCATCAGGGAAGCTGGGATACCCTGCTACACAGCCTGGCGAGGGTGGAAAGCGAGGCTCACCTACTTGCACGGGTAGGGATAGTGCCATGGTTTTTCTGGGGTGTCTGGCTGGAGTAGAGCAGTTACTGACTAAATGTTTTCTGTCTTCCTGGCCCTTTGGCTAGAGATAGCAGGCTTCTGTAGGGACTTTTGTTTGCGCGTATTAGTGTTTTGCCTGCCTCTTCAGCTCTAAGTCTGGGCTACGTGAGGCAAAAAGAATACTCAGGGAACTCATCCCCATGTAGCTCCTTGGATCATGAGGTGCCTAGCCAGTCTGCCGCCTTCTCTCAATATATCAGAGCCTTCTTTATTTCTTTTATTTTTGGCCGTGTTGGGTCTTCGTTGCTGCACACAGGCTTTCTCTAGTTGCGGCGAGTGGGGGCTACTCTTCGTTGCAGTGCACGGGCTTCTCATTGTGGTGGCTTCTCTTGTTGTGGAGCATGGGCTCTAGGCACGTGGGCTTCAGTAGTTGTGATGCATGGGCTTAGTTGCTCCACGGCATGTGGGATCTTCCTGGACCAGGGATTGAACCTGTGTCCCTTGCATTGGCAGGTGGATTCTTAACCACTGTGCCACCAGGGAAGTCCCAATCAGAGCCTTCTTATATTGTTTTAATATATAAGGTCCAGTGTTTTAATTGTACTGAGAGAAATAGAGGAAGTGTGTATATGCCATTTTCCTGGACAATGTGCATTTTTAGGTGAAAATTTTCCTTCATTTACCTAGGATCAGGAACCTAAGTTGATTTACCATAGTACAAAGAGGCTACCCTATCCCCCGTTCCTCTTTGGTAACTATAAGTTTGTTTTCTATGTCTTGGAGTCTATTTCTGTTTTGAAAATAAGGAGGGATAAATTAGGAGTTTGGGATTGACAGATACACATTCCTATATATAAAATAGATAACCAACAGGGACCTACTATACAGCACAGGGGACTATACTAAATATCTTGTAATAACCTATAAGGGAAAAGAATCTGAAAAAGAATATATGTGTGTGTATATGTGTGTGTGTGTGTGTGTGTGTGTGTGTGTATAACCGAATCACTGTGCTGTACACCTGAAACTAACACATTGTAAATCAACTATACTTCAATTTAAAAAAAGAGTCTACCCTCCAAATACTCTGCAAATCTCCAAGGGCACATTATATTGCTCTGCTTCTGAGTCGAATGTACAAGACAGAACGATCCTAATTCTGTTGTGGAGTTAGGATGCAGTACAATGGTGTAAAGCCCATGAAAACGTTAAGACAATTTACTGAGGATTTCAGGATATTAATTAGCTTTTTGTGACTTGGCCCTTACACAAATCTGAGACTAAATAGCTTTATTATTATTATTATTACTACTATTATTATTATTGGACACTGAGGCAATGCCAGTCACCCTGCATATCCAGATCTCCCACCAGCATGGGCCCTTCTAGGATCCCTAGAAGGGATCCTAGCCGTGTTCACATGGTTGCACATTTTATAAAATTTTCGGGACTAAGGGATTTTAACTGTAATTGGCTCTAATTTCCCCGCCACTATATGTCCCCTCTTATTGGGTTTTGGGGGTGCCTATGGACATTTTGGGCTGGTTACAGATATGAAGAGGAAGTGAGCTGAGGATATATTAGGTCTGAGTTTTGTGGGATATATTTATGTGATTCAGAGTGGCTTTGGTGTATAATTAGATTACTGGAAGTCATCTGGTATAGGAATGTCTTCCAAAAACTTGCTTACTGTGCACTGTGTCAGCTCACCTGGCAAGTGACAAGAAAATATTGACTAACTGCATAATGAATGTTATCAACTGAAAGAATATCTGATTGTCCATTGCACAAGAAAACTTGAAATGCCTTGTAATCTCACAGCTCACATATGACAGGTACTTGATAAAGATTTCCTCAAATTGGAAATAATCCAGAATTTTACATGACATTTCATTAATGACAAATTGTAAAGTTGAAAATAACTTTTCTAAACTACCAATAAGAAAATCAAATTTTAATCAACAGTGCTAAAGGAAAGCTTCATTTCTCTTTTGATTCTCTTTACAGAAAATGCCATTACAAAGTTACTGTAAAAAGTAACCTAGAGGTATGTTAGGGCATAAAATTAATTTTTAAAATTATGTTATTTTTCAGAATGCTGTGATGTTTGAGGTTTAAATTTTTACTTTCTTGTGATTTCTTTTTTTCTCTCATTAAATATTTACCTTTGTACTTAGTTTTGTTTGCATAATTTTATGTTCTTCTTCATAAAGTAGACTCCCAATTAGATAATCTTTTTTTTTTTTTTTTTTTTTTTTTTGTTACATAGCTCACGGGCCCAGCCGCTCCGCCGCATGTGGGATCATCCCGGACCAGGGCACAAACCCGTGTCCCCTGCATCGGCAGGCGGACTCTCAACCACTGCGCCATCAGGTAAGCCCTAGATAATCTTTGAGTACATACTTCTGACCCATGACCACGCACAACACCACTCAGTTTGAGGTGGGAGAGGGTTTATTGGTGGGTGTGAGAAGTCTCACAGCACCTTTCAGGAAGAGTGAAGAATTAGACTCGGGCTGAGCTCCCAGAACCTGAGTGCCGGACTTGCTGACCCGCTGCCACCCTGCCTTCACCGTGCTGGGGCGGGGGGGTGCCCCCAACGTCCCTGCCCCTGCTCCCACATGCTTCATGCAGAGGCCACCTTGCCTGAGGCTTCCTGGGCCCTCTCCTCAGTCACACGTGTTTGGCGTCTCATGGGAGAGGAAGTCAGTGTGGAAGGTAGGATTCACAAGGTAGGGGATGGTGAAAATGTCCAGGAGGTACTGAAAAGACTATGGGCATCCACAGTGACCGATGTCCACTCCCTCTGCTGCAGGACAAAGACCCAAGGGGTTCCAGATGCAGACAGGTAAATAAGGCTGGGCCCCGACTTCCAGGACTCCCTGGAAAGTGGGGGAGAGACTGGTGTCCTAACACCCCAAAGCAGAGTGTAAGGCTCTGGTCACAGGTGCCTTTAATAGTTAATTTCCTAAGAAGGGAGGACCACTGACCTTGACAACCCCCTAAGTGGCTTGTTCAGAGGGAGCAGCGCCAAGGCTGACCCCTGGCACCCTGAGACAGACAATCTCCTGCTTAGTTTATCTGTTGCTGCTGCTGCCTCAGGAATTCTAAGCTGCTAATAAATGTTAATCTCATCACATAACCAAAAAAAATGAAAGGAAGTTTAACAACCTAAAAATATAATATAAACCAAACAGTTTCTTCTTCCCTCACCCATACAGTCAAAGAATGTAAATTAAGGTGTTCTTTTAGTTTCTAAATTTCTATGTAACAACAGGATCAAAATAAATGAAAGGATAACTAATATTTCAAAACATAATCCTCCAGCAGATGAAATGTAAAACATTTGTTTGCATCACTGCTTCTGTAGTCCAGGATGCGGAAAGGTGTCCTGGGACTAGACAATAGTAACAATTATTTCAAACATAAAGACCACAAGGAAGTCCAAGAGGGCAGCATAGGAAGATCCTGAACTCACCTCCTCCCAGGGACACACCGAATCTACAGCCACATATGGAACAATTCCCTCTTCAGCTGCCCCACCAAAGCTGGCAGCCACGCACTGACACAGGTGACTCTCCTTGATCACCTGACTCTGGTGGCCAGAGGGCCTTGCATCACTGAGTCCTGTAGGACTGTAAAAATCGGGGAGACAGTTCCTGGCAGGCTACCTCCCCAGAGCACCGCACAGACAGCAGACTAAAACACACCCCCAGTCTCCCTGTGAAAAGGTCCTATTTACTTGTCCTGGAGCTTCAGCCTGAGGGCAGGACTCAGGTTTGCCACATGCTGGAGGTTCCAGAGGTGCTCTCAAGGAGCACAGGGTGGGGACACCAGCTTTGTGCTCTGTCTAGGCCTTAGTGCCACTTGCCAGTACCTCCCAGAATAAGCTTATACACTCACTCATCTGGAGCCCCAGTTTCTGCAACTGTCACCCAGAGGACAACCCCAGATCCCCTGGTCTGGAGGCCAGAAGATTTATGGGTTTATAATTGCAATCCCACAGGACTGTACATATTTGCATACTTTAAAAGCTGCAACCTGAGAGTCTGGCTTCCAATCAGCCTAAAACCTGGTGCTGACTGAGATCCCTCTCTCTAGAATGCTGGCAAGTCTCAGCACATCCTCAATGACCAGGACCTGTCATGGATAAATCAGGATGCTTAGACAATCACAAAGATTCAAGAGACAATTCTAGGACAAGGTTGAAGGACAAGGTCCATCCCCTACACAGGCCACTCCTTCAAGACTGGAAGAGGTAGCTGTTTCACTGAATACATGAACAAACAGAGAGATTCAAGCAAAATGAGGAAACAGAACAGTATGTTCGAAACAAAAGAGCAAGATAAAAACTCAGAGAAACTTTAATGAAATAGAGACAAATAATTTACTTGATAAAGAATTCAAAGCCATGGTCATAAATATTCTTACCAAACTTAAGAAAACAATGGATGAACACATTGAGAACTTCAACAAAGAGACAGAAATTATAGGAAAGTACCAGGCAGAAGTCACAAAGCCAAAGAACACAATAACTTAACTAAAAAATACATTAGAGGGGTTCAACAGAGACTAGATGAAGCAAAGAAAGGATCCGTGAGCAGGAAGACAGGGCAGTGGAACTCATCCAAACAGAAAAGCAAAAAGAAAAAGTAATTTAAAAAAAAGGGAAGATAGGGCTTCCCTGGTGGCATAGTGGTTGAGAATCTGCCTGCTAATGCAGGGGACATGGGTTCGAGCCCTGGTCTGGGAGGATCCCACATGCCGCGGAGCAACTAGGCCCGTGAGCCACAACTACTGAGCCTGCGCGTCTGGAGTCTATGCTCTGCAACAAAAGAGGCTGTGACAGTGAGAGGCCTGCGCACCATGATGAAGAGTGGTCCCCACTTGCCACAACTAGAGAAAGCCCTCACACAGAAATGAAGACCCAACACAGAAAAAATAAATAAAAATAAATTAATGTCAGATGCAGGCTTAAAAAAAAAAAAAAAAGGGAAGATAGTTTAAGGGACCTGTGGGACAACATCAAGCAGATAACATTCAAATTACAGGGGTCCCAGAATGAGAGAAGGAGAAAGGGACAGAAAACTTAAGAAATAATGGTGGGACTTCCCTGGTGGTGCAGTGGTTAAGAATCCACCTGCCAATGCAGGGGACATGGGTTCGATCCCTGGTCCGGGAAGATGCCACATGTCACAGAGCAACAAAGCTTGTGAGCCCCAACTACTGAGCCTGCGTGCCACAACTACTGAAGCCTGTGTGCCTAGAGCCCGTGCTCCACAACAAGAGAAGCCACTGCGATGAGAAGCCTGCACACCGCAACAAAGAGTAGCCTCCACTCACTGCAACTAAAGAAAGCCCACATGCAGCAACGTGGACCCAATGCAGCCAAAAATAAATTAATTAATTAATTTATTTTTAAAAAAAAGAAAGAAAGAGATAATGGCTGAAAACTTCCCTAACTTGGGGAAGGAAAGAGACATCCAGGTCCAGGAATTCCAGAGAGCTCCAAAGAAGATGAAGCCAAAGAGATCCACACCAGGACACATTATAATTAAAATGTCAAAAGTTAAAGATAAAGAGAGAAACTTAAATGCAGCAAGAGGAAAACGACTTGTTACCTATAAGGGAATCTGCATAAGACTATCAGCATATTTTTCAGTAGAAACTTTACAGGGCAGAAGGGAGTGCATGATATATTTAAAGTGCTGAAAGGAAGAAACTTCAAATTAAGAATATTCTACTCAGCAAGGTTATTACTCAGAATTAAGAGAGAGAGACTTCCCTGGTGGTGCAGTGGTTAAGAATCCGCCTGCCAATGCAGGGGACACGGGTTCAAGCCCTGGTCCAGGAAGATCCCACATGCCGTGGAGCAACTAAGCCCATGTGCCACAACTACTGAGCCTGCGCTCTGGAGCCTGTGAGCCACAAATACTGAGCCCATGTGCCACAACTACTGAAGCCCACACGCCTAGAGACCGTGCTGCGCAACAAGAGAAGCCACCGCAGTGAGAAGCCCACGCACCGCATCAGAGTAGCCCCCTCTCGCCACAACTAGAGAAAGCCTGCGTGCAGCAATGACAACCCAACGCAGCCATAAATAAATAGACAGATAGATAGATAGAAGGGAAGAAAGAAAGAAAGAAAGAAACAGAATTAAGAGAGAGAAAGAATTTCCAAAAAAGCAAAAGCTAACGTAGTTCATCACCAATAAATCAGCGTTACAATAAATGTTAAAGGGACTTCTTTAAGCTTAAAAGAAAGGGCACTAAATAGTAACAGAAACATATGAAAGTATAAGTATCACTGGTAAAGATAAACATATAGAAAAATGTAGTGAATTGATCACTTATAAAGCTAGCAGGAAGGTGAAAAGACAACAGTAGTAAAAATGACCATAACTGTAACAATTAGTTAAGGAATACACAAAATTAAAAAAACATAAAATGTGACATCAAAAACATAAAATGTAGTGGGTACGGAAATTTTAGAATGTGTTCAAATTTAAGCTGCTATCAATTTAAAATAGATTGGTACCTATACTTATATCTGATAAAATACTTTAAAACAAAGACTGTAATAGAAGACAAAGGGCATTACATAATGGTAAAGTGGTCAGTCCAACAAGAGGATACAAAATTTGTAAATATTTATGTGCCCAACATAGGAGCACCTAAATATACACAGCAAATATTAACAGAACTAAAGAGAGAAATTGAGAGCAACACAATAATAGGAAGGGACTTTCCCCACTTACATAATGGACAGGTCATCCAGACAAAATCAATAAGGAAACACTGGCTTTAAATGACACATTAGACTAAATGAACTAAACAAGATATCTCAAACAATCTCGCTTTACACCTAAAGGAATTAGAAAAAGAAAAAACAAATCCCAAAGTTAGTAGAAGAAAGGAAATAACAAAGATCAGAGTGGAAATAGAGACTAAAAAGACGTAGAAAAGATCAATAAAACTGGTTTTTTGAAAAGATAAACAAAACTGACAAAACTTTAGCTAAACTCACCAAGAAAAAAAAGAGGAATCAATAAATAAAATCAGAAATGAAAGAGATGTTACAACTGATACCACAGAAATACAAAGGATCATAAAAGGTTACTATGAACAATTATACAGCTACTGGACTTCCCTGGTGGTGCAGTGGTTAAGACTCCAAGCTCCCAATGCAGGGGGCTCAGGTTCAATCCCTGATCAGGGAACTAGATCCCACATGCATGCTGCAACTGAGAGTTCACATGCCACAATTAAGGAGCCCATGTGCTCCAACTAAGGAGTCGGCAAGCAACAACTAACGAGACTGCAAGCCACAACTAAGGAGCTCATGTGCTGCAACTAAGGAGCCTGAGAGCTGCAACTAAGGAGCCCACCTGCCACAACTAAGACCCGGCACAACCAAATAAATAATAATTTTTAAAATAATAAAAAATAAATGTCAGCTCTCAAGCCTTTAAAAAAAAAATTGTACAGCAACAAGTTGGACATCCGAGAACAAATGGAGAAATTCCTAGAAACATATAATCTTCCAAGACTGAATCATGAACTAAATCTGAATAGACCAATTACTAATAGGGATATGGAATCAGTAATCAAAAACCTCTCAACAACAACCAAAAAAAGCCCAGGACCAGAGGTTTTACTGCTAAAGTCTACCAAACATTTAAAGAAGAGTTAATACCTATTCTCCTCAAAACTTTCCAGAAAATTGAAGAGGAGGAAACACTTCCAAACTCAATTTACAAGGCCAGCATTATCCTGATATGAAAACCAGAAAAAGATACCACAAAAAGAAAATTACACGCCAATATTCCTGATGAACATACATACAAAAATCCTCAACTAAATATTAGCAAACTGAATTCAACAATACATTTAAAAGATCATACATCAAAGTCAAGTGGGATTTATCCCAGGGATGCAAGGATAGTTCAACATCCACAAATCAATATGACACACCACACTGACAAAATAAAGGATAAAAATCATATGATAATCTCAAAAGATACAGAAAAAGCATGTGACAAAATTTAACATCCATTTATGATAAACACTCTCAACAAAGTGTATAGACAGAATGTATGTCCCCATAATAAAAGTCATATATGACTAGCCATATATGACACCTAACATCATACTCAATGGTGAAAAGCTGAAAGCTTTTCAACTGAGATCAGGAATAAGATAAGGATGCCCACTCTTACCACTTTTATTCAACGAAGTATTGGAAGGCCTAGCCAGAGTAATTAGGCAAGAAAAAGAAATAAAAGGCAACCAAATTGGAAAGGAGGAGATAAAACTGTCACTATTAGCAGACAACATGATTTTATATATAGAAAACCTGAAAGACTCCACCAGAAATCCGTTAGAACTAATAAAATGAATTCAGTAAAGTCACAGGGTACAAAATCAATATAAAAAAGCTGCTGTGTTTCTATACACTAAGAACTATCAGAAAGACAAATTAAGAAAACTATCCAATTTACAACGCATCAAAAAGAATAAAATGCCTAGGAATAAATTTAACCAAGGAGATGAAAGACCTGTACACTGAAAACTACATGACATTGATGAAATAAACTGGGGAAGACACAAATAAATGAAAAGATATTCCGTGCTCATGGATTAGAATGTCCATATTACCTAAAGCATTCTATAGATTTATTGCAATCCCCATCAAAATTCCAATGGCATTTTTCACAGAAACAGAACAATCCTAAAATTTGTATGGAACCACAAAAGAACCCAAACAGCCAAAGCAATCTTGAGAAAGAACAAAGCTGAAATCACTCCCTGATTTCAAACCACATTACAAAGCTATATAATCACAACAGTATGGTACTGGCATAAAAACAGACACATAAATCAATGGAACGAAATAGATGTCCCAGAAATAAATCCACACATATATGATCAATTAATTTACAGCAAAGCAGGCAAGAATACACAATGGGGAAAGGACTGTCTCTTCAATAAATGATGCTGGGAAAAATGGACAGCCACATACAAAAGAATGAAAAATCTTACACCATTCACAAAAATTAACTCAAAATGGATTAAAGACTTGAATGTAAGACTTGAAACCATAAAACTCCTAGAAGAAAACACAGGCAATAAGCTCTTGATATCTGTCTTGGTAATTATTTTTTTGGATCTGACTCTAAAAGCAAAGACAACAAAAGCAAAACTAAACAAATGGAACTACATTGAACTAAAAAGCTTCTGTACGGCAAAAGAAACCATTGACAAAATAAAAAAGGCAACCTACACAGTGGGAAAAATATTTGCAAATCATATATCTGATATGGGGTTACTATCCAACATAATTAAAGAACTCAAACACCTTAATAGCCAAACAACAAATAATCCATCTAAAAAATGGGCAGAGGATCTGAATAGATATTTTTCCAAAGAAGACATACAGATGACCAACAGGCACATGAAAAGATGCTCAACATGACTAATCATCAGGGAAATGCAAATTAAAACCACAATGACTTCAGACTATACTACAAAGCGACAGTAATCAAGACAGTATGGTACTGGCACAAAAACAGAAATATAGATCAACGGACCAGGATAGAAAGCCCAGAGATAAACGCACGCACATATGGTCACCTTATTTTTGATGAAGGAGGCAAGAATATACAATGGAGAAAAAACAGCCTCTTCAATAAGTGGTGCTGGGAAAACTGGACAGCTACATGTAAAAGAATGAAATTAGAACACTCCATACACCATACACAAAAATAAACTGAAAATGGATTAAAGACCTAACTGTAAGGCCAGACACTATAAAACTCTTAGAGGAAAACATAGGCAGAACACTCTATGATATAAATCACAGCAAGAAAAATCCCACTACTGGGCATATACCCTGAGAAAACCATAATTCAAAAAGAGTCATGTACCACAATGTTCATTGCAGCTCTATTTACATTAGCCAGGACGTGGAAGCAACCTAAGTGTCCATCAACAGATGAATGGATAAAGAAGATGTGGCACATATACACAATGGCGTATTACTCAGCCATCAAAGGAAATGAAATTGAGTTATTTGTAGTGAGATGGATGGACCTAGAGTCTGTCATACAGAGTGAAGTAAGTCAGAAAGAGAAAAACAAATACCATATGCTAGCACATACATATGGAATCTAAGGGAAAAAAAGGTTCTGAAGAACCTAGGGGCAGGACAGGAATAAAGACATAGACGTAGAGAATGGACTTGAGGACACGGGGAGGGGGAAGGGTAAGCTGGAAAGAAGTGAGAGAATGGCATGGACTTATATATACTACCAAATGTAAAACAGATAGCTAGTGGGAAGCAGCCACATGGCACAGGGAGATCAGCTCGGTGCTTCGTGACCACCTAGAGGGGGTGGGATAGGGAGGGTGGGAGGGAGACGTAAGAGGGAGGAGATACGGGATGTATGTATATGTGTAGCTGATTCACTTTGTTATAAAGCAGAAACTAACACACCATTGAAAAGCAATTATACTCCAATAAAGACGTTAAAAAAAAAAGATATCAATACTATTCAAAGTGATCTACAGATTCAATTCTATCTCTACCAAAAAAAAAAACCAACAACAAACCACAATAAGATATCACCTCCCACCTGTCAGAAAGGCCATCAAGCAAAAGAAATAACAAGTGTTGGTGAGGATGCAGAGAAAAGGGAACCCTTGTGCACGGTTGGTGGGAATGTAAATTGGGCAGCCACTATGGAGAACAGTATGGAGGTACCTCAAATATTAAAGATAGAACTACCATATGATCAAGCAATTCCACTAGTAGGTATTTATCTAAATAAAATGAAAATACTAATTCCACACGTTATTGCAGCATTTTTTACAATAGCCAAGATATGCAAATCTAAGTGTTCACTGATGGATGAATGACTAAAGATGTGGTATATATATGCAATGGAACAGTACCCAGCCAGAAAAAAGAAAGAAATCTTGCCACTTGCAACAATATGGATGGACCTCAAGAGAATTACACTAAATGAGAAAAAGAAAATACTGTGTGATTTCACTTATATGTGGAATCCAAAAAAACAAAATAAATGAACAAAATAAAACTCATAGATACAAAGAACATATTGGTGGTTGCTAGAGGGGAAGGGGGGTTGGAGGGTGGGGGAAATGGGTGAAGGGGGTCAACAGGTAGGCTCTCCGGCCTCCTCCAACCATCCACCTGTGGAAGGGCTAGGAGATGCAAAGCTGTGGATGAGGAAAGCTAATCGGCATGGCCCTAAAAGGGACACGGCTAACCAGTCCTTCAAAACACAAAGTGGAAAGTCTACTAACAGAGACGCTTCTCAATATTGCAAACAAAGGAATAACCAGAAATTGTCCCCTCCTAGCCACAACGAACTAGGAACTAGCGAATTCTGAGGTGCTCTCCAGGGGCTCCAGGGTCACTGCAGCCAGCTCCCACACAACTTCCTTTCCTTCCCTTTTCCCTCATCTCTTGAACGACTTTGGAAATGAATTGCAGGAGATTATATTTTCTAAAAATGTCCACCGAAATATTTTAGTTTTACATGCTTTTCTCGTGAATCTCCCCACTCCCCTAATAAGAGCTGCATTTATGTCTGTTCCCCAGATGTTGAGGGGCCCCTGTCACTGACTCAGTGAGTGGACTTTGGTGGACATGATGCTGATGGCTTCAAAGCCAGGTCAGGACAGGGAACCCAGGTCCATGCGGCCAACCTCCACGCCGTAGTAAAGACCCCCAGAGACCACCCGGAGGGACTTGTGGAGAGGACCCACCAGGTGTGAGAACGAGCCCCCAGGTGGCTCTGGTCCCCACTCTTGAGTCCCACTGGCAGACAGGACAGACAAACCGTTCTGCTGTGCCTTGTCCAAATTTCCAATCCACAGTATCTGTTAAGGTAAGTGGTTGTTTTATGCCACTAAGCTCTGAAGTGATTAGTTACACACCCACAGAAGCTGGCACATTAAATAATCACAAAAATGTCTGTCATTATGTCCACATTGCAGAACTCAACAGCCCAGATAAACAGACCTAACACAAAGGAAAAATAAATCAGATCATAAGGTGTATTACAGTCCACAGGAGATACTATCCTAATTGGTTACAGACAGTTTATATCAATTTAAAAGAAGATATCGGCATACGACCGACCTCAGAGATATTGCAGGTTCAATTCCAGACCACCGCAATGAAGCAAATATTGCAATAAAGCGAGTCACATGATTATTTGATTTCCCAGTGCACATAAAAGTTATGTTTACCCTCTACTGTAGTCTGTCAAGTGTGCAACAGCAGTATGTCTAAAAAAACAATGTACATACCTTAATTAAAAATACTTCATTGCTAAAAAATGCTCACCATCATCTGATGACGCAGGGTTGCCAGAAACCTCCAATTTATTAAAAAATGCAGTAACTGCAAAGTGCACTAAAGCAAAGCACAATAAAATGAGGTCTGCCTGTAACTCAAGAATTTCCAAAGAGAAAAAAGTTAACCTTCTATATGGTTTTTTTTGTGTGTGTGTGGTACGCGGGCCTCTCACTGTTGTGGCCTCTCCCGTTGTGGAGCACAGACTCCGGACGCGCAGGCTCAGCGGCCATGGCTCACAGGCCCAGCGCTCCGCGGCATGTGGGATCTTCCCGGACCGGGGCACGAACCCGTGTCCCCTGCATCGGCAGGCGGACTCTCAACCACTGCGCCACCAGGGAAGCCCAACCTTCTATATGTTGACTCAAATTTTTTCAAATGGAAAACAACTTAACTTTGATATTCATTAATAATGTTGGTTACTAGGTTACAAAATAAGAAAAGCAGATCATTCACAGCTTTTAGCTTCTAAATATAGCTGGGAAACTCTTTGAAAATCATTTTATAATTGGAAAAAAATTCATGCAATGTTCTTGATAAATGCAGATAAATGAAGGTGAGTTTGTAATTTTCATTTAAAACATCTAATTTCTGCTTCCATGTAGGAAGTAGAAAGCTGCAAATAACAATGAGAAAAATCTGGTGGTCTACAAAAATGATTATCTTTCTTGAATCTATTAGAGATGTGAGGTTGCGTGGCAACCAAATACAGTGATTTCCAAAGGAGGGGCAGAGCCTCCAGGGGAAACGTGGCTGCTACCTGTTCCCTTATGTGAAGACCAGGAGAAACACAGGGCTGCCTTGGGGGATGGAGATTCAGCTAAAACGTTAGCAAATCTTTAAAGGCCAAGTGTGGGCTTGCATGTACGTTTGGAACAGCTGAGGAATCCAGCAAGAGTGCTCGCAACGGAAATACTAGGAGCAGGGCAGGAGCCGGGGAAGGATGGGCATGGACCTACCCCTTCCCTGGATCCATCCCTCCTATGAACTGAGGGAAGGGCACCAAAGCCACCCACAGGGCACAGGTAAAAATCCATTGCTTTCGAAGACAGAGGTAAAACCCATCTGCCTCTGGGAGAGAAGTCAGAAACCTCTTGCCCCAAGGACACAGGGAAAGACCCATTACTACTGCGGGAGTAAAACGTCCTACTTCTGGGGAAAGACAAGAAACCATTTTGGGCCCAGGACCTTAGATCAATACCAGGCAGAGGGAGGAAGAGCAGGAAACTCCTGTCCAGAATCAACACAGATAAAAGGCAGATTTGGGTTGCCATGGGAAAGAGGGGCAGGAAGCCCCACACTGAGATTTAGGATCTAAGAATGAGCTGGACCAAGACATCAGAGGAATCCCCCTCTCACCATAAACTTTATGCTGAGAAACAAGTAGTGGCCCTCTATCCCTGAAGAAGAGGCAAGTGCTCTCCTCGGTCACACGGAAATTCAGGAACATCTACAGGTGAAGGAAGCATCAGAACCACTGAGAAAAACCACCTGGAACCTCAGCACCCCCGTAAGCACAAGGGAAAACCATCCACATTTATAGAAAGTAGAAGCCTTAGCTGCACTGACAGTAGCAATGAAACAACAAAACCTAAATCCAGCTCAACCCCTAACTAAATTGACTCAATGTCACACACTAAAACCCAGACAGAAGAGGCATGCTAGTACAGGTGTAAATACAGTTTACCTCAGTCTGTGCTGTCCTTGTACACATGAGGTCTGGCATACAATCAAAAAAAATTACAATTTCAAGAAAGTAAAAAATAAGTAAGAGAAAACAATCTAGAGATAAAGCAATCAATGGAAATAGATTTGATGACCCAGATAACTGAAACTGTTGGGAAATTTCACCAGAGAGATAAAAACCGTGAGAAAGAGTAAAACAGAAATGCTAGAAATAAACTATATGATGTCAGAAATGGAAAATTCTTGTGACAGGCACACGAGTAGAATGAATATCACTTTGGAAAAATCAACCAGGTTGAGCATGGGTCAATAGAAATTAAGTGAACTGAAACACAAGGATAATGACGTGGTGAAAGCAAATCAGAGCACTCCAGGCCTGTAGGAACCGCCAGACGGTCTAACATACACGTAACTGGAGTGACAGAAGAAGAGGGAGAATTTGAAGAGAAGAACTATTTGAAGAAGGTAACAGTCAAGAATTTTCCAAAAATAAGGATAAACATTAAACCACAGCTCTAAGAATACGGAGGACTCTAAAAGGAACAAATACAAAAAAATAAAAAGAAAAAAGAAAAAGAAAACTCAACACCAACCAAAAAAAGGCCCACATACACCTATACACATCATGGTCAACCTGCTGAAAGATGAGAAGAAAAGCTTTACAATGTGATGACTAGAAGTAACGTTGCTTACATTATAAATGAAAGTTGCTAAGAGAGTAAATCCTGAGTCACCAATCACAAGAAAAATTTTTTTCTTTTCCTTTTATTTTGTATTTATGTGAGATGATGGATGTTCACCATACTTATAGTGGTCATCATTTCATGCTGTGTGTGTAAGTCAAATCATTATTCCATATACCTTAAACTTATACAGTGCTGTTTGTCTATTATATCTCAATAAAACTGGAGGAAAAAAATTGTTTTAAAGAAAACAGAAGGAAAAGCTTGAAGGCAGCCAGAGGAAAGAGGGAACATTACACACAGAGGAGCAAAGATAAGAGTTACAGGACACTTCTGATCAGAAACTGTGCAGGGCAAAGACAACAGAGTGGCTGAAAAGAAAACCTGTCAACTCAGAGTTCTACACTCAGTGCAAACATCTGTCAAAAATTACGGGAAAACAAAGACATTTTCAAACAAACAACAGCTTATAGAATTCACTGACAGCAGACCTGCATTACAAGATATGTTAACAGAGTCTTTGGGGCAGGAGTGTCTGACAGTCACCCCACGGAGGTGGGAGAGCTGAGATGTTGAGACTCGTAAGACCACGGGCACCAAGAAGATATGGGAAGATTTATTACCCGTGAGCTTTCCTGAGGAGAGGAGGGCAGGGGCCAGCCAGCCAGGCCAAATGGCACGAGCAGTGCAGGGCTAGTGACGCTGGGCCGAGGAAAGGGCTCAGGCCCTCGGGCTGGGGCTCGCACACTGTGAACTTCCTGCTGGCACTTCTGGAGTAATCAGGTTTTCTCATCATTACCTTACTGGCTTTTCCTCAGATGTGGAGCCAAAAGGGAAGAGGAATGGGGCTTGAAAGCTGGAGATAGCCCAACATCAAAAATGGAGACTTACTCTTTATTACATGGATATGATGACAGAGAGAAAATCAATCAACAAAGAAATGAGGGCCACCAGAAATGGCAAAAATGGAGGTTAACTACAGAAGACTTTTCTTACTTTAAGTCACAATGAAAGATAATCCACAGCTTCTGTGAATTCCAGACAAAATACACATTTCACCCTATTCCTCATACTGTTTGCAAATAAAACTCTCCACAGATACACAGAGCAGCTGGCAGAAGACTCTGAGGGGTGCAGAAGAGAAGGTGGGCGGCAGGGACCGTGACTTGAAGACCAAGCAGGCAGGGTGTTCCTCCTACAGATTCTCGCCCAAGAGTTGGAGGGGTCCACAACCCAGAAATGCCAGCAAGCACAGACCAACAAGCTCCAAGGAAAGCCTCTTCTCTCTGGCCCAAAGCCTTGATAAAGTGCAGCCCTGCAGGATGGAACCCACTCTACTCCAGATGAAACCTCAAAAAAGATACTCCATCCCCCACCCCTACCCAACACTGTAGCCACAGAGATGGCAGGCAGAGCCCTGTGACCATCCCTGCCCTATGCTGACCAGGAGGCCCCCCTCCCCAGTGGGGCAGGGCCGTGGAAACTGAGGGGGAGCCCTGTGACCACCCCTGCTTTCCATTAGCACAGTGGGACTGTGGGCAGACTCTGGGGTGAACCCTGTCGACCATTCTGTCCCACACTAATATGAGCAGAGGCGCAGCTCCCACTCCATACCCCCCACACTGCACACACTGTGGAGGGGTCCCCATTACCATTTCTGCTCTGCACTAAGCAAACGCCAGCACACAAGTAGTCTCCTCCCCACCAAGTAGCACATCAGCTGCAGAGACTGTGAGAGCCCCACGTGCACTAAGCAAACAGGAACAAGGAGGCAGCACCTGCTCCCCACCCCATCAGAGTGGGTGAGGATTACAGAGAGAACAGAGCAGGAGACAGGGATACTTAAATCTGTGCATGAAGTCCTGGGCAGACCCCCAAGCAGCCCATGCATGACCAATCAGAATGAACACATCAGAAGACTGGAGAACTGAACTCAAGGTCAAATGCTGCTCTCGTTTCAGGTTGGCCTCTGGGCAGCACATGGCTGGGCAGGACAGCACTACAAACCACACTGGCATCTGAAGCATGACCCCCAGAAGTGTGCCAGGTCATGTACTTGGAACCTAAACAGGCTGAGAGCCTGCTGAAAGCAGACTGAAATGCAAACCAGAATCTCATGAACTCACACTCAATTTGTCCTGGCACATTCCACAATTACTCATCATACTGAGACCCAGAAAATCTCAACTCAAATGGGAAAAAACAATCAGCAGACATCAACATCAAGATGATACAGATGTTATAATTACCTGATGAGAATTTGATAGAAGCTCTCATAAAAATGTTCCCAAACAGATATTAACACTGAGAAAAGAGAAAAAACAGAAACTCTAGGCAAAGAAATAGACTTAAGAAGAACCAATAAAAACTTGAGAAATGAAAAATAAGTGAAATTTAAAAACTCAATGAATGGGCTGAACAGCAGGTGGATATGACATCAGAAAGAATCAATGAACCTGAAGACAGAAAAATTGAAATTATCTGATTTCAACAGAGAGAGAATAGATTTTGAAAATGAATAGCATCTCAGAAACATGTGGGACAATAACAAAATAATCTAACATTCATGTCATCAGAGACCCAGCGGGAGAGAAGAATGAGTGTAATGCTGAAAAAGTATTTAAAGAAATAATGACTGAAATCTTACCAAATTTGAAGCAGCAAACCCTAAACAGGATAAACCCAAAGAAATCCATGCCTGGATACATCATAATTAAATTTCTGAAAACTAGAGACAAAGGAAAAATCTTGAAAGCCACCAGAAAAAAATGATGTGTTACCTGATGTGAACAGTAAAACTATTCCTATGACAGTATGTTTCTCATTAAAAATCATGAATGCGAGAAGGAAGCATTTTTCAAATGTGAGAGAAAAAAGCTGTCACCCAGAATTCCATATTCAGCAAAACTGTGTTTCAGAAATGCAGGTGAAATTCTCAGATGAAGGAAACCTAAGAAATTTGTTGTCAGCAGACCTGCTCTACTGAAAACAAAAAAAAACGCTAAAGGAAGTTCTTCAGACAGAAAGGAAATGACAACGGAAGGAAACCTGGAACATGAGGAATGAGAAAGAGCAGAAAGGGCGTGGCAGTTTTCTATGGCTGTAAATGTGGATAGTTTAAAACAACATACGTGGATCAGGAGTCTGGGGTGACTTAGCTGGACTCTCTGTTTCAAGCTCTCAGCAGGCTGCAATCAAGTGCCAGTGGGGCTGTGCTCCTTTCTGGATCTTGGGGCCTTCTTCCAAACTCACATGGTTGTTGGAAGAATTCAATTCCTTGCAGTTATAGGACTGAGGCCCTCAGCTCCTACAGGCTGCCCACTGCTCCCTGCCACATGGCCCTCTACAGGTAGTTCGTATGACAGCAGCTTGTCCTACAAGGGGTCCTGGGATTAGGTTACATCCACCAGCAATGAGGCAATGAGCCAACACTCCACTGTCAGGGAGGAGTCAAAAAAGCCCCACAGGAAGCTTTGCATGCACCCCGAGCTGGACCTGCACACCACACCCAGAAAGAAAAAGGATTTAAACAGGAGAAAGATCAAACAGGTCTTGCAACACAATACCAGAAATGCCCAAGGTACAAATTTACTTGCCACACCAAGAACTGGGGCAACCACAACCTGAATGAGAAAAGATAATCAAAAGGCACCAACACTGAGATTACTTGGAGGTTGGAATTAACCTGACAAGGATTTAAAGCAGCCATGGTAAAAATGCTTCAATGAGCAATTATGTACACTCTTAAGTAAAGAATACGAAGATTCCAACAAATAAATAGAAGATATAAAAAAAGAGCAAAATGGAAACTATATAACTAAAAAATATAATTAAAATTAAAAACTCTCTGGACAGGCTCAACAGTGAACTGGAGATGGTAGAGGAAAGAATCAGTGAACGCAAAGACCAATCAATAGAAATTTCCAATCTGAACAACAGAGAGAAAATAGACTTAAAAAAAAAAAAAGAAGAAGAAGAACAGTGCCTCAGGAACCTGTGGGACAATACCCCAAAAATCTAACATTTGTATCACTGGAGTCTCAGAGAAAGAGGAGAAAGAGTATGAATCTGAAAAAAATATTTGAGGAAAAATGGCTGAAAATAATTTTTTTTAATTCAACTAATCCAAAAGTAGGCAGGAAAATATGAAAAAGAGGACAAGGAACAGATGGAACAAATGCAAACAACTAACAAACTGGTACACTTAAATCTAATTCTATCACTAGTGATATTAAATGTAAATGGTCTAAAATCCCCAATTAAAAGGCAGAGATTGGGCTTCCCTGGTGGTGCAGTGGTTGAGAGTCCGCCTGCCGATGCAGGGGACATGGGTTCGTGCCCCAGTCTGGGAAGATCCCACGTGCCACAGAGCAGCTGGGCCCGTAAGCCACGGCCGCTGAGCCTGCGTGTCCGGAGCCTGCACTCCACAACGGGAGAGGCCACAGCAGTGAGAGGCCTGTGTACCGCAAAAAAAAAAAAAAAAAGGCAGAGATTGTCAGATTAGATGAAAAATCAAAACCCAACATATGCATCTAGAAGGAATTCAATTAAATATAAAGACATGGATATGTTATAAAAGTAAAAGGATGGAAGAAGATATACTAAGCAAACACTAATAATAAATAGTATAACATTAGTATAATAGTAGTTATATTCATATCAGAAAAGTAGACTTCAGAACAAAGAATATTACCAGGGATAAAGAGGAACATTACATGATAATAAAGGGGTCAATTCATCAAGAAAACATCACACATTCCTCAAAAATTAGACACAGAACATATGATCCAACAATCTCACTTCTGGGCATATATCCAAAATAATTCAAACAGGGATTCAAACAGATGTCTGTATACTAGTGTTCATAGCAGCATTATTCACAACAGCCAAAAGGCATAAACAACCCAAATTTCCATCAACAGATGAATGGACAAGCAATGGACAGCCTTAAAAAAGAATGAATTCTGACACATGCTACAACATGGATGAACTTTGAAGACATAATGGTAAGTCACAAAAGGACAAATACTGTATGCTCCCTATTACATAAGGATAGAATGGTGTTTGGCAGGGAAGGGGGAGAATAAGGAGTTGTTTAATGGGCACAGAATTTCATTTTGGGAAGATGCAAAAGTTCTGGATTGTGGTGAGAGTTGCAAAACAATGTAAATGTACTTAATGCCACTGAACTGTACACTTAAAATGGTAAATTTTGTATTATGCATATTTTATGACACCTATAAAGTTATCACAATCCTAAATGCATATATGTAACAGCAAAGTATTAGAATACATAAGCAAAAATTGAGAACTGAAATGAGAAATACAAACCTATCATTATAGTTGGAGACTACAACACTCTTCTGTCACTAATTGACAGAACAAGTGGATAGAACATTTGTAAATAGATAAACACGCTGAAAAATACTACCAACCAACTTGATCTAATTGACATTTATAAAACACATTACCTGGAACAGTACACACTTTTTTCAAGTACACATGATATTCAGCATGAAAGACCATATTTTGAGCCATAAAGCAAACTAACAAGTTTTTTAAAATTAAAATACAAATTTTATTTTCTGACCTCAATGAAATTCAACTAGAAACTAATTACAAAAATATATCTTGAAAATTCCCGAATATTTGGAAGCTAAACAGTACATTTAAAAATAATCCTTGGGTCAAAGAGGAAGTTGAAAGAAGAATTATAAAATATTTTTAATTGTACACAATGGAATTCATGAGATGTACACAAGTCTAGAGGGAAATTTATGGCATTAAATACTTGTACTAGAAAAAGACAAGTGTCTCAAATCAATGACCCAAGCTTCCACCTTAAGAACATGGGGGGAGAAAAGGTGGTAGGGAGGAGTATGGCTTGTATTCTGAGCATTTTTTATATTTAGAGGTTAAAAATCACAGCCTGGCTATTACTGGGGCCATTTTTCCCTTTCTGAGCATGACCTCACACTTGGTGCCCCCATGTGTTTTGCTGTGAAATGAGTTCTTTGAGCAGAAGCAATCTTGTGTGAAGCAGTAAACAAGGCTAGGGAGACAAATCCACATCCAGAGTATGTGTCTATTCCATGAGGATGAATCAATATCCCTTCCATGACAGAAGAGGTCCAATGGAATCAATAGCCTTGTACTTACACATTTATACACAAGAATGGAAGCTCTGCGACAGGAAGAACTTGCTCCCTGCTCTATCTCCAGTGCCCAGAATGGTGCATGTCATATAGTAACACTGCAGCATCTATTTGCTGAACAAAGGAATACACTTACGTGCTCTATAGCACAAAAGATTTGCAGGGGCTTTTCTTCTATTTCCTGGGTCATGTTTTCTTCAAGATGGGCTCTTCCTCTTTTTTTGAAGCCTATGTTCCTTCCTCTATTTCTTCTGTGTTCTCCTGTTCCCCCTGCAATAGTATACACAGTTGCTGTGCCAACTGTTGAGCTTCATTGAGATAATTTACATACCATAAAGTTCACCAGCCTAAAATATACCTTTTTCACTTAGCATCAAGTTTTTGAGGTTTATCCATGTTTTAGCATGTATCAGTACTTCATTCCTTTTTATGACCGAATACTGTTATATTGTATTGATAGACCACATTTTGTTAACACATCAGTTGATGGATATCTGGCTTGTTTCCACTTTTGCCTATTATGGATATTGCTGCTATGAACAAGTTTTTGTGTGTACATATATTTTCATTTTTCTTGGGCATATATCTAGAATTGCTGAGTCAAAAACAGTAACTCTATGTTTAAAAATTTTTAAGAACTGCCAGACTGTTTTCCAAAGTGGCTGCATCATTTTCCATTCCCACCAGCAGTGTATGAGGGTTCCGAGTTTTCCATATCCTAATTCTTGTTGTCTTTCCTGTTACAGTCATTGTGGTGGGTGTGAAGCACTGTCATTTCTTTTTATTGTGTTCTCTTCTGTGGGCAACTTCATGATATCAGGTGAGTAAATTACCCTATTTATTTTTTCTCTCTGAGCAGTTTGAAAGCTGTTATTTTGCATCCTCCCAAACTGAATGTTTGGGAGCGTGATAGCCAGAGGCGAGGCAGGGAAGAGCTCAACTATTTTTGCTAGAATATCTGGTCTCCGGCCTCTTTACTAAGGTTTTCAAAGTGTCCTCAGCAATGTTTCCTGTCCCCTGGGTAGGAGGTGATGTCATGATCCCTGGGGGCCATCCTGGGCTCTGGATCCGTTCTCTGGCTCAGCATGAAACCCCCACTTCCATCGGAGAGTCAGTCCTCTCATCAGTTTCTCCTCAACAGCCCTTTTCACACACCCTACCCCCTGAAGTAACTGGAAAAGATAAGGATATCCGTCTTCTCCCAAACAGTCACTCTTGTGAGTCAGAGTTCCTGGATTTTGCTGACTCACCAAGGCCATTTGCAGGAGTAGCCTGGCACACCTGAGCAATACTTTTTTTTTCTTCTCTTGTCATTTTTGTATGTTTTTTATTTGGTTGCCTTTTTCCTTGTTTGCTGCTGGGCTTATTCATTTGTTTGCTTGTTCTCTGTGGCAAGGAGGCTCCAGTTTAACTACAGTGTTCATGTCACTGAGTGTTTGAAAAGGGAGATGTTGTGACCCAGCTGCTCTGTCCACTCTACCCAGAAACTCTTATCAATACGTTTAGGTCTTTAGCTTACTCCAGGAGATTCCCCATTATTCATTCATCGAACAAATAGTCACTGTGCACCTACTGTGTGCCCACCTGTGGGCTCTCGCAGTTGGGGTACAGCAGAGAACCAGAGTCCTGCTCTCCTGGAGCCTCTTAGTAAATTATGCCCAAGTGTCTCAATCAAGGCTTCATTTCACATAAAAGCATGTTGATAGAAGATAATTTCAATACTTTAAATCCAAGAATTTATACCAAATTGCAAACCCTCTAACATCCTTGTGACACTTCACACTCTATAGCCTGGATAGAGGGGAAGATTGAGAGCGTGAGTGAAGGAATCCACCTGCATTTTTAAGCTCTCCTGATGTATTTGAAAAGTAGAGATTGTTTTCCACTCATTGCTTATGGGATGAATTAGAATCACTTGCAAATTCCTTACTTGATGATGTGCCAAAAATAAATTCAATTCTGGCACAAAGTATTTAAAAAGTATAGGGAAACAAAGTTGTGAGGCACAGAGAAGACAATTTTACATTTTTAAATCCTGAAGCATAAGACCTTTTAAAAATCTCTTTTTATAAGCACCATAAACCAGTTGCTCCCCAGCAATTTGCAGGAATCGGATTCACATGGTGCTATGGCCAATATTTAGTTAGACCCAATTTCTGTATATTACCACCCTGCAGCCACCTCAACTGCCAGGGCCCAGAATCCCACTCAGGTGCCTCAGTACCTGCAAGACACCCGTGGCATTAACTCACTCAGCAAATATGAGGGCCACTGTGTGCACAACCCTGCGCTGGGGACGACGGGGGAGAAATAAATAACACAGCACCTGCCCACCAGGAGTTACTGGGGCAAGTGGAAGAAGAATGCTGACAAAGCAAGGCAGCCATTCATAAGACAAAATAATGACACACAGCATGCTGCAGTGATAATTCTCAATTTCCAGAGAACCGTCAACAGATCTTGGTGACTAATACGGTTCCCAGCCTGTGACGAGCTTCCCCATCTCACAGCCTCTGATCTGAGCTCCCAGCACACGGGAACAGAGCCTGAAGGTCAGACCCAAACAAGACAGTTTGCAGCCAGCAGAGGCTCATGGAATTGGCTAGAGATTACATCCACCTCTCTGGTGCCCTTTGAACATGTAGCTCTGTTACACTTCCTTTTAGGGACCATGTATGAGTTCCTCACTCATAAATTTGGGAATCTCTTCATCTTCCTGCTAGCTCTCTGAGGCCATCAGCTCCATCAAATCCTTGACAGGAAGAATCCCTGATTTGCTTACATCCTTTAGGTTCCAAAGACTATCCCCATATAAAAACTTTCTTAGGATTTAGGAACAAGTTCATCCATCTCCTCTTGTGGATTCAGAATCATTTCAGCTTTCGCCTTTCAAATGCTGGAGCTTCGTTTTTTAACTCAGCCCACAAAGCATACAGATGGTCAATGGTCAAGATACATACCTCTCCCATGAACACCAGGAACAGCCAGCAATTCCCATCACTCCCCCGCTCCTCCTTGTGTGGGAGCACAGCAGTGGAGATCCTCTTCTACGTGGAGCCGAGTACTGAGGGGATTCTGGGGAAATCTTTATTATAATTAGCAAAGGGGCTGCTTCCTGGCAGGAACAGGTCCTCCTCTAAAGAAATACCAGCTCAAGCCAAGAGTCTCATGTTCGCATGTCGGGTAAGAAAGTGTGCTGTCTTTAGAGAAGAAAGTCCAGTGCAAACTGGGCTGCCCACCTGGAAGTGCAGCCCTGCTCTGTGCCCAGGGTCAAGTTCCGGGGGCGGGGGCGGGGGCCGACAAGTCAAGATTGGCTGTTTCTGGGAATATGATGGGAAAGCAACGGTAATGGGGATGCCCCACCTAGTGGCCAGAGCTGGAACTGCTACTCAACCAGACCAACACACCTGCACAGACAAGATTCTTTTCTTTTTTTTGCGGTACACGGGCCTCTCACTGTTGTGGCCTCTCCCGTTGCGGAGCACAGGTTCCAGACGCACAGGCTCAGCAGCCATGGCTCACGGGCCCAGCCGCTCCATGGCATCTTCCTGGACCGGGGCATGAACCCGTGTCCCCTGCATCAGCAGGCAGACTCTCAACCGCTGCGCCACCAGGGAAGCCCCAGACAAGATTCTTGATTCCTAAAGGGCACGTTATTGCACCAAATAATTCAGTTCCCTTTTCAGGTAAACTGTAATTTATTCTGGTGAAGAAACATGTTTTCGTCACCTGAGATTTATGGAGATATTCTCAAAAAATATTTTATAGCTAAAGATCTGATAGTCTGGTTAAGTCTGCTGGCTACTGACACAGATGTTTAAAAAGTAACACTCAAATATCCAATTTAAATGGAAAAATGCTAAAAATTTGTAAATGTTTCTAGGGAAATTGTTATTAAAACTCAAAAAGACCTACAAATCCAAAACAATTAATAAAATGAAAATAACATACATATCAATAATAACCTTAAACATAAAGGGACTAAATGTTCCAACCAAAAGAAATAGACTGAATGGATACAGAAATAAGACCTGTATATATGCTGTCTACAAGAGACCCACTTCAGACCTAGACACATACAACTGAAAGTGAGGGGATGGAAAAAGGTATTCCATGCAAATGGAAATCACAAGAATGCTGGAGTAGCAATACTCATATCAGACAAAATAGACTTTAAAATACTGTTACAAGAGACAAGGAAGGACACTACATAATGATCAAGGGATCAATCCAAAAAGAAGGTATAACAATTGTAAGTACATATACAACCAACACAGGAGTACCTCAATAAAGCAAATGCTAACAGCCATGAAGCGAGAAACTGACAGTAACATAATAATAGTGGGGGACTTTAACACCCCACTTTCATCAATGGACAGAAAATCAATAAGGAAACACAGGCCTTAAATGACACATTAGACCAGATGGACTTAACTGATATTTATAGAACACTCCACCAAAAACCAAGAGAATACACATTCTTTTCAACTGCACACGGAACATTCTCCAGGACAGATCACCTACTGAGTCACAAAGCAAGCCTCAGTAAATTCAAGAAAATTGAATATCAACCATCTTTTCTGACCACAATGCTACAAGGCTAGAACTCAACCACAAGAAAAAACTTGCGAAAGACACAAACACATGGAGGCTAAACAATAAACAATATGCTACTAAACAACCAGTGGATCACTGAAGAAATCAAAGAGGAAATCAAAAAACACATAGAGGCACACACAAACGAAACCACAATAATCCAAAACCTATGAGACACAGCAAAAGCAGTTCTAACAGGGAAGTTTATAGTGTTACAAGCTTATCTCAGGAAACAAGAAAAATCTCAAGTAAATAACCTAACCTTACACTCAAAGCAACTGGAGAAAGAAAAACAAAACCCAAACTTTGTAAAAGAAATCATAAAGATCAGAGCAGAAATAAATGAAATACAAATTTAAAAAAAAAGAAAAGATCAACAAAACTAAAAGCTGCTTCTTTGAAAAGAGAAACAAAATTGATGAACCTTTAGCTAGACTCATCAAGAAAAAAGGGAGAGGGCCCACATTAATAAAATCAAAAACAAAAAATGAGAAAAGTTACAACTGACACCACAGAAATACAAACGATCATGAGAGACTACTACAAACAACTATATGTCAATAAAATGGACAACCTAGAAGAAATGAGCAAATTCTTAGAAAGGTACAACCTCCCAAGACTGAACCAGGAAGAAATAGAAAACATGAACGGCCCAATCACGAGTACTGAAATTGAATCTGTGATTTAAAAACTCCCAACAAACAGAAGTCCAGGACTAGATGGCTTCACAGGTGAATTATACCAAACATTTAGAGAAGAGTCAACACCTATCTTTCTGAAACTATTCCAAAAAATTGCAGAGGAAGGAACACAGCCAAACACATTATATGAGGCCAACATCACCCTGATACAAAAACCAAAGATACTACACACACAAAAAAAATTACAGGTCGGTATCACTGATGAACATAGATGTAAAAATCCTCAACAAAATACTAGCAAAAAGAATTCAACAACATATTAAAAAGCATGATACAACATGATCAAGTGGGATTCATCCCTCAGATGCAAGGATTTTTCAATACCCACAAATCAGTCAACGTGATACACACTATTAACAAACTGAAGAATAAAAAACATGATCTCAATAGATGCAAAAAAGCTTTTGACAAAATTCAACATCCATTTATTATGATAACTCTCCAGAAAATGGGCATAGAGGGAACATACCTCAACATAATAAAGGCCATATATGACAAACACACAGCTAACATCATTCTCAATGGTGAAAAACTGAAAGCATTCCAAGATCAGGAACAAGACAAGGATGTCCACTCTCACTACTTTTATTCAACACAGTTTTGGAAGTTCTCACCACAGTAATCAGAGAAGAAGAAATAAAAGGAATCCAAATCAGAAAAGAAGGAAAACTCTCACTGTTTGCAAATGACATGATCTATATACAGAAAATTCTAAAGATGCTACCAGAAAACTACTATAGCTCATCAATAAGTTTGGTAAAGATGCAGGATACAAAATTAATACACAGAAATCTGTTGCATTTCCATACACTAACAATGAAATACCAGAAAGAGAAATTCAGCAAACAATCCCACTTATCATCACATCAAAAAGAATAAAATACCTAGGAATAAACCTACCTAAGGAGGCAAAAGACCCATACTCTGAAAACTGTAAGATGCTGATGAAATAAATGGAAGACCACACAAACAGATGAAAAGATATACCATGTTCTTGGATTAGAAGAATCAATACTGTCGAAATGACTATACTACCCAAGGCAATCTATACATTCAACGAAATCCCTATCAAATCACCAATGGCATTTTTCACAGAACTAGAACAAGTAGCCAAAACAATCTTAAGAAAGAAGAATGGAGCTGGAGGAATCATGCTCCCTGACTTGCTACAAAGCTACAGTCATTAAAACAGTATGGTACTGAACACAAAAACAGACACATAGATCAATGGAACAGGATAGAGAGCCCAGAAATAAACCCCTGCACTTATGGTCAGTTAATCTACAACAAAGGAGGCAAAAATATACAATGGAAAAAAAAGATAGTCTCTTCAATAAGTGGTCCTGGGAAAACTGGACAGCTTACATGTAAAAGAATGAAATGAGAACATTCTCCAACACCATATACGAAAAATAAACTCAAAATGGATTAAAGACCTAAATGAACTATAAAACTCCTAGAGGAAAACATAGGCAGAACACTCTTTGACATAAATTGTAGCAATATTTTTTTGGAATTACTCCTAAAGCAATGGAAGCAAAAGCAAAAATAAACAAAAGGGACCTAATTAAACTTAAAAGCTTTTGCACAGCAAAGGAAACCATAAACAAAATCAAAAGGCAACCTATGGACTGGGAGAAAATATTTGTAAAGGATGCAACCAACAAGGTATATATTTTCCACAACATACAAACAGCTTATACAGTTCAATGTCAAAAAATCAAACAACCCAATCAAAAAAATGGGCAGAAGTCCTAAATAGTCATTTCTCCAAAGAAGACATACAGATGGCCAACAGGCACATAAAAAGATTCTCAACATCACTAATTATTAGAGAAATGCAAATGAAAACTACAATGACGTATCACCTCACACCAGTCAGAATGGCTATCATCAAAAAGTCTACAAATAATAAACGCTGGAGAGGGTGTGGAGAAAAGAGAACCCTCTTGCACTGTTGGTGGGGATATAAATTGGTGCAGCCACTATGGAGAACAGTATGGAGCATCCTTAAAAAACTAAAAAGAGTTACCATATGATCCAGCAATCTCACTCCTGGGCATATAACCAGAAAAGATGAAAACCCTGATTCAGAAAGATACATGTACCCCAATGTCCACAGCAGCACTATATACAATAGCCAAGTTCATAGCAGCACTATTTACAATAGCTAAGTGTCTGTTGACGGAGGAAGGGATAAAGAAGATGTGGTACATATACACAATGGAATATTACTCAGCCATAAAAAAAGAATGAAATAATGCCATTTGCAGCCACATGGATTGACCTAGAGATTATCATTCTAAGTGAAGTCAGAGAAAGACAAAAATCATACGATATCACTTATATGTGGAATCTAAAAAAAACATACAAACGAACTTATTTACAAAACAGAAATAGACTCACAGACATAGAAAACAAACTTATGGTTACCAAAGCAGAAAGGTGGGGAGAGATAAATTGGGAATTTGGAATTAACATATACACACTACTATATATAAAATAGATAACCAACAAGGACCTACTGTACAGCACAGCAAACTATATTCAATATCTTGTAACCTACAATGGAAAAGAATCTGAAAAAATACACATACATATATGTGTATATATATATACACATATAAACATAACTGAATCAGTCTGAAATACTGTAAATCAACTATACTTGAATAAAAAAAAGTTAATTAAAAAAAATTTTGGATTAATAAATGTTTTTATTTCCAAGAAAGGGTCTACAACAGATCTTACAAAGACTCAAAACCATTTATCACATCAACACATTTTTTAACACTTCCAGTGTGTTAATGAGCCAGCCAATTATGAATATATCTATTAGAATGAAGTAATGCCCTGAAAAATAAATATTATACTTCTTAATTATAAAAGTTGCTAGGATTATTCAAGATTATGTTTTAATATAAAAAACATAACAGGAAGAAGTCTGCAAAAATTTTAAAGTAACTTGCAGTTTTATTAATTCTCCAGTACTCTTGCAACATTTTATATTACTAACAAAATTCCAATCACAGGAACCAGACACAAAATTTCTGCAGTTTACTTCAAACAGTCATATATGAAGACCAGACTCCATAGACATTACACTGCAAAGCTCAGAGATGACTGAAAATTTAGGTAGATAATCTTATTTAGCTAAAGAATAAAAACATTTCCCACTTTCTGCAATTATAGTTGAAAAGCTCTTTACGGCAGATGACACTCAGGCTGGAGATACATGTGGCACAGTTTGAGGTAAGCAATATAAAACTCAAGTCTACGAATTGAACAGATTTTCAGTCGCTGCACAGGTTGTTCTTCTAGTTTAAGTAAGTTTAATTTTTTTCACAGAAAAAAAAATAGACTTCAGGCAAATAAAAACAAATTCCAGATAAACACAGTTCAGTGTTTTTTATTTTACCTTCATCAAGGCAGGCAAAGTACAGATGCTGTACATTAAAAACATACACATACACCATTCACAGCACATGGACTCCTACAGGGAAGAGGCCGTTTTCTAAGCACTGCTCCCCTCTGAAGCGCGCAACTGCAGCTAAATGTACAAAGAGCCATCTGCTGGTCCCACGTAGCCGACTCCAATGAGCAGGACATCGAGCAGCGTCCATATTCCCAGGCCCCCAAAGCTGAAGAGCTTGCCGAGGCCTTCTCGCCACTGGCCCAGGTAGAAGCGGTCCGCTCCAAACCCACCAAGGGTGATGCTGCAACAGCAAACAGGCCTGGAGTCCATCAATGGCCCCCCGACTGCGCCTGCATTACTGCGCCTCAGTAACCGCTAACTCACATGTGGGAAAGGGCCTCAAATCACCAGATCCCTTAATCAGGACACAGTGACTATCTCACAAATGTACAACACTAAACAATCACGGGCAACAAGACCGTTTAATTGTCAAAAGTAAACACTTTTTAGCTGTAATGAAATCTAATGGTCCTCTTTTCAAGAAAATCGAGCTTGTTGCTTTTTTAAGCTTGAAATGGCACATCCAGGAGAGCAAAGTGGGGCTAGTCCTACAGACAGTGCAGGAACATGGTGGTTGAAGGTGGCATCGCCAGGCAGCCAACACCACATGGCCGCCCAGATCAAGTCGTGAACATTGTCGGTCACCCATCTTTAAAAATTTCATGTTCAGAATAAATGACTTTTAAGGTTCCTTCCAATTCTAAGATCTAACAATATTCGGACAACTTCTCATTGTATTTCTTTTAAAGCTTTTATTATGAAAAATTCCAAACATATAAAAGTAAAAAGAAGAGAACAGCACCCATGACCCAGCTCCAATAGTTATCAACATGTGTCCATCCCTGGTTCATCTACACCCTTCCAATCCCCCACCCTGAGTACCAAGAAGCAAACACCAGGCGTTATCACATTCACCGTGAATATTCTCAAAGAAACCATGCTGAGCCCAGAGAAGAAAATTATTCTTATTTTTAAAAAATCAGCTATTAAATGTGCCACGGTAATTTAAGATGTCAACAATGTGGGGGAAGCTGAGTGAAGGGTGTACAGGAAGTCTCTAGCTTTGCAACTTTTTTTTAAATCTAAAATTATTCCAAAATAAAAAGTTTATTGAAAAGCAGAAAGTCAGCTGTTAGTTTGAATGTGAACCACTGCTGACAAAGACGCTGGGTGTCACCAAATCTCACTGTCGTTGCATCTAATTTTCTATCGTGGACCCGTCTTTCACTTTTCAGCTGTGCTTTCCTGCCAGCAGGATCCTCCTCTTCCCCAGCCCAAACCCTGACGCAGTGGTTCCCAAGAGGCCACCTGGCCACCCCTGGAGGCATTTTTGATTCTCACAGCTTCAGTGGGGATTGGGGAGACTGCTAACACGCAGTAAATGGAGTCCAGAGATGCTGCTGAACATCCTGCTCTGCAGAGGACGCCCCACAGCAGAGAATTCGTGGCCCAAATGTCAACAATGACAAGGCTGAGAAGCCCTGCCCGCGTCTCACCAGAGGCCACAGGCCACCTCAGACTCTTACCCTAAACCTCCAACAGCAGATGCCTACCTTCCTAATCAGAGAATCATTTAACCAGCACCCCACCTGCCCTTCCTTCCGGTGGGAAGAACTGGTACAATTTTCTTTTCAAACTGTTGAAAAGTTTAACTAATACAAGCAAATTTTTATGTAAAAATTGTAAGTCTATAAGTATGTTTGAATGGTAGAATTATAAGGATTTTCAACGTTTCTCTTTGTCATTTTCATTTTTTTCCAGTTTTCAGTACTGAGCATGTATTATTTTTTGTAATAAAGAAGAAAATTACTGAAAATTAAAGATATACATCATAAACCTACCGACTTTAATTAGTATATGGCATTTTACTTATTCAGGGTACACTCAGGATGGGAAGCACTGACTGGTTCTAATGATCTCTAGTAATGACTACAGTCACCTCTAGAATGTGCAGGCCATCTCGGGAGGAAAACCAGCAACGGGCCATTAAATTCCACGAGGGTACTGGTCTGACCACCTAAATAACCTCCCACACTGCTGTCCCTATGGTCTACCTAACACACGGCGGGATCTGAGTGGATGGAGGAGGAGCTTGGAAGAGCCCACCAACCCCAACGAAATCCAAATGGCATCCGACTTACTAGAAACAGAGCTTACCTCAGAGCCAGAGCAGTAGACCACTTATAACCACCAGTCCAGTTGCAGTACAGCATTTTCGGAAAAGTACGGTTACCTTAAAAAAGGGAAAACACTCCACATAAAAACATGGGTATAAAAATACTCTCACACAGAGACTAAATTATAACTAGGGGCCTTGTGATTTACAATGTAAAAAGCCAACTTTCTTTACAAAAGTAAATGTTCACTACGATGAATGGTAAAAAGAAAGCCCTGGCTGTCTATGAGCACAGACTCGACATTTAAATCAGTTTTGTGAGGATCACAGCTTGAAGAAGGTAGAACACCCCACCTGCTGTGAAAACGTGGGTAACATGGGGCTGAGACAGACAAACCAGGCACCGGGAAGGGAGCGGGCCCACAGACCGCCCGGGGGTACTGGGACACTGGGCTGTCCCAGCCAGAAAAAGTGAGACTGAATCCACCTTACATCATATACCAAACCAACCCCAGGGGACTAGAGACCTAAACGTGAAAGGCCACATTTACAACTTTTAAAAGAACGTACAGGAAATTATGAATTTGGAGTAGGGAAAGATTTCTTACAACAAAAAAGGGCTAACTCTGAAAGACTAAAAACTTCAACTAACTAAAAATTCAAAGTTCTGTTCAAAAGATACCAAAAGAAAGGGGTTGTGGGGGGAGTTAAAATCTGGGAGAGGATGTTAGGGACACCAAAAGATTACTACCCAAAATATAAAAGAATTCCTAGAAGTCTGTAAGAAAAAAAAAACAAAACGTAGGGATAACAAGTATTGGAGAGGATGTGGATCATCACGAACAGTTGTGTAACCACTGGTGGGAATGTAAACGGATACAACCGTCCTGGAAAATAACACACGCAAGAGAGTGTATGCCAGACAAACATGTGCAACCAGGAGACACGGACATGTGCAACCAGGAGATATGGACAAAAGCTTTAACAGCAGCGCAATTTGTAAGGAAAAAAACTGTAAATAATCCAAATACAGTGGAGAAAGGATAAACTATGATACAATCTTACAAGTTATTATATAGAAGTAAAAAATAATTGTAATAAGAGAAGACAAATGGAAGAATCTTAGAGCTATGATGTTGAAAGATGGTCTCAGAAGACCATAAACAGTCTATTATACAATTCTAAAACATGCACTACTGAATAATTTACCACACTATATTCTAGTACATTCATGTGATAGAACTACAAAAAATTTAAAGAAAAGGAAGTGAGATGATAAGAAAATCCAAAAGGGTGGTTACCTCTGAAGAAGAGGCAGGGTAACTGCATGCAGGAAACACACTCTGGTAGTTTCAATGGCATCACGCTGCTTTAGTTGTTAATTTGGGTGAAACTCAATTATACACTATGCTTTATACCTTACACATTTTTTGTTTTATCAAATATTACATTTTAAAATAGAACTGGCATAACTAAAAATAGTGCTAATAAATATTTCTGACGAGACAATTAAAATTTAATTCTTAAGTTTCTGGTTACAGTTCCATAAATAAGCGTAGAAAAAATATCTTGCTCACAGATTTCCTTAATGCCGACCTACCCAGGCAGTGGACGTGGTCCCGCACGGTGCAGTTGGCCGTGTAGCGCTGCCGCGGGCAGGACACCGCCATGCAGCTGGTGGAGCTGGAGCACTCGTAGTCGGTTTCTGGAAGCTGCCAGCAGAACCTGCAAGTCATGTTGAGGACAAAGCTCTTTCGGGATTTGAAGTCTTGATCCTACGTACCAAAGGACACAGAACTATTCAATCATAATACAGTAGCTTGTTAATAGGTCAATAAAACTACAGTCATATGGCACCAAGTGTCTAAAATACTTTATGACCTAGAAGGAAGTGGCAGAAAAACAGGTATCAAACCAATATGTACACAATACAAATGTGTATGCTATGATCCTATGATCATAAATATACAACCAAAAATATATACCTAACAAAAAATATCTAGATAAATGCACATCAAAGTAACAAAGGTTATTTCAGAATGATAAGATTATTTCATCACTGTTACTTTGGCTAAATTTTTAATAATGCACATGTGTACTTTTATAACACAGAAAAAAGGAAAATGTACTTTATAAAGACTCGGAGTCACAGAGAGTTCAAAGGGCAGATGAGTCCCTCTGCTCAAGGTCACGGAGCTGCAAGCCCGTGCAGAACGCAGGAGCCCTGTTCCTGGAGGAACAGCCTGGCCACCGGGTCTCAACTCTTCCCTAGGAGCCGTCCTGCGAGTGGCCCAGAGCCCCAGGGCTGTCACTGCTGTGACACACCCACGAGCACCCAGCCGGACCGACCCATCGGCAGCCCCAGAAAACCACTCCCAACTTAGAAAGAACTCCATAGAGAGGCTGATGAGCAAGTGTTCACCGTGGGCCCTGAACTTTGAGACCAGAGATTTTTTTCGTTTCAATTTTAAATGTCCTTATTTTGTTTTCTGTCTATAAGAGCAGTCCATATTCTTATATGTTGCACATTTGGAAATTACAGAAAAAACCTGTAACCTCTCCAGAGACAAGCACTTTTAACCTTCTTTCATTTTTCCTTCCTATAGTACAGATTTACATACGTGGAATTACACTGAAAACATTTTGTATCCACTTGACATTATATTGTAATAAATATTTTTCAAAATAATATTTAAATGGTAACACAATCACCTCTGGAAGTATTATATTTATTAACTTTTTTGATTAATGCAAAACTCCTATTATGGACAGTATTTGAAACTGAGTAAGGCACTGCATGATTTAAGCAATATTGTTTTAAATGTCTGCATATTTCTAGTGATGCATCCATAACACGTTTCTTATCAATTGTTTTTTAAAACTAGGTAATAAGTTTATGTGGTACAAACTCCCAGAGACAACAGGAGAGTGAGAAGGCTGGTGCAGCCCAGCCCTCAGCAGCACTGCCCTCCCCAGCACCAAGCACCGCTCACCCACTCTGGCCTTCCAGGGAGTCTGTTCTATGCATGGGCACTTTTTTTTTTTTTTTTAATTTAATGTTCCCACTGATATTTACTTTTCACTTAATTCTATAGATATTGATAAATATCCCTAGAGCTGCCTAGTTCTTCTCAATGGCTGCAATGTATTTATTTCACTACACAGTGGACCATAAATTAAACTGTTCTCTTTTGTACATTCGGCTTGTTTCTAATCTTGCCTGTGTGAACAAAGCAGCAAAGAATATCCTTAGGCATATTTATTTGCATACACGTGCAATATGTAATATCTGTAAGATAGATTCCTAAATATGAAAATGCTGGGTCAAAGCTTATGTGCATCTATAAGTTTCAGAGATAAGACAAAGTGCTCACAAGAGGCTGACTAACCTACCCGCCTGCTAACAGGAGTGTTTGTCCCTTATACCCTTAAGAACTCAGAGTGTTAAACTTTTTGATTGTTTTGCCTATCTGATAGTTTAAAAAATGCATTGGGCTTCCCTGGTGGTGCAGTGGTTGGGGGTCCGCCTGCTGATGCAGGGGACATGGGTTCGTGCCCCGGTCCAGGAGGATCCCACATGCCGCGGAGTGGCTGGGCCCATGGGCCATGGCCGCTGGGCCTGCGCGTCCGGAGCCTGTCCTCCACAGCGGGGGAGGCCACAGCGGTGAGAGGCCCGCGTACCGCAAAAAAACCAAACCAAAACAAAACGCATTGATTTGTACTTAATCATGAGAAAAATTAAACTTTTTTTCATGCATTGGAAGTCCAATTGTATTTCCTTTCCCATGAACCCTCTGTTCATGTCCTAAAACCATTTCTCTACAGGACTGTCATCTTTTTCTTATTGGCTTTTTGGAAGTCTTTATATATTATGGATATTAGTGCATTATTTGTCACGTGTGTGAGAAATACTTTTTCCTAGTTTGTCATTTATCGTTGGCCTTTATGCTTTTTTTTAGGGCATGCAGAAATCTCTAATTTTTAGTAGTCAAATCTATCAATTCCTTCTTTTATGGCTTCTAAATTTTATTTCATACTTAGAAAAATATTCCCTACTTTGAGATTACAACAAAACTACCTCATGCTTTCTCTGGTACTTTGTGGTTTCACTTTTTCACATTAAATCTTTGATCTGGAATTTACTTTGGATAAAACAGGATTCCACTTTTTTCCATATAGTTACACAGGCACCCCAGCATTTACTGAATCCATTTTCACACCACAAAAAAGTATAGATCCCAACAAAAGCTCATCTGTAGTAAAAAGATTTGTTACCTTTCCCTTTGTGAAACAGCTGTCAGATACAGAACCTATCTGAAGGAATTAAACTTGCTTCAAATACACTAGCAGACTGAGCTCTTCTCCAAGGAACAGAAAGCAGCGTTTCTATCAAGCACATTTCCAGCTGAGGTAACTGCCTTGATAGTTCCCATCATAGCTGGAGCAGGAGTTAGCTGATATGAAAGGGGTTGCAGGATTTTTGCATTAATTTCTATTTATATACTTAACAGGGCCATTATAAAACAATTTCTTTGACTAGTGTAATCCAGGTAAGGTTCCCTTGCTCTGAGTCCCTATGCAGTATGCATTAGAAGGACAAGAGTTTCTTTCTTTCCATTAATATGAAGTTCAAAATAAGGTGCAGGAGGGAGGGAGAAAGCTGAGTGCAGCACAGCGAAAGGATGAGCATTTGCACGTGCACCTGCGTATGCAGATGGTCACAGCTTATTTCTTCCTGAAATGCTAACTTATTTAGCGAGACAGGATCCTACAGGTGGTCATTAAACAAACAAGGGAAGAATGCACGGCCTGCCCCAGATCACCTGGCCGCAGCAGTCCTGGGGCCCGTGGCTCCTGACAGCCAATTATTTGACTGCTCTTCATTTTTAAGAAGAAACAGACCACCAGACGCTCCTGAGGCCGCCTTCAAATGCCACACTTGCGGGCTGGGCATCTGCTACTTTACAGGATTCGCGATGACTGGCTAGTCAGGAAGCAGGTGAGGTGAAAGCACCTGGGGAGGAGAAGGGAAGGAACCCATCCAGGGCACATCTCAGCCAAGGGGTGAGGATACACCAGGGACCAGGACCCAGAAATTCAGAAACTTCCCTAAGCTTTGTAATTTCTCTACCTTTGTAATTTCTCCTATTCTCTGCTATTTTCCGCTAAATGAAACTACTTGTTTTTGGAACACCTAAAGAAGGAAGAAATTGAGAACTATGTTTCATTCAGGAACCAGCTGTGAGAGATGAATGTCAAAGACATTGAGGCAAACAAAGGAGGCTAATTCTGGAAAAGCTCTCCTCAGCCGTCAGTTTTCTCATTTTTCACAAGGTACCTACTATCTGCCAGACCAATGAAGTACGCAATTTCAAAAGCCTTCAAACAGGTTTCGCCATTAGGTAAGTAGGGAGAAAATTCTATGTAAGATACAGCAACAGAGACTAACTGATAATCCAAGGGCAGTCATGAAGATTACCCAGCAACTAGTTCAATTTTCCAGCACACTTTAAAGAGTAACTCTGATATAAGAAAATGACAAATACTGACAGTTACAAACACTATGTCCAGACACTGAGAACACATAAAATCTCATTTCCCCTTTGGAGTGAAGCCTCCCTCATGCCCTCACCTGATACTAGACCTCAGGAGAAATAGAGAAAGAGCCTGGGGGTGGAAGGAACTTTCTAATCTAGCCCTCTGCAGACCAAGTTCCAAAGAACCGACGGGGAAAGGTATCTTGTTCGAGTAAGTTAGAATCGCTGGGTCAAAGGGAATCTGCAAAAGAGAATATGGTGGGCTTCCCTTGGTGGCGCAGTGGTTAAGAATCCGCCTGCCAGTGCAGGGGACAGGGGTTCAAGCCGTGGTACGGGAAGATCCCACATGCCGTGGAGCAACTAAACCCATGCGCCACAACTACTGAGCCTGCACTCTAGAGCCCACGAGCCACAATTACTGAAGCCCATGCACCACAACTACCGAAGCCTGAGCACCTAGAGCCCGTGCTCTGCAACAAGAGAAGCCACCGCAAGGAGAAGCCTGCACACCACAACGAAGAGTAGCCTCCGATCACAACTAGAGAAAGTCTGTGCACAGCAATGAAGACCCAACGCAGCCAAAGATAAATAAATTAATTAAAAGAAAAATCTTACTTCCTACTGCTTCCCTTAAAAAAAAGAAAAAAGACAGAGATAGAGAATATGGTATGGAATCTGTGTTTTCCTCCTCAACCATCTCCCAGAAAGAGGGCGCCATGGAAACACTTTAGGAAAGCTGTTCTGGGCCCATCTCCTGATTTAACAAGAGACAGATGACTAAATCACAGAGCTAGTCATGGCAGGTCCAAGAGTAAAACACTGCCTCATTATTCATTTCTACTCTGTATCTCACCCACATGCTGGGACTACAATGAAGTTTGCCGTAATTTCCCTGGTCCAACGGTTCAAAAATGCAGATACACGAGTCTCCCTGCCCTTGTCACATTAAACAGGTGTGGGGCTGCCGCCAGGAGTCTGTGGCTCTGAAGCAGATATCCCGAGAGCATGCTAAGGAACACCGACTGTGGAAGCCTTTGTAGGCTCCTTCCTGGCTGTCAACATATCAGAGATGGGCTGCAGGAGTGACGACTGTAACAGGGTCATTTCTAATGGGCAACAGTTGGTGCATTTGAGCTTTTACTTCCTACTTTTTGTAAGAAGTCTGACAATTGCTTCAATTTATCCTTATGTCAAAAACTTGCCATCTGAACCCTTGCAACCAAACCTTACTTGGAGATGGAAGTTTCCATCTTCTGATAAAGTTGACTTTATTCCTCAAATCTTACTTTTAAAATGCAGAGCCCCTTCTGAATTTCCTCCATAGTCAAGTCTAAACTCTACTTGTAACTCAAGCTTTACGATCAGTTTATTAAGAATAAGTAAGCTGCAGTACTTACAACACAGGTAACAGAAGGTTTGACTGTGCAGTCAAAAGTGACAGGCTTCCCATAGACACAGGAGAAATTGGTCTTGCACTCTATACAGTCTGCGGGAAGTCTGCTACACAAACCATTGCTCGGACACTTCATCATATAAGGTGGGATATCGGTGCTTTCTGTGAGAGGTGAGAGAGAAGCTTATTCTCTTGGAATACTGATTACAATAACAGAGGAAAGCAATTTTCTAAGCTTAAGGAACACAATCATGAACATAACATATATACAGTGCTAGGAATAAATTAGGACCTCAAAAAGTCTATCATGTTACAAGATGAAAAAAACGAAGGCTTACAGATGATAAAGTTCGTTCAAGATCACAGAGGGAGGGCAAAACTGGAACCAGAGCCCAAACCTCTCTGTTTCCAATCCAATGTTCTTTTCACTTGAATTCACGAATTTGTAAGTGAAGCCCCTAACCCTCTAAGTGAATCAATCGGTACAACAAAGTACCAACCCTAGAAAAACGTCCTGTCATTATTCCACTTTGGTACTTCAACAAGCCACCATCTGCAAGTAACATTTACAATTTTACAGTACCAAAGTTCAAAATAGTTCTTTATATTAGTAACTTATTCAGTGGGTTGCAGTAAGTTTCTCCAGCCAGCCTAGCTGGGAGTATAATATATTACTATCATTTAAGAGAGGATCAAAATTGCAACCAGTATTCTCAGGAAGAGAAGCTTTCAAAAACGTCCAAGAGAGTAAAAAATTCTTGTGCTTTCTCTATAAAATAATCTGTTTTAAACTCAAGTATGCTGCTGTCTTCTAGTAGTCTTTTATAGAATCAGTAAAATACATCTGCCAGTTTCAATTTACTGAAGTAATGTAACTCTAAAGGGATGAAACTACAGAGACCAAAGTTCCATTTAGCAAAACACTAATACTCATTTAAATCTGGTCCTAAAGTCACTATTAAGTGGGCAATTCTACAAAATACCTAGAAAAGGGTATACTTACAAAAGGGTATAATTCCTATTATACCCTTTTGTAATAGGAACAAAAGAAAAGAAAATTTTCTTTTCCTTTGTTCCTATTACTACCGTGGCTGGAGGATGGGCACTTAGAATCACAAAGCCAAGAGTTTACAGGGCCAGGACAACCCCACGACCTTAAAAAGATGAGAAAACGGAAACCCAGAAAGGTGAATATTTTGCTCCAGCTCCCAGCAGCACCACCAGAGATAGAGGCCAGGTTTGTACCAGTCCTTCTGCAATCCCTCCATTTCACACAGCCCTGGGGGAGCCTTTAATAATATCCAACATCAGGAACAGGGTTCCAAAAGCACAAGAAATTTTCTGAAGGGAAAGAAGCATTGGTTGAAGGTTATCTTGATGGATGAAGCAGAAAAAAGAAAAAACTTGAAATAAAGAGATAGAAATGGGGAGCCTGGGACTGGAAAAAGATGAGACAGGAATGTAAAAAGGTACTGAAATACCAAGACTGTCTACAGAAAAGGTATGCATCTGCCTTTAGTTCACATATCTAAAATGCAATCAATAAAATGTTCAAAACATGGAAAGTGATGTCATATTCTACAAGAAATTTTATCCAAAAAGAAAAGAAAGAGACCACTAGATACAAATATACACGTTTACTAGAAGAGAAAACGTCTAGTACCTGCTGCCCTGGGCACTACTGTGAACGTACGTGTGGGGCCCGGATCCTTGTCGGACTGAGCCAGCGGCTGCGAAGGCTCTACACTGAAGGATCCTATGATTAGAGAAACGAAGACCTCAGGCTGTGTGTGTATCGCGCCAGGCCCACAGCTGCTCGGGCAAACATCTCGGCCTGACCGCCGGGAAACTGAACATGAAACCCAATGGGGTCGACACCAATTTAGGTCTGCGGGCAACTGGAGACAACGCGCGGTGCCAAGACCCAGCTCCGCGTCCCAGGCCGAGCCCCCAGGCCCACATTTCGAGGCTCGCGGCTCCGGCTCCCTGAGCCGAGGGGCGGCGGCAGGACGAGCCGGACTCGGCTGTAGCAACCCGCGCCCTCCGCCCGCACTCAGCCTCCGCCCAAGGGCCCAGGCCAACGGTCCCCGCGGTCCTGGGTTCCCCACCCCTCAGTCCGGCCCGGCGCAGACCCCTGCCCCCAACTCACCGCCGCCCGAGAGGATGTAGAACTGCGAGAGGAATAGCAGCACTCGACACAAGCGGCGTAGGTCCCACAGCAAGACCCCTGCACCCGCCATCTTGCCAGCGGAAACACTTCCGGGCCGCGGGGGACGCCGGGCCGAGAGGAGTGGGGGGGGGCGGGGGTACACGGCGCAGGCGCGGCCCCTCCTCCCGAGTTCCCCGCGCCCCGCCTCCTAGGGCTGCCAGCGCCTGTGACAAGGCGTTCACCTCTCCCCCGGCGGATGGAGACACGGAAATGTCACCTGGACCCCGAAAGTCACACCTGAGGGATCGAGAGCAGAGGCGGGGAAATGTGGGAAGTTGGCCGCTGTATACCTGTGGCCGGATCTGTACGTTTAGAGACAAAAACTGCTGCTGTGCGCTTGGTACCGTGCGGAGGTTCGACGACGTTACTTTTTTGTCAGACTAAAAAGCCTCTTGTTTACAAATGAGGAAACTGGCCCAGACTGCTCGGTAAGGACCCCAGGTGTGCCAGGTGGCCACCAAGGACCCACTCCCCGCGACCCCAGGGCCCGGGCAGCGTCCCGCGAGCATCTCTCCAGGCCCGCCCTGCCCGGATGTCTACCCAGTCCTCAGAGACGCTCCTCGAAGGCGGGGAGAAGCCGGACTGAAGTGCAGCCGCGGGTGTCAGGCCCCCAGACCCCCCTGGAGGAGGCCCGCCCCGGGAGGGAGCTGCTCCCAGGCCGCGGCTCCCTACGGCCGGCACAGCGATCCGCATCTGTTCCCACCGCAGCAACATTCGTGCTGGGCTGAGCACGGGCTTCCCTCTCCCCGCCCACCCAACACAAGGTTGTCTGGGGTGGGGATGGGGCGTCTTCTGACAACCCCCGGCCTCACTAGCACGTTTGGTGAATTCAAGGAACGTATCGAATAGTGCTTGGCCTCAATTAAAGTTAGCTTAAACAGGTACATCACACAATCTGCACCTTCCATCACACAGGCCTGACCCTTGAACAACTTTGGGGTGAGGGGCGCAGTGTAACTTAGAGCGGGCCCTCCTCATTCGGTTCTTCCCTATCGGTGACTCCACCTCCTTAGATTCCACCAACTGCGGGTAGGACTGTGTATACTCTAGTATTTGCTATTGAAAAAAAACCCACGGGGGGCTTCCCTGGTGGCGCGGTGGTTGAGAGTCCGCCTGCCGATGCAGGGCACACGGGTTCGTGCCCCGGTCCGGGAGGATCCCACATGCCGCGGAGCGGCTGGGCCCGTGAGCCATGGCCGCTGAGCCTGTGTGTCCGGAGCCTGTGCTCCGCAATGGGAGAGGCCGCAGCAGTGAGAGGCCCGCGTACCGCAAAAAAAAAAAAAAAAAACCCACGGGTAAGTGGACCCGTGCAGTTCAGTCCTGTTCTTCACGGTCAGCCCTGCTGGTTTGTCTTCCAACTCTTCAGGAAGCTAAATGATAAGCGTGTACAGAAGAGAGAGCAGGTCTTAAATTTATTTTGAATTCCACAGCACATAACCAAATAAACACAAAAAATACTGCTTGATTGGTAGCTAAATTCACTACTGACATAAAGCCATTTTAATTGTTTTGAGCAGTAAGGTATTCCTCAGTTAAAATCAGAAATCCACTTGAGTCTGTAAATCAGTGGAATGTCATCCCATCAGAAGAGTAATTTAACTCTAGGGGAGCAAATTATTATGGTATAAACCTATAGGTGAAACCCTGGAAGCACTACATAACACATTTTATTTGAGAGTTTATTTTTTCTAAAGATAAATAAGGTTCAATTGTCATTTAGAAGCATTAAAATGGCAACTCTTATCCTATAGTGGAAACTACAGAAGATTGCACAACACTGAATTTCTTTGAGTTCAGAATCCTTTGTTAGTAATCCAATATTTAGTACTAGCTTCTTCTTTTGTGATTGTTGGTTAGTTAAATTGATTCCGATTTTGAAAATAAAGTTTCAGGACCTCCCTAGTGGTCCGGAGGTTAAGACTCCACTTTTCCACTTCAGGGGGCATGGGTTCGATCCCTGGTAAGGGAAGTTCCACATGCTGTGGGGTGTAGCCAAAAATAAGAAAAATAAAGTTTCAGTGCGAACTTTAGTAAAACTTCAGTTAAAAAATACCTGAGGCATAATGTTATTAGAAAATAAGATATCACCCCATATTCAAAAAGCTTTGCAGACTTTTATTTGAAACTTATCTTTTGAAAATCAGAATTCTTAACAGTAACATCTCATAATGCTCATTTCCTAGTATTTCCCTCTTTGATGAATGACATTTTCCCATTGAAGTCTCTCAAGATATTTGGGAAATTTAAAAATTTCCCACACTTGTCCTCTCATTGTCCGCAGACACATTAGTGAATCAGATTTTGTGCATATCAGCCACTCATTCCCCGTCTCACTTTTCACTGTGCCCATCAGTGGACCAGATAGTGGGTCCTAAGTTCTCAGAAGAAGTATGAATGGTAATTAAGGAAAATGCATGTTCAGGGTTCAGAACAAGGTTACACAGATGTGAGCACAAGGAAAGGACTTCAGAATTCTTCCTCAGCATTCAGGGTACGTGATTTCTTGAGATTCTTCAATTTATCAATGGCAGAAGTTACTGAAATCTCTCCATGAATTTTGTTGTCTCTTGTTCGAACATTTACGGCATTATTTGTCTTTTCCTGTTCTCCAACCACTGTAGAAAACAAAGGGAAATATATTTTCGATCAACAATTTACTAAATATTAAGTCAGCAGTCATATGGCATGTGTCTTATTAAGTTTTCTTCTTAGTACTAATCACCAAATATCAATCTAATGTCCATTTGGTCATCCTCTTAAGAGTAAATTTCTTGAGACAAGGAATGACTTCTAATCCCATCTCTCTATTGTCCATTTTTGAGAACACCTGTGGTGGTCGTGGGGTACAGGTGGGAGGAGGGAGCTCCTAAAGACCCCCTGACTCCACCTGGCACACTTGATGAATCAAGAGGCGGGCACCAGACACGTGCCCAACCAGCCAACAGAATTTTCTGGAATATATGTAAAAGGTTTGTTCTCGCTAATGACCCATACTGTGAGATGATGCAGAATTCTGCCGCCATGTTTCTTGCTGTCTGGAAGGAAGATACTGGCCAGCAAGTAAGGGGAATAAAGTAGATCAAGAGAAGCATAAAGAAGCAGATCAAAACACGGAACAGAAATGGGGAGAAATGGTCCTGGTAAGGGTTGAGTTCCCCTTCCAGATACTTTTCTAATGATTTGGCTACTTAATTCTACCTTCCATGGCACGAGATACTCTAACTCCCTTCCAATACATTCCATCGTGTCTAAGCTAATTTGAAATTTCTGTCACCACAAGAAGGCTGACTGAAGCATCACAGTACCTACTACAAACACTTGATGACAAATTGCTCATAGGACAGCCCTGTGCATATTTATTTCGCCTTCTACAGAAACTTTCAACATATAGGACATAACCATATCATGCCTGCAGGCATATAAATAAGTTTCCCTTGACTTTGAATCATTTTTACAGTCAAAATTTTAGATTCTGCATCTAATTACTCATGTTCCTCAAGGACGTTTTATTTTTTCACTTAATTCTTTTCTTTTGATCATCTTAAACTTGGAACATCTCCTAGTCATTAGTTTAATCCTGAAGATTTCTAATAAACCAGAAAAGCAAAGGAGATTATTTCAGGCCTATCACATGACTGAAACATACGGAGTATAATTCTACTGATAAGATCATTTTCCACTGTCGGTTTGAGTTATTAATTCTTCCTAGTAATACTACACCACCGGATCCATGTGAAACTTCATAACTCTTCTTTTCTGGCAAATAACAAAAAGTATCTAGCCAGGAACATCACAGACTCTTCTTTGTGTATAAGTATTCAACAGCTATTTGTCATAATCAAGCAGTTATACCATATTCTTTATTTTGTTTTTTGGGGTTTTTTGGAATTAAGGTGAAAAAACAAGCATTTGGGGAAAATATATACAAATTTAGATTACCCAAAATAAAATTATACTGATCCAGCTGTGCATTTCGTATTTTCTTATTTAGTGTACAACTATGCTCTAAGTCAACATCAGCCATGAATCCTTCTTCAAAAAATTCAGTGCATACCTATAAGAGAATGAGACACTTTCATTAATACATTGTGTATGGTAATGCGGTGGCCAGCCTCCAAGATGACCCCCAGGGTCCCACCCCCCAGTATTCACACCCTTGTGTGTCCCCTCCACCTTGTACCAGGTTGGTCTCTGTGACCACAGTGGAGGGAGAGTGATGGCACCCCACTTCTGAGATGAGGTTAAAGTGCTGAGTCACTCCCCCTGCCTCGACCTATGAGAAGCCTCACCAGGCACCCGAGCCAGAGTCCCCGGCCAAGTTGTCCCAGATTCTGACTCACAGAAACTGAGATAATAAATGCTTATTGTTCTAAGCTGCCAAGTTTTGGGGTAATTTGTTACACAACAACAGATAATATATGTATTCTTCCTAATAGAGCCACGAGGAAAAGAATAACTATGAGATGTTTTAAAACACCAATTTCTCAAAAACATTAAGAAATAAAATAGTTCTGATACAGCTACATAGACACGACTCAGGTGTTACTGAAAACATTTACTGAAAACATGGGGTGGTAAATTAATGTATTAGTTATGCAATATTTTAAGGTGCGAATAACATTCCAAGTCAATGACGTTCACAGACCACATGCCAAGATTATGTACTTTAAATGTCTCTAATTTTACCTGAAGTGCATATTTTTCACAAGTTGGCTCCACCGGGATGACCATTACCTGACGAGGAGACAGCCAGAAAGGCCTGAAAAATATAATACGTATTTTTAAAATGACCATTTATTACAAGGTTTAAAAACAACCAAAGACTCTTTTTTCTTTTTAAGTAAGACTTCACAAGAGAGCAGGTTCAGTAGAGGGGTGTGGAAATAAAGCAAACTATATTAAAAGGCAATAGAGGAGACAACAGGGGAAACTGGGCATTTTGGTTGGAAAGGGAGGGAAAACAGGTTGGCAGCTAGATGAAAGGGCTAAACATCACTGACCATACAACCCAGCAACCACTCTCCTGGGTATTTATCCCAGAGAAATGGAAACATGTTCACACAAAAACCTGCACACTAACATTTATAGCAGCTTTACGTATAATAGCCCCAAACTGGAAATATCCAATATGCCCTTCAGCGAGTGAATGCTCAAACTGGGCATCACACTACAGAACACCATCAGTAGTGAAAGGGAGCCAACAACTGGTACTTGAGATGCCTCGGATGCATCTCAAGGCAACTCCATCCAAGGAGTGAAAAAAGTCAGTCTCCAACGGCTGCACGCTGTGATTCCATTTATGTAACATTATGGAAATGACAAAATTATGAAGATGGAGACCAGGTGAGTGGCTGCCGGAGGATGGTGACAGGGATGCTGTAGGAGGTGTGTGGCCATAAAATAAATGGCAGCATGAGGGATCCTTATAAGTAATGGAACTGTCCTGTACCTTGACTGGCGGGTACACAAATCTACAACGTGTGCACAAATGCAAGACCTGAATGAGGTTGGTGGATTGTCACTCCCCAGTTACGTTGTATACAGTTCTGCAAGATGTTACCATTGGGGAAAACTGGTAAAAGGTGTGCTGGACCTCTTTGTAAATGATTCTACAGTTATCTCAAAATGAAAATGTTTTAAAAGATGGAAAGGTGGGTATAAGCAATGTTTGATGTGGGAAATGTTTGCCTTTTTCTTCAGCATATTTAGTTTGAAGGTGGAAGGAAATGCACGGGGACTATTACCAGATGGCACTTCGTGCATATATGTTTTTACATACTTATTCTTAAATTACAAAAGCAAAATAATACATGTGACAAATGTAATTATATACATGATGAAATACAGATTATAAAATGAAAAGTAAATGTATCTTTTTGAGCTCTGTTCTCACCCCTGCTTCAGCCCTACCAACTCAAGAGAGCCACATTTTAAACATTTCTAGTTTTATTTCTCAGGGAGATTTCCACCACAACTTGGTAGGTGTCCAAAGGCTTGCTGTGTAAACTGTGGAGGGTGGTACTGTGTCTCCACAGGGAGGTGTACCCACACCATCTCCTGATCCCCTAGTTCTACTGCTCTCTTGCAAGACCCACCATCTCTCACTATGTTAACTATTTACAACAGAATCAACGGGAGAGAAATATAAACACGTTAATTCACACACACACACATATTCGTATCTACAGTTTTGGATTCTCTGTACCTGTAATAGATTGGACATCCCCATGACACCTCAGTATATTTCTCTAGGATTGCAAATAAAATCTAAGAGACAGACACAGACTCAGGCAATACCATCCCCATGGCCCATTCTGAGCTACCATCCACATACCAAATCTACTTGTCATCTGGTTTCCAACCTAAGTATCTCTTAAGTCTCTGACCCTGTGGCCAAAGCAATAACCAGATCCCACACATCAATGTAACCCACATCTGGCCAGTTTTCCCTCCGGGCACAGAGGGTGACCAGATGTACCACTCAAAAGCCTGCACTTAGGGCATTCACCTTCCCCCTCCATCCCTGGAGGGGGATGCCACTGCAGCGGTTCTCTTTGGCTTTGGGGCCATGTGTGAACCAGGCTTACATGTTTCCTCCTAAGTCTGTGGTCACGGGGCTGTGAGGTCAACAGCATAGCCGAAGGAAGGAGGGCAGTACAGCTAGAGATGGTGCCCTGAGAGTGTGGGCCATATATGTTCCAGCGGCTAGATCTTTCAGGGGTTTGACACAGGTGAAAAGGTTACTCTTTAATTTTACTGAGATCCCAAAAAGGTAAATGATAGTGTTATGCCACGCTGCCCTTGTTTTCTTTGTTTTGTTTTCTGGTCTGGCAGATGCCACAAAAATTTTTATTTGCTGTTTGGATACTTGCTAATTATAAGGCAAGAGCCACCAATTTTTTCATATTAATTTCATCTTTTAGACATGATTTTTAAGAACAGTAGACATATAGCTTTTCTTTTCCATATCACTTACCATTTTCCTCCATAGTTTTCTGAGAGAATGGCTATCATTCTTTCCACCGACCCCAAAATGGCTCGATGAATGATCACAGGGTTCTTCTTATCATCCCCATCCTTACTAAAAAAATGAAAATTATACATTTAATTATTCTCTTAAGATTCATAAATAACTTTACCTTCTTACCCTATATTTAAAAGGTATTTTCCCAAACTAGGTAAAACAATAGATTACTCATAAATTATCTTTAAACATAAATGTGCCATTAATTAGAAATAAAGGTTTTTTTCTTTCAAATTATGGTATCTTTTATTTTTTTAAAGAGATTTTGCATTATGTTTCTTATTTTTTTAAATAGTTTAGTATTTTTAAAATTTATTTATTTTTGGCTGCATTAGGTCTTTGTTGCTGCATGTGGGCTTTCTCTAGTTGCAGCGAGTGGGGGCTACTCTTCGTTGCGGTGCACGGGCTTCTCATTGTGGTGGCTTCTCTTGTTGCGGAGCATGAGCTCTAGGCGCGCAGGCTTCAGTAGTTGTGGCGCACAGGCTTAGTTGCTCCGCGGCATGTGGGATCTTCCCGGACCAGGGCTTGAACCCGTGTCCCCTGCATTGGCAGGTGGATTCTTAACCACTGAGCCACCAGGGAAGCCCTATGGTATCTTTTATAAACAAAAGGGAAGTAAAATATATCATCTAGGAAAAAGCAACGTGATATTAGATCACTATCTCTATTACAAATCTACTGATTATTCGAAACTACCAGTTTTATTCGAAACTACCAGTTTACTCAAATTGAGAGACAGTCTTACAAATCATATTTTTTAAATTAACTTTATTTTGAACTATGGCTTACTTCACCACTAATTTATTGAACAATTATCAAAGACATTGCAAAAATAAAGAAAATGGGTTTCTGTAATAGAATATGTTGGTATTCTATTAGTTTGGGTTAATGGTATGACCACGGTGGCTGGCAAAAAATTTACCAACCTTAGTTAGTTAGTAGTTATTAGAGAATATTGAAAACATATACAAAAGTAGAGAGAATAGTATAATGAAATCCCACATAACCCTTTCTCAGCATCAGCAAATGTCAACTCACAGCCAACCTGGTTTGGTCCAAATGCACCCATTCCTGACACCATCCACTGTAAACACACTGCCATATTGTAAACACTATGCCCCCCTACTACTGATATATTTCAATATGTTCCTGATACTTGTTCCAGAAGTCCACTGGTCAAATTCCGTTTACAGACCTGAAACCTTCATGACATTCTCCTTACATTTGAGAATTCTCTCCTCCCTTTCAGAAAAAGATGTAAAAAGCAAATTACAACTGTTAATTGTAATAAAGTCAGGTACTCCAAGATCTGTGCACACTTTTCCCAGAAAGATAAATTTCACATTACTGCAACAAATGTAATAATATGTGATGCTTACAAAGTTCTTAGGACAAATTTTTATCTAAACGTTGTACCAGCTATTTACTAATAAAACACATATACACACAGGGCAAACAGACAAATAAAAACAGAGACTCATTCATTAAACTCACTTCAAAAGAGTTTTCATTGGACATCGTCATTGCCAATCATTTCTGCTAAGAGCCACGGCAGACTGACTGCAGGCCAAATCCTCTGTCAGATCCTACAGAAGCTTTGGGGCGGGGCTGGGGGGCCTGAGTCCAGTCCTGCTCAGATATATGAAGAAATAATTCATTCTACAAACTGGAAACAGCATGGTATATTCCTGAATGTTGCGTAATGTTGCCTGTGTAGGGAATGAAAGAGAAGCAGCATGATCCTTTCACAGGCCCCTGGGTACCAGAAATTTCTGTCCCATCATTTATTTTAAAAGAATTAAAATCAGGTCTAGTCTTAAGAAGGGCAAAGAGTGACCTAAACTATGCTTACACATCTATACTTTCAGGTAAACATTAGAATTAATGACAAGTTCCCCCAAACAATCCTCGTGGATTTAGTTGGAATTACATTAGATTTAGAGATACATTTGAAGAGAATTCGTATCTTCACAATATTGATTCTTCCCAGTCCAACAGTGGTGTGAATCTTCATTTAAACAACTGTTTTTTTTTTGCCTTTGATAAAGTTTTATGGTATATATTTCAAATAAATATTATATATTTATATTCCTTGTTAAGTTTATTCCTAGACATTTTGCTTGTTTGTTTTTTTAATTTATTTTACTTATTTATTTTTGGCTGTGTTGGATCTTCATTGCTGCGTGCGGGCTTTCTCTAGCTGTGGCGAGCAGGGGCTACTCTTCATTGAGGTGCGCAGGCTTCTCATTGTGGTGGCTTCTCTTGTTGCGGAGCACAGGCTCTAGGCACATGGGCTTCAGTAGTTGTGGCACACAGGCTCAATAGTTGTGGCACACATGATTAGCTGCTTTGCTGCATGTGGGATCTTCCCAGGCCAGGGCTCGAACTGGTGTCCCCTGCATTGGCAGGAGGATTCTTAACCACTGCACCACTGGGGAAGCCCCTCTGCTTGGTTTTTGTTATTGTTGCTGTTACTGTTTCTGAAATTTTTTTTCCATTACACTTCGTAGCAGGTTGTCGCTAATATATATGAAAGCAAATTGATGTTTGCATTTTGACCTTATTGCTAGGTACCTTACTTTATTATCAGTTTTAATTTTTCTCCATCTGATTCTATTGAATTTCTAGATATCTTAGCATCTACATACAATGAAAATTTGGCTCTTTATTTCAATATGTCTACGTATCCCAGAACATCTGTGAGTAAGAGTACAAATAGGCTAGTCACCTTCTTCTCAACTAAGTAGAGATGTTATTGTTGTTTTCTAATAAATACTCCTTACCATTATAGGAAAATTTATTTCTGTTCCTCTCACAGGGATGAATGTTACATTTTATCCAATGCCTTTCAGCGCTGTTGAAGGTAATGGGTGACAATACGCTTCGTAATGTTAAACTACCCCGCTTTCTTTTTTTTTTTTTAATATTTATTTATTTGGCTGCACCTAGGTCTTAGCTGAGGTTGCTGTGTGCGGGATCTTCCTGGCAGCATGTGGAATCTTTAGTTGCAGCATGCGGGATCTAGTTCCCTGATCAGGGATCAAACCCAGGCCCCCTGCATTGGGAGTGTGGAGTCTTAAGCACTGGACCACCAGGGAAGGCCAAAACCACCCCTGCTTTCTTGTGTAAAAAACTTACTTGATCAAGGTGATGACCTCGCTGCTCCTTCCCTCTTCTCCCTTCATATCTAAGCCACAACAGATCGCATTGGTTCTACCTCCAAAATATACCCCAAATACCTCCATTTTTCTCATCTCTATGTATCACTGCCACCACGTTCTGTCATCATCTCTTATCTGGCCTACAGACCACTGCTTCCACTTCTGCTTTCCAGTCCCCACTGTCCACACAACACCTAGGATAATGGATGGATGGATAGATGGATGGGTGGATGGGTGGATGGGTGGATGGATGGGTGGATGGATGGATGGATGGATGGATGGGTGGGTGGATGGGTGGATGGGTGGGTGGATGGGTGGGTGGGTAGATGGATGCATGGGTGGATGGGTAGATGGATGCATGGGTGGATGCGTAGATGGATGCATGGGTGGATGGGTAGATGGATGGATGGGTGGATGGCTTGCCTGATCTACTGCTCCTCCACATCCCCCTTGGATGGCTAGTAGTGTTCAAATTTTGTTGCACTAGTTGGGTCATTTTTGCATAAAGTCCCCCTACCCCTAATTCCTTTTGTTCATTTTGATAGGTTACTGGGGAAAGATGATTTTGCAAATATGAACTTAAGACACCATCTTTTCCAAAAGGCCTGAATTTATTCTTGAAAGTTCTGTGCTTTCCCCTTTAACCTTTGAGAATTTTTATTATTCTCATGTCCTGATGTAACTCCCTGTATGAACACTTCAACTATTCTTCAGCTCTTTACCTTCTCACAGGATGTAACTCTCAGTATAGCTCCATAACCATTAATCAAAACACAAGTTGGAGAATCCGAAATAAAATTTTTGTTGGTTGAACATAAATTGAGATCACTGCATAAAATCCTACACTCTGGGAAATTGGTGGTTGTTCATTTATTATAAGAATCTTATTAGGAAAATATTCTATTAAAAATTATTAGACTTAAAATATGTCAATAATTTTTCCTTTTTAAATTATTTTTTTAAATGAATAATCTTGAGTGAAAGAGATCTCAACACATTATCTAATCAACACCACATCTCTAAAACAGGACATGGTGAGAAGGGGAGAGTTTAAAGAAATGATGTTGTGAATTTTGTCTAATTCAAGTCAGTGGAATGGTCTTTAAAAAGAAGCTGCTTCCAGGCAGAATGAAGTAAGCATGCCACACCTGACTCTCTCTGAACGCAGACGTGGACCCTGGAGAGAACATGAAGAACAGCCACCCCGAGGGCTGGGAGGAGTGACTGGTGCCGGGGGATTGCCGAAGAAGACCAGAATCTGAAGTGCCACCAAACTGCACTTAGTTTTTTGTAATTTTGTCTTCCAGTTTGTGTGGCCTGGACTCAAAGACAGCCTACAAGCAAGAATACATACCAGGTGCAGACAGGAAAAGCTTCAAGAGAAATCCTCACTTTCTGGCCAAGAGCCAGAAAATAACTGCTAAGTTTCAGAAAAAGTGGGGGTGGGGGACATCCTGGAGTTTTCTTCTGTTTCTTTTTTCTCCTCTCTTCCTCCAGCCCCCAGAATTCCCACAGTGGCACAGAGACTAAACAGGCACCTAAAACTCCAAGGAAGGGGATCCTTCTCTCCGACCCGAACAGCTGTGATCCCAAGCGTACGTGAATCCCTGTGCTCTCTCTGGCTGGCCTCCTGATGCCTGGTCTCTGACACAGATAGCCCTGGAAACAGCATGCGGAGCAGGGAAGCTAAAGCCCAGCGTTCTGGCCACAGGACTACAGAAAGGGACTTCAGGGAACCAAAAAGTGTCAGGGAAATACAGAGAGCAGGGGGCGCAGAAGAGCTGCCCCATAAAGGGGTGTATGAGCTCGCTGGCCTCACCTCTCATCGCACATGCTTGGATCCAACCCTAACAGCACATAAAAGGCTTGAGAATTGGACTGTGGGACTTCGTCCCTGCGTGGTGCACACAGGACAGAAGGCCTCGCTGAGGCCAAGATCCACAGATGCTCATATCCCTTATATACAATGGCCGGTACAGTGAGCCCAGTCGGCCCGCCATATCCATGGGCTTCACAGATACAGATACAGATATGGATACAGAGGGCCGACTGTATAGGCTCAGAAAACTGAGCTGACACTGGAACCACAGAAGGCGGGTTAGAAATTACAGCCTGAACCTGCCCAGGCAGAATGACTGCTAAAAAGTCAACAATCCCCTTAGGATTTAAACAAGACCCAGCATCTCACAATATAATATTAACAATGTCTGGGATGCAATTCAAACCTACTCAGCATATTCATCACCAGGAAAATCTCAATTCCAATAAACAGATTATGGAAAGGGAATAACAGTAACTGCAGTGGGGAAATCTGGCAAACTTTATTTTAACCAAGTGATGGAGGTTACATCACTGCTGACAAGTCACATTGATGCCATGCACACCCTTGACAGGAAGAACCACCCTCAAAAGGTGATATACAGTATGATCCCAGTTCTGTGGAATTCTGGGAAAGTGATGGAGAGGAGGTCAGTGGCTGCCCAGGGCTGGGGTGGGAGGAGAGTGTGACTGTAAAGGAACAGTACAGGAATTTGCTTGCCTGATGGAATCACAATCGTGGTGGTGGGCACACCACTCTATACGATGTTTAAAACTTACAGAACTGTACACACACACACATATACACACAAAGTCAACTTTACTGTGAGTTAAGAAAAAAATTTTTAATGGAGTTGTTGGTTTGCAGTGATGAAACTGCCTTTTTTCCTCTGCTTTCCCTGGTAAGTACCATCCGTAAGACACAGACCCAGGGTCAGCCCTTTATGAAGTCTCCCCCTCTGCCTCAGGGAGATTTCTCTGTTTGGGTCATGTTTCCACGTCCTTTGTTCATAGCTCTAACCAGAAAACTAAAGCTGACCTCCAACTAGATTACAAGCAGGTAAACAAATACATACTGAGTCTCTTGTACACAGACAGACATTCACTGACACTTGTTTCTGTACTGCTAATGCTCAAATGACAATAATTAAGATATGAGTCCTACATTATTTATCACATTCAGTCACTCACCTAACATATGTAAGATTAAATCTTACAGGCAGTTGGAAGTCCAGCTGAATTGTAGCACACTGATGGTATCTGCCAATAGCATCCTTGATTTTTATATCAATCTGTAAATTAAATGATGTTTGCTTAGAGACAGGTTTTATTTTTCTGTTAAATTTTACTTTTTTTGAAGCATATGGCCTACTTACTTTAGGACCATAAAATGCTCCATCTCCCGGGTTCATCTTCCATGGTTTCCCAAATTCCATCAAGCTATTCTGTAGTTGCTATTTTTTTTAATAAGAAGAGAACATTACTCACACTTAATCACCGTATACTTATTGAACCTCTTCTACATTCAATAAACTACTGAGCAAAGACTACGTAAAGAAAATTAAGATGGTACTTACTCTCAAGAAACATACACATTTTAATTGGGGGAGAAAAAAGATAACTTACTAAACTGTTCCACTGAATTCCAGGTAAGTGATAGAGGGGTACTTTGGGCACTTCCGCCGTGCAGGCTCCCTCTGCCCTACTCTCTCTAGCTCCTTTCAGGAGGCGCCTCCACACCATAAAAGGCAAGAAAGCTGGGGCCTTGTTCCTCCTGCACTCTGTGTTCAGAAGACCGGGGGACAGGCCTTGCACTTTCTCTTGCTTCTCCCCCACCTCTGTGCCTGCAGCTGGTGGGCAGGGCCCCTCGGGACACAGAGGCTGTGGAAGCGTGAGGCCCACTCTGGTCTCCAGACTAAGCCACGTTAGGTCACCTAAGTTAGCTCACAGTGAGGCCGCTCCACACTGACGGTGACGGGGAGTGCACACGAGTATTAGTGATAGGGCTCTTTGAGTCTTCTGGCCACTCCCTGTGAAAATGGCTTCTCTGGGAAGCACCCAGGCATCCCTAAGGCCCTGGCCAGAAGAATGTCAGAACAGCAGCCAGACTCCTGTCATCACCCCAGTGCACTGGAGCCGTGAGGGGGGTGACATTTGGGAGTGAAGCGCCCGACAGGGAAGGAAAGCAGTGGTGGTGTCCTGGGCCAGGCCAGCATCACCCAGAAAGCCTCCTCCAGGGCCTTAGTCAGAGCAGGTCAGGAGCTGCTCCTGGCCAGACCCCAGGGGGTCCCTCAGGGACCCAACCCTCCTGCAGAGGATTCCCTTGTGCTCAGGGCTGGGAAGGCCACCTGCACAGATGCACTTCACAAGCTGGAGCTGCCCTCCCCCGACTTTGTTTCTGAAGGGAGAAGAGACTGTGAAACCATGTTCTCAGACAAAACAAGGCCCTGCTATAGCAGGTAACAGCGATTGTAGGGACTCCCAGGGAATTAAAAGCAAAAGAAAGGCCAGGTTTGGGGGAAGAGCATACAGCAGAGGTCACTGCGTCCACTGCTCTGTCCTCTCCCTGGGGACACCGGGATAGGAAGGCCTGATGGGAGGGGCCGAGGCCAAGAAAGCTTCCAGTTGACACGAGGTCTGGGGAGAGGGGACATCTGGGCAGTGCTGGAACCGCCACTCCCAAGACTGGCCCGGGGACACTGCCCGGCACCTCTTCTCCCTGCTGTCTGTCCTGCCCCACGCATGCCAGCTCTCTGGCTCCCAAGAGCACTAGGGTCTAGACTGTGGGACGTGCTGGGTTTCGGACACATCAGTTTGCTTGTGCTTATGTGGGAGGGGCTGGAATGTTCTTAAGGATCTAATGACTCACTGCAACTCTGGGAAAGTGGGACCCAAGAGAGGTTTTTTTTTTTTTAATTAATTAGTTTATTTGTTTCATTGGGTCTTCGTTGCTGCACACGGGCTTTCTCTAGCTGTGGTGAGCGGGAGCTACTCTTCGTTGTGGTGCGTGGGCTTCTAATTGTGGTGGCTTCTCTTGTTGTGGAGCACGGGCTCCAGGCGCACGGGCTTCAGTAGCTGTGGCTCATGGGCTCTAGGTGCGTGGGCTTCAGTAGTTGTGGTGCACGGGCTTAGTTGCTCCGTGGCATGTGGGATCTTCCCGGACCAGGGCTCGAACGCATGTCCCCTGCACTGGCAGGCGGGTTCTTAAACACTGTGCCACCAGGGAAGCCCCCAAGAGAGGTTTGAGGTTAATCCAGCTCCAAGGAGCTGATGGACCTACATCAGTTCCAGTGGCAGAGGCCAAACCAGAGCTGCTGAAGAAGGAGCCAGATAACTTCTTTAAAAACTTATGAAATTGGTTATTAGTGACCAGCACTGAAAAGAGTATAAATGAAAACCTGATATAAACTAAGGTGTGAAGCAAATATAAGGTACTGCTCTTATCATTGTTTTGAAGAAAACTGGATTAACAAAATTCTACAATGGGCACGTTTATCCCAGAACTTCCAATTTTAAATTTCCATTGCAAAGCATCACATCCTCATGCAAGGTATTTTCCATATTCACAAAAATGAAGGGTAACACTTTGTTTCTCCCTACCTTTTCAGCTTCATCCCATATCTCAACCTCCCCTAGAAAGTTTTCAGGTCTTGTTGACAAATTTAATTGAAAGGAGAAGCCAAATGTTGAGTAAACGGATTGCAAAAACTGCAAACACCCTTTTATTTCTTCTTCAATCTGAAATCAGAGCAAATGAAAAACCTTAAATAACACCAAATTTAAACCTATTTATGGCATTAAAAAACATTCTTCTTGTCAGATAGAAATAAAGCGTGCTTTTACTATAGTCAGTAGCACTGTTCGAGTTGTTGTCTTTTCCTCACTCGAATATTCACGGGACGCCCGCCAGGTGCCAATGCACACAGGCTGCTGGAGGCCCCCATGGTCCAGCGCAGGGCTGGGCGAAGACCCAGGCGAGGGTACCTCTCCGTGCACAATGCCACACAGGAGGAAGGGCGGCTGTCCAGAGGAAATGATGGCCAAGCTGCAGCCAGAGGAGAGGTTAAGTGTTCTCCACGGAGGCAGGGCAGGAGCTCCCGGAGCAGAGGAAACACTGAGGGTGAAGACCCATAGGATGGAGGAGTGGGGCAGGGCAGGAGAGCTGTGGGAAGCTGCACGTGACGGGACAGACGGCACAGAGGGAGTACGGCAGACAGTCAGGATAGAGGCAGGCCAGGGCCAGAGAAAATGCAGTGCTTTCAAAGCCAGGGTAATGTCTGCACTTTTTAGCCTGATAGCAATGGAGAACCAGTGGAGGTTTCAGCAGGGGACTAACACAGTTCAATGTGATTGTTTGAAGTACGGGAAAAAGACTGGCAAGACGAGAAGAGCAGCCCATGAGGAAGCTGTTGGGATCCTTCAGGAGCAAGAGGATGGCAGCTTGAAACAGAAGTGGCTGGAATGCAGGGAATCAGATGCATTTGCAGGATACCTGTCCTTTCGTTCACTAACAGATAGTAATTGCCTACATTGTCAGCACTGTGCTGGATGCTGGGAATTCAGGAATGAATGAACTTATTCAAGAATAATATATTTAAGAAGAGTGAATAGGGCTTGTGATAAACTAGACATGAGAAGTGAAAACCAAAGGACACCTGGGTTCCTGGCCTGGGCCATGGAGAGGGTGCTGGTGCATCGCTGAGAGGAGGACGTGGTGTGAAAGGCAGAAGAGGGGCCGACGCTGGGCCTGGTCAATGAGAGGGTGTTTGTGATGGCCAAGCAGACACGTCCCCCAGCCCCTGCAGGGCTTGGAGCTCACGGGGGACAGCTGAGACGCAGCAGAGGTTAGGAGAGGGACCGATGCCAGAGAGCGCAGGGTGAGAAAAGCAGGGCCAGGGCTGTGAGGCTGAGAGACAGCATCCTTAACAGGGAGAAAGACAAGCACATCTAAATGCAGACGAGATGGGGCAGCAAAAACAGAGACGTAGAGAGAGGGGACAAGTAAGGATCTGCATGTCACCAGGGATTAGGTTTTGGGATTTTCATCAGTGGAATCATGCAGCCCTTGCTCTTTTTTCTGTCTGGCTTTTTCCACTCAGTAGAATTATTTCAAGATTCATTCATACTGTTGTGTGCATCAATAGGTCATTCTTTTTTCTTGCTGAGTGGTTTTCCACTGTATGGATATACCACTGTTCCTTTTTACACTCACCTGTTATTGGGCTGTTCCTATATTTCGGCTCTTTCAAATAAAGTTGCTATGAACACGTGTGGACAAGTCTTCGTATGGACATGTACTTTCTTTTTCTCTTAGAAAAGGAAAAGGAGTAGTAAGATGGCTGGGACATATGGTAGGTTTGTGCTTTAAAGACAAAAATTATTTACTTATTTGGCTGTGCTGGGTCTTAGTTGCGGCGCACAGGATCTTCGTTGCTGCATGTGTGATCTTCGTTGGGGTGTGCGGGATCTTTAGTTGTGGCGTGCATGTGGGATACAGTTCCCTGACCAGGGATCGAACCCGTGTCCCCTGCTTTGGAAGCGTGGAGTCTTAACCACTGCGCCACCAGGGAAGTCTCTGCTTCACTTTTTAAGAAACTGCCAAACTGGTTTCCAAAGTGACTGTGCCGTCTTCCATTTCTACAACCAGTGAGTGAGAAGTCCATCCCCTCCACACTGCCAACATGTGTCAGAGTCAGCCTTTTACGTCTTACCCATTCTAGTTGGTGTAGAGGCAACTCCTTATGGTTTCAATCTTCATCTCCTTAGTGACTGATCACCTTGCACCGCTTATTCATGTCCTTCTTCGCCATCTGTGTATATCCTTAGATATGTATCTTCGACCATTTGAATGGTCAAATCTTTTTGCCCAGTTTTTAAAGTTTAACTTTTTGAGATTCACATGCATTTGTAAGAAATAAGACCATTGTACCATTTACTCAGGTTTCCCCAGTGGTGATATAATTTTTGCTTCAACTGTCAAACACAACTCAGAAAACTGTGAGTTTTTCACAACTCTGAAAAGTCTGAGAAGAAGGAAAAGGAAAAGGAATATTTATTGTATTTAACCATGTTTTACTTTTACAGTTGTTCTTTCTTTCTTCCTAACGTTCCAAGACTCTTCCTTTTATCATTTCCTTTCTCTTCAGAGAAATTCCTATAGCCATTCTTTTAAGGTAGGTCTAATGTCTTGATTTCACCTTCATTCCATAGAGACATTTTTTCTGGATATAGAATTTTGGGTTAACAGTTATTTCAGCATTTGGAAAATGCTGTGCCGCTTCCTTCTGGCCTCTGTTTTGTTTTTGATAAGAAAACTGTTGTTTTTTAAAAAAATATTTTTTTCCTTAATGGTAAGGTATCATTTCTTTCTCACTGCTTTCAAATTTTTTTCTTTTTCTTTAGCTTTCAGAAGTTTGGCTATAATGTGTCTTGGTGTGAATTTCATTGGGTTTATCCTGTGTGGACTTTCTCAGCTACTTGAATCTGTAAGCTTATGTTTTTTGCCAAATTTGGCCAGTTTTCAGCCATTAACTCTTTGAGTACTTTTTCACCTCCACCCTACATTTCCAGAACTATTTCCAGAACTATTCCAGAACGTTGGTGACATAAATATTAGGCATTCTGTTATAGTCCCACTGGTCTCTGAGGTTCTGTTCATTTTTCTTTCAGTCTCTTTTCTGTTTTTCACATAGTGTCATTTCTACTGGTGTCTTCAAGTTCACTGATTCTTTTCTGTCTCCTCCATTCTGCTCAGGAATCCATCCACTGAATATTTTGGTTATTACATTTTTCAGTTCTAAAATTTCCATTTGGTTCTTCTTTATATCTTCTATTTCCTGAGACTATTTTTTCATTTTTTCTAAATGTGCTTGTAATTGCTTGTTAAAGCATTTTTATGATGGCTTCTTTAAGATCCTCATCAGATAATTCTAATATCCCTGCCATGTCCACATCAGTGCTCCTACACTGCCCTTTGTCATTCAAGTTGAGATTTTCCTTGTTCTTGACGTGATGATTGATTTTTGATTTCTGAAATCTAGATATTTTGGATATTATGTTATAAGACTTTGGATTTTATTTAAACTCTTCATTTTAGCTGGCTTCCACTGACTCTGCTCCAACAGGGAGGGAGCAGTACTGCCTGGTTATTGCAAAGTAGGAGCAGATGTCTGGGTTTCCCACTGGGGACCGCAAGGGAGGCAGAGGCTCCTCATTACTGCTGGGTAAGTAGGAGTTCTGCACCTTAGTAGGTTTCCTCTGATAACACCTCAGCTGGGAGAGGCAGGGGTATCTTGGTACTGCTCCTCATGTGGCCTTTAGCAACCTCCAGGGTGCACGGCTTCATTACCATGGAGTGGTGGTAGAAGTTTTGTCTCTCCACTCAAGCAGGAAGTGGAAGAGGCACCTTGTGACTTCCAGGTGAGGGTGGAAGTCCAGGCTCCCACTTAGTCTCCACTGACATTACGGGGTGAGTGCAGGGAGATCCCTGTTAATGCCTGGCAGGGATGAGTAGAATTGGTATGATTTCTTCTTTAAGTGTTTGGTAGAATTCACTAGTGATTCCTTCTGGGCCTGGAGTTTTCTTTGTGGAAATGTTGTTAACTATTAATTCAATTTCTTTAATAAACACAGGGCTACTCAGATTATCTATTTCTCCTTGAGTAAAGTTTGGTAGTTTGTGGTTTTCAAAGAATTTGTCCATTTCATCTAATTTGTCAAATTTACTGGCATAAGCTTATTCATAATATTGCCTTATTACCCTTTTAATATCTATAGGGTCTGTAGTAATGTCACTTCTATCAGTCCTGATATTTGTTTTTCTTTTTCTTTCCTTTTTTTTGGCTGGGCCATGCAGCTTGTGGGATCTTAGTTCCCCGACCAGGGATCAAACCTGGGCCCCATGCAGTGAGAGTGCAGAATCCTAACCACTGGACCACCAGGGAAGTCCCCAGTCCTAACGTTTTTAATTAGTATCTTCTCTTTTTTCTCCAACAAAACCTAAAGGTTTATGAATTTTATTGATCTTCTAGGAGAACCAGCCTTTGGTTTGTATTGATATTGTTGTGCTGTTCAAGGGCTAACTGGACAATATTTTCTAATTTCCCTTTGATTTCTTATTTGACACAGGGGTTATTTAGAAGTGTAGGATTCACCTTCCAAATATCTGGAGATTTTCCAGATAGCTTTCTGTTATTGATTTCTACTTCAATTTCATGTGGCCAGAAAACATATTTGGTACGAATTGAATCCCTTTAAATTTATTGAGACTCATTTTATGGCCCAGAATATGGTCTACCTTGGTAAACGTTCTGTGTGCACTCTCAAAGAATGTGTGCTCTGCTGTTATTGACTGGAGGGTTCTATAACTGTCTATGAGGTTAAACCATTTGATAGTGGTCCTTTGCATGACAATTTTAATTTGAATTAACATGAAAACCTGAAAAAGTAAACACTAACTTCTAGGCAATACTGAAAAACAAACACATCCAAAATTCCACCAACCCCCTTAAAACAGTCCACTTAATGTACTTAAGTTAATAAAATTGGAGGAAACTTAAAAAAAAAAAAATAAATTTCATGTCAAGAAAAACAAACAACCCAGTCAAAAAATGGCATAAGACCTAAATAGACATTTCTCCAAAGAAGACATACAGATGGCCAGCAGGCACATGAAAAGATGCTCAACATCACTAATTATTAGAGAAATGAAAATCAAAACTACAATGAGGTATCACCTCACACCAGTCAGAATGGCCATCATCAAGAAGTCAACAAAATAATAAGTGCTAGAGAGGGTGTGGAGAAAATGGAAGCCTCCTACACCATTGGCAGGAATGTAAACTGGTGCAGTCACTATGGAGAACAGTATGAAGCTTCCTTAAAAAGCTAAAAATAGAGTTGCCATATGATTCAGCAATCCCACTCCTGGACAAATATCCAGAAAAGATGAAAACTCTAATTCAAAAAAATACATGCACCCCAATGTTCACAGCAGCACTATTTACAACAGCCAAGGCATGTAAGCAACATATGTATCCATGGACAGATGAATGGATAAAGATGATGTGGTGTGTGTGTGTGTGTGTGTGTGTGTGTATATATACACACACACACACACACACAATAGAATAGTACCCAGCTATAAAAGAGAAGGAAATATTGCTATTTGCAGCAACATGGATGAACCTAGAGTTTATCATACTAAGTGAAGTTAAGTCAGATAGAGAAAGACAAAAATCATGATATCATTTATATGTGGAATCTAAAAAATGATACAAATGAACTTATTTACAAAACAGAAACAGACTCACAGACATAGAAAATAGGTTACCAAAGGGGAAAGGGAAGGGGGAGAATAAATTAGGAGTTTAGGATTAACAGACACACACTACTTTACAGATAGATAAAATAGATAAACAACAATGTGATTTATGTTCCAATGTATAATAATAAAACTGTCTTTACTTTTGATTTCTGTCAGTGACTGATTGTTAAAAATTTTAAAATAGCATCAAACAGAACTTCAAATTTTCAGAGAATTATGTTCCTTTATAATAAAATAAATTATGTTTGAAAAAAACTTTTTCATGTCATGAGATTACTGATCTATGACCCAAATTAGAGAATCACAAAATGTTGGAGCTGATGGGCCCTCAGAGACTAGACTGAACAACACATTTCACAGCGACTCTGAAAGACTCATTGATCTGTCCAAGGTAGCACACCGGACCTATGCTGACCACGCCTCCCCCGTGTCCCTGTTTACCTGCTCCACAGTGCAGAAGATGTGAGCGTCATCCTGCTGGAAGCGCCTGACGTGGGTCAAGCCACTCAAAGCTCCTGACGGCTCATTCCTGTGAAGAGCTCCGAAGTCAGCAAATCTAATAGGCATTTCTCTCCAAGATCGTGGACGATGGGCAAACATCAGACTAGAAAAAACACAATGGCACACAGCTTTTCCTTAGCATGGAAAAGATTATGTAATGATCTAGATGTTAATAAGGTACAGTTAAATGCCTCAGGATTTGTAAACACCTTATTCTGGTTCTTAGATCACCGATTTTACAAAAATTCTTCTCCCATGAATTAGTGAACCTTGAATTTACATCACAGCACACTCTAAGAAAGAACCCTCTTATCTTCTCCAGAATGCTGTTCCCTACTCTCATTCACCCAGGGAATATCCACTTACCGTTTACAATCCATTTCAAAGGTTACTTCTTAAGTGAAGCAGCCCTGGACAGTCCCCCAGAAGGGCTAGTCAGGCTTGCCTCAGGCTCCAAGAACAGCTGGAATTGCCACAATTTTGACACTGGTCTTGCTATTTTTATAACTGATTGTCTATATATCTGTTCCTTCCCCACTCTGCTCATGAGCTCCAGGGGGAATGGACTGCATCTGAATCACCTCTGCATTTCCAGCTCTCAGCACTGGAAACACTCGGCTAATGTTCTCTGTTGAATGAAAGGCCTCTCTTCTGCAGGAAGCACCCCTGGCTCCCATATCCCATCACCACTAGGCCACTGTGGTCCTCTCTTCCTTGTTCTGAGACATGAAAATACAAAATTACATTCTCTACTTGTGTTCAGCTCTCTTCTAATTCTATTGAAATCACAGCTTCAACTGGTACCCAATGGGAAACTGAGTTAAGAAGTTGTTAATACAGGTGTTTTAGAGAATGCAAAGCACAAGGTTAGCCTCCACCTTCTGTTTTTATTTATTTATTTATTTATTTGCGGTACGCGGGCCTCTCACTGTTGTGGCCTCTCCCGTTGCAGAGCACAGGCTCCAGACGCGCAGGCTTAGCAGCCATGGCTCACGGGCCCAGCCGCTCTGCGGCATGTGGGATCTTCCCGGCCTGGGGCACGAACCCGTGTCCCCTATTTGGCAGGCGGACTCTCAACCACTCCGCCACCAGGGAAGCCCCACCTTCTGTTTTTAAAACGAGGTTATAGAATATTTACATAACAGTTTTTAGAAAATTAAAGATAAATATATATTTTTTACATGCTGTCATCATAAAGTTGAACTTCTTTCATTCTTTACTGAAAAGGGCAAAGAGCTTTATTCAATGTTCAGAGGTTTGTTTTAAGTAGTTACCTTCTAAGGTAAATTTACCTGAAACTATGTAGTTGATGATACAAAGCTACAATAGTTGGGATATTTTTTTGTGGAGAATTGTATCTGTTCACTTCCAGTTGTAAAATCTGCTACTCTTACAAGGTTGTATTTGCATACCATGCAACTTTATATGATAATGACATTCTTTCACAGACTCTAAGACAACCTTGACTGTAAGATGTACCATTATTTTATACATCACTAAGAAAGAAAATAACCATTAATTAAATTATGGCATAATGTTAAGATACCAATTATAAGATGTGTCCCAATTTCAGGGGTAAAGCCATCTTAGAATCAATGAAATCCAGTCATTTATTTTGCCCTCACTGTTCTTGTTACAATCAACCCAAATAGTATGTAAGAACTAGATGTTCTGCAAATATGTATATTTGAAGTGTATTACTATTAGGAAGAGAAATAATTTATAAAGTTGATATGTAACATTATCCTCTGAGAAGCACAAAATACTAAATGGTTTCCAGCTAACATCCCACACCTGTCAAAGAGCAAACATATTTTAAAAAGTAAATTTATTCTCCAGAATGAAATAACTTGGTAAAGATGATTTCTAACCACCAGTCTTCAGATTAAAGGAATCACTTAGTTCCAAAAAGCAAAATAATATTAAAGACTAATTGTGAGGAAGTCTGCTATGCGTTTATAGGCACAGATCTGCTTCACTTTTAATACTCACCAGTGCCCCGGACAATTCATGGGCTTAAGGGCAAAAGTGTCCTTGTCAATGTCAAAGGTGAACATGTTGTCACTGTAATGCTGCCAGTGTCCAGAGGTTTCCCAGAGCTTACTGCTGTACACGTTGGGGGAGAGCACCTCCATGAAGCTGCGTCGGTGGTACTCCTCCTAAGAGACGCACACGCAAAGTTAAAATCTACTGGGACAGGTCACAACTCCAGGCAAATAACACTATGAACAAAGATTTTTAAATTAAGGATTATGTCTTACATTAATTCATGGTTAATATGCCCTTGGATTTAAGGGTGGTAATTTATGGATCATGAGAAAGATTAGTGTATGCTCAGTATAATTTTCACAGTAAGTATATTTATTTTATAGCATAATAGTATGTAGTGTATAATATTTTAATTCTTTGAGAATTAGTAATTGAAATACTATACATATAAACTTTTTGTAACTACAAACTCCCAAATCCTTGTACATTCCAGATAAACAGCAGGAGTTTGTTTTTTTTTGTTTTTTTTTTTTTGTGGTACGCGGGCCTCTCACTGTTGTGGCCTCTCCCATTGCGGAGCCCTGGCTCTGGGCGCGCAGGCTCAGCAGCCATGGCTCACGGGCCCAGCCGCTCCACGGGGTGTGGGATCTTTCCGGACCGGGGCACGAACCCGTGTCCCTGCATCAGCAGGTGGACTCTCAACCACTGCGCCACCAGGGAAGCCCAGGAGTTTATGTTCTATTACTTAAGAGGTAGAATAATTTTATAACTCAATAAGCCTCTGAGTGCCATGTTATTTACAGTTTTGACCCATTTAGTTTTAAATAGAACTAAAGCTGGGAATTTGAATTTGTAATATTTTAAGCGGTTGTTATCTACTGTGTCAGGAGCTGGCTTTGCTCCCTCCCTATCAATTAACAGCTTCCCTCATTCCATCACTGGGGTCAGGAAAAGAGAGTCTTGTTTTCAAGCAGAGTTCTTCTTTTACTTTAACTTTGCTTTCTTTTTCTTCAAGTTATCAATCTGATGATCTTTGTTCAGTGTTTCTTAGAGTTTCAACATTTGTTAATCATTTAATGGGCATCTGGGACAAACCTAGATCACCATATTTTAGCTAAGTAAAAATATATTTTTATACAATTAAAAAAATATAAAACATACTATTTCAAAATTACTACAAAGAACAGTTTTGCATCACTGACAGGGATATATTATTTGTCGCTCTTCAGCTGAGCATCTTTTCAGTCCAGTTGTGAAGAGCCTGGGTCTCAGCTATCCATTAAGCTTCTTTACTTCACCTTTGTTTTTACCAAATAGGAAAATTTCAACAAAATTATAGGTCACTATGAATGGCAGTAATTATTTAGTGTTAAGTCAGATGGCTCCATATACTCAGATTAAACAATGTCCCAGCTACTTCCCTGGTGGCGCAGTGGTTAAGAATCTGCCTGCCAATGTAGGGGACACGAGTTCGAGCCCTGGTCCGGGAAGATCCCACATGCCACGGAGCAACTAAGCCTGTGCACCACAACTACTGAAGCCCACGCGCCTAGAGCCCGTGCTCTGCAACAAGAGAAGCCACCGCAATGAGAAGCCTGCGCACCGCAACTAAGAGTAGCCCTCGCTCGCCACAACTAGAAAAAGCCCGTGTGCAACAATGAAAATCCAACACAGTTCAAAATCAAATAAATAAATAAATAAATTTAAAACAAACAAAAAAAACAAGGTCCCAGAAATTAAAGGGGTTTTTGTGTTTTGGTTTCTTTTTACTAGAGGTTACTTTTAAAGCTAAGCTCAGGAGATAGTAATTGATAGATTTTTTTAACCCACTCTGGACACAATCATGTTAGGAATTTGTTTTGTTGAAGTGTTTGGAAACGATTTTAAACTATGCCCTATGGGGGCAAGTGTCATTATGTTTGCAACTTATTTTATGCAGTTTAGCAAAAAACAACTGCTACATTTATACATAAAATGTATACATATATTGCATGTATACCACCTCATCTCTGTATATTATATGTGTGTAATATATATATATATATTGTTTTGTCTCTCTCACATGCACATACATGTCAGAGAGAGAGAAAGCAAATTGGCAAACTTAACAATTGATGAATCTAGATGAAGGACACGGGTATGCTCACTGCACTGCTCTTTAACTTTTCTGTAGATTTGCACTTTTCAAAAGAAAAAGTTGGGGAAAAATATATCTGAATCCATATCATCAATTTCTTTCTCTAAAGAGTAAAGAAAATCAAGTCTGAGAAAGAGCAAAGTCATGATGACTGACCAGTCTATAGCTCAGTATGATCTGAAGAAATCCTGAAGGCTTATTCTGAAGATTAAAAAGCATATTTCATCCCTGAAGTAATAACTTCATACCATAGAAGGTACTGAATCTCCACCTGCACCTGTGATTTGGCCACTGGAAATAGCACCTAAATATCAGTGCATAGAGAAATTCTCTTAAGTAATTTTTCATTATAAACACTAAAGTGATTCCACTTAAACAGATCCTTTTCCAAAATCACACTAAAATACCAGAGTTTTAATAAAAGCATAAATCTACAAGGCCAAAGAGAAAAAGGAGAGGAGATGACAGCTATATACTTACGGATCTGGAAAGCACGTGAGCAACAGCCTCAGCAGATCTGGGAAAGCTGAAACTTTACGGGAGAATAGAAGCAAGACTACTCTGGCTGGATATAGATTTCTTGGCTTCACATTTTTAAGGTATTGCTCCTGTCTTCTGTATTTTAGGGTTTCCATTGAAAATTTCATTTCTTTTATGACTAATGATGTTGAGCATTTTTTGTGTGTTTTTTCTGCTGTTTCCATTAACAAAATCAAATATCTAGGGATAAATCTGATGAAAGATGTGTTAAGACCTCTAAAGTAGCAATAACAAAATATTGCTGAGGGAAAATAAAGATCTAAATGAGTTGACAAGATTTACATATTTATGGATTGTTAAACTCAATATTGTTTGTTGCCATTATCTGCAAATTAATCTATAGATTGAATGTAATTCCAATCAAAATCTCAGCAGTGTTTTTTTCCTTTTTTAGGAAATAGACAAGCTTCTTGTAAAAGTTATATGGAAATGCAAAGAATAGCCAAAATAATCCTGAACAAAAATAATAAAATTAATGAACTTAAACTACTGACACCAAGACTTAAAATACAGTTACAGTAATCAAAGCGGTGTGGTACTGATGCAAGGCCAGACAACAAAGGGATCAGAAGAACAGAATAAATACCCGGAAAAAATATATATGCGATGATTTGGTTTAGGACAAAGATTCTGCTATAGTAATAAATGGTACTGAAGTTACTGGATAAGCACAGAACCTCAAAATGAATCCAAGGTAAATCATAGCCTTAAGTGTGAAAGCAAACAAGTTTTTAAACAGAACAAAGAAAAATAGCTTCATGACTCTGAAGTCGGCCAAAGATTTCTTAAACAGGACGTGAAAAACACTAAGCAGAAAAGAAAAAGTAATAAACTAGACTTCATTAAATATAAAAAGTGTTGGTCCAGAGACAGCATTAAAAAATAAATCAAGAAGCCACAGACTGAAAAAATATATTTATTACATATATTTAACTAAGGACTCAGATTCAGAATATAGAAAAAAATTCCTACAAATCAATAATAAAAAGACAACCCAAACTTTTAAATGGGCAAAATATTTAAACAGGAGCTTCACAAAAGAGAACATCCAAGTGGCTAATAAGCATATGAAAAGATTCTTAACATCACTATCCATCAGGGATATGCAAAAGAGTGCCATTATACCAAGTGTTAAAAAAGAAATAACAAGCCTCAGATGGGGTCACTTACCCCCAGGACAGGAAACCAAGACAGTTTCAACCCCACCCCCACACAGATGTGACCTTTACAACAGCCCATCTGAAATGTCCTGATCAGCACTGGTGAGGTAACTACCTGAGAAAGACCCTGCTGTTCCTCCCCCAGTAGAAGACAGCCTGCCTGAAGTAATCCTTTCTTTTCATTTGCTAACACCTTCTCGCCCCCTCCCCTCCTTCTACCTATAAAAACCTTCCATTTCGTACAACCCCTCCTACTGCCGCTGATTCTTGAATTTCTGAATAAAGCCAATTAGTTCTTCAAATTTACTTGGCTGCATTTTGTTTTTAACAGTGTAGAAGAATTAAATAGTCATATATTCCTAGAAGGAATAGTAAGTGGTTCAACTACATAAAAACTGTTCAGCATTTTCTTAAAAAGTTTGTCATTACTTCCCCAGGACCTAGCAATTCTACTCCCAAGTAAATACCCAAGAGAAGTGGGTTCTTGGGAGCACCAAAGACATGATCAAGAGTAGCTTCATATGTAATAGCCCCAAACTGGAAACAACCTACATGTGCATCTACAGGAGAATAAATAAACAGATTGTACTATAGTAATAAAATGGGATAAATCAAAATACACACAACTTGGATGAATCTCACACATTAAGTTGAACAAAAGAAGCCAGAAACACAATAGTGAATACTACGATTCCATGTTATGAAGTTTAAAACCAGGGGCAATTTATCTATGGTAACCAAAATCAGCATAGAGATGATCTCAGGGGAGGGGAGGGGAGGCAGGTACCAACCGGGAAGAGACCCAAGAGGACACACGACAAGATGGAAGGTTCTTGGTCTTGATTTGAGTGTGGCTGGTAGATGAGCACATGTGAAATGCTTCAGATTTGTCCACTTTAATGAATGTAACTTATATTTCAATCAGTAGCCTCCCTCCGAATGCAATAATATTGTTAGGGAACCGCTGAATAATATTGTTAGGGAACCGTTGACCGAAACCGCCCGCCTTGGCCAGGCACTATGATAAGCGCCTGCCTGTGTTGTCTCACAGCAGGAGGTCCTGATAAAGAACATGGTGCTGCCACTGAAAACTAACGGGGAGAATTCAGGAGGGGCTGAAAGGAGAAGGGAGGAGACGCCAGTCCGTAATATGTCCTGCCAACCTCCCAGAAACCCTCGTGTTGGAATCCATCTTGGCTGAGAGATGCGCATGCCACCAGGAAGGACCCCGAGCCACCAAATATGGGCCAAGCAAGATGACTGGCCAGAGACAACCTGAAACTAACCCCATCACCATGGAACCCGAGACTTCGAGCCACGTAGACAGCAGTCCTCCTGGGTTCACTTACCCTACTGCTCTCTGCCCGGGCACCCCTTCCCAATAAAGTCTCCTGCTTTGTCAGCACATGTGTCTTCTTGGACAACTCATTTCCAAGTGTTAGCCAAGAGCCCACTCTTGGGCTCTGGAAGGGGTTCCCCTTCCTGCAACAACATAAGGGACCTAATGCAAGAACCACCCCAATGAGCCTAACACTTGGAACCATGAAAGAGAAGTTTTAATCAGCAGTTTTAAGCTACTCAGTTTCAGGATGGTTTTCTAGGCTGCGATAGAACAGACAACCAGAACAGAATGTGCACTGGCCATTGGTGCTGCTGCACCAGTAACCCTAAAACAGGGGGCTGTGGCTTTAGGGCCAAGTGGTGGGCAGAGCTAGAAGGGCCTTAAAGAAATTGTCTGTGACAAGCTGAACACTAATAGGGAGGAAAATGTTACTGGAAGTTGAAGAAAAGAGGACCCTTGTTAGGTGGTGCCAGAGATTTGGTAACCCTGTCACCCCAGGTAACACGGAAAACAGAAAGAGTCCCCAAAGAACTCACAGACTTAGCTGGGGGTGTCCGGGCAGAATGTGGAAAGGGACAGCCGACTTCTAACTGCCTGTGACAAAATACAAGAAGACAGAAACTAGAGAGAGCACTATTACGTTTCTGAGACAAATTTAGAGGAAATACAAAGGTGGCAAGACCTACCGGATTCAAAAATAAAACTTTCTCACCCTCAGACCTTCTCAGCAAGAGTCACAAGACTCTTGAGGACAAAGGTAAAATCTTAAGGGTGCAGCTGTCTGCCCTTTGCAAAGACCTCGGAATGAGCTGAGTACCCAATGGGGCTTTAAGAGTCTTAGGACTGCGCTTTGTACACTCAGTTAAAGATGAGGCTTTTACATTTTTTTTTTTTTTTTTTTTTTTTTGTACCCGGGCCTCTC
>NW_020173040.1:2783945-2833365 GCF_003031525.2 Neophocaena asiaeorientalis asiaeorientalis
CTTTTACATTTTTTTTTTTTTTTTTTTTGCAGTACACGGGCCTCTCACTGCTGTGGCCTCTCCCGTTGCGGAGCATAGGCTCCGGACATGCAGGCTCAGCGGCCATGGCCCACGGGCTCAGCCGCCCCGCTGCATGTGGGATCTTCCCGGACCGGGGCACGAACCCGTGTCCCCTGCATCAGCAGGCGGACTCTCAACCACTGCGCCACCAGGGAAGCCCGAGCCTTTTACATTTTTAAGTGTCATCTCCCAGCAGCCTCCCAGGCAGCCCTGGGTAGGGAAGAATCTGTCCCAGAAAGAGACGCAGGGATGGCTTTTATCTAAGCGTTGATTATAAACACTGTATGTAAAAGTGCTCCCCGCCCCCCAACTCTTAAAGGAACTGTACTAGCTGGGATTGAAAGGGACAGAGACAGCACGAGAAGAAATGAGGTCTCTGGACCCCAACCTTCACAGAAGGAATCAGGCCGGGGACACTGAGAAAGCTGCTCAGAGGTCCACACAGGCAGGGAGGCTGACTCGGAACCAGGGCCCAGAGGGAAGAGAACTGAGTCCTGAATAACAAGCGTTTTCTGACCTTGGAGCTGGGAAGACGGGTGGGAATCAGGGTTTCGACAGATCACCAACCCCAGCACCTCCTTCTGCACCCATCCCTTCCTGAGTGGGAATGTCCCCGGCCTCCTACTCCTCCATCATCATTTTATAATGTGGCGGGGTGGGGGGAGTGGGGTGGCCCACAGGTAACCTGTCAGTTTAGTCCACAGGTCTTACACTGATGGGAACTCTACCTGAGGGGCTACACCTGAGAAGCCTCCTCTGTACCGAGATGAGTTATTAGCTTCTGCACTGATGTGGTAACCAGAGGAGACTCGGCAGACCTTTTACTCAGCACTCAAAACATATTCAAAGGGCAGAGCTGATTATCCTCCAGCCTTTGGGGGCTGAAGACATAAAGAGCCACCAGATGCTCAGCTGGAAGCCCCGGGGGCCAGGCCCCAGACACAAGGGCAGCCTGTGTCCCATCCAAACGCAAGCCCAGCCTTGATTGAGCTCAGTCTCTGCACTGAGGGCTTCTTCTTCCATCTAGGCGATGGGTAACTGCTCAAGTGGGAGAAAACATCACCCGGAGCCTCTGCAGGTATGTTTACATACAATATCCAGCATAGAATAGAAAATGATCAGCTGTGGAAAGAGGCAAGACTGCATACCAGGAAACCAGGAGAAGGCAGTCTCTGAGAGGTTTTTCTTTTTTGCATGGAAAGGCCGATTTCCTCAGACACGGATATCTGGAGGTTCAGAGTTCTTCACCTCATCTGTGTCTGCCAACCATTCCCCTTTGAAGCCTCAGAGACCCCCGTCCTTCCCACCAATGCCCTTACCTCAGCAGAAGAGACCACTGGGCTTACGTATGTAAATGACTGTACAGTACTACAACCCATACGATCAGGCCTTGGGCCTGATCATCAGCCATGTCTATCTTGCATCTATAAAAGATAAAAGATTCTTTTAAAGCCACCATAGAGGCATCCTGTTTATTCTCCACACATTCCACCTCCAACCCAGGGAGTTCAAGGTGCCAGGGGCTGTGCTGATTTTCCAGCAAAGACAGAACACCCCAAACAGCAGCTGTGATGGCCATTACCACCTGGTGAAGTCTGACACCCTTCAAAGACTCTCCAGGTCTTACCTCCCTGCTCTCTGATCTCCTCCCATGGCTAAGCAGTGGCCAATCCCTGTGGAAGGCATGCAGCCCACAGAGGTCAGCCTCCAGGCATACAGCCGAGAAGAAAAGGAAGGAAAGCGAGTCAGAGAGTAACAAGTACAGGCCACGTACCTTCTCAGGAAGGCACTGCAGAAGGTGGTCCCCCCAACGAGAGGGACCAGCAAGGAAGAAGAAGACATGGGTCAGGGGAGAGGGGACTCAGCACAGGAAAGACAGGAGGGGAGTAGCCAGGGCGATGACGAAAAGAAGTCCTAAGACATCAGTTGTCAAGAATCTTAGCAGCAAGTCAATTCTGGAGGGAGAGGACCAAATGTGAAGAAAAAAATTTACTTAGAGATTACCTGAATCATCAGAATACACTGCAAGGAGTTTCAGAGTTTTGATAGAAAGTTGAGGATGAATTAGTGATGGGCACATAGAAAAGTGAGGAAATGAAAGTTTTAGGTAATTATTAATTACAGGAAAGACACAGAAAGTACAGAAAGGAAAAGCAATCCTAGTAGTCTGCCTGGGTCACCTCTGCACAACATCTACATAGTCCTAATGAAGACTTCCTACTCTATGAACTTGTCCTATTGTACAAGTAGCTATTTTACAAAATTGTTTTTTCACTCTTTGCTCTGGAGCTGCCAAATCACCTAGGAGTCACATAATAAACAATGGCAGGGGGCACCAGTGGTCCAGGGATCACATCCTGAGAAGCAATGAAACTTCACAGTTTAGTGTTCTGTGCCACACAGAACCCTTCCTCCTTCCTTCTCTCAGAGGGAGTTCCACACTTGGTCTGAAGTTTATCTTAGTATCCTACGTGTTCCAGAAACTTACATGGACAAGAGGTACATTTAATGAAGTCCAAGTATAAATGTAAATATTTAGGGAAAATACAAATTGTTTCAATGTTTTCAGTTGAAGGCACAATGTGGCATTTCTCTTTGAGGTTCAAAATCTTAGTATTATTAAAATAAAATTAATGGAAATGCTTGGCCATTTTACGATGAGAGAAAATAGTAAAATGTAAAATGGAGTTGAATAAGTATAGAATATTTTAAAAATTAACTTACTCGTATGAAATCCATAAGTGTATTATAAACGAAGGCTCCTCTGGGAAGAAAGAAACAGCTTCCAGGACTCAGATCATGGAAGAAGAAAAGTTCTTGTTCCTAGATTAAAACAATAATTGCATTTCATTTTCACTGTCGCTGCATAACATTTACTGTATACAAATGATACGCTAGGAATAAAACATATACTCAGTTATTTCCGACTCTAATATTGACATTCCAAAGTCCCTCAATACTGTACTTGAATCTAACTACATGTAACAGCACATGTAAAATTACAACTCATATTTATGGTTACTTAGCTTTGAACTTGGCTTTTATTTCACCTAGTATTTACTGCTGATTTCCTCCTCGGCACCTTGGAGTACGGATCTCATGGGGAGACATGGCTGGAGGTGGGCTCTGAGTGACGTGACATCAGCATGGCCGTCATGCTGAGAGCCCACCCTGGTGGCCACCACCACCCAGTGTCCGTCCTCATGCCACTTTGCACGCTACCCAGCAGAGCCGAGGGCATGGAGCTCCACAGCGAGTGACTGGCCTGTCGTGTAACAGCTCCTATGTGGCAGGACTGAGAGTTAAACCAAGGTCTGCCTTCTTGCAGATCTTCTTTGTTTCTGCTCTGCTTCCCAAATACAAAGTATATTATCAAGTATACACAATTTTTTTAAAAAGGTTATTTTTATATCATGATAAAAATGAAAGGTGCAATTGTTTAAATCTAATAAAAAATACAAGAAGGAAAGAGGTTAGAAGACATTGGGGTAGGAGCGTGAAAGAACTCAGCAGCAAACCATGAGCGCCAGCAAAACAGAAGACAGGAGAGGAGGAGAAGAAATGTTAGTTTTAAGACACCCTAGTTCTGAGACGCGGTCGCAGGCCAGCTCAGCAGCGCTCAGCGCGGCACACCTTCCCAATCCTCCTGTGATCCAGGGTCTTGGTCTCCTCCTGCAGCTTCTCCCAGGCTGTCATCATCTGGCCATCAGGAAAGGATATCCCGTAGACCCTCTGCAGCGTTTCCATTTCAGGGTTACCCTCCCAATATGTTGAAGAATTCTAAACATCAGATGAGATTTGGGTAAACACACCAAACCCTTGGTTACAAATAAAACTGCTCTGAAATATGTACAGCTGGTTCATACCAGGGGCCTGAGCTACCGCGGACTTTGGTATCAGCCGGGTATCCTGGAACCACTGCCCCGTGGATGCCAAGGGATGACTGTACACAATTCCTCACCCTAACATCAGCATAGCTTACTTAAAGATGAGTTTTTGTAGACTTGGAATCTTAAATTGTTTCTAACTAAACCTTCCCAGCCCAAATTATACCATTAATCAGTAAATTATGTACTCAGTCTGCTGTGGATTCTAGGCAAGAAAAGTGAGAAAGAAAGTGTGGAAATGAGGGAAGGCCAAGCACCAAGTCCATCACCCAGGAGAGGGCAGTGGAGGAAGAGGTGTGGGGACATGAAGGCCAGCCTTGCTGACTGTCATCACCCTTCCTCCATCTGTGAGAAAACCAAGGTCTGGGAAGGGCAGGACGGTGATGTCAGTCTCAGGCCTCTTGATTCCAGAGCGCGCTTTCTGCATCATACCACTCTATCCCTTTATTTTCTCCTTTTCCTACAGTACGTTATTCTTACATGCAGATAAACATTCTTGTTCACATTAGGGCAATTCAAGAAAACAATAGTATGCAGAACAATACTGTAATATAGATGAAAAAGAAATGCACTGTAACACGTATAGTAAGGCTAAATGATAAACAATTAAAGGCTACATATAATGTTCTAATTACCAAAATTCTAAAAAATTATATTATTTTTAGAAGCCCATATAAAAATCAAATATGAATGTAGTGTTTCTAAGAGGCATGGTGTTCAGGTTATAAAAGATATTATTGAATATCTAGTTCATCTTAAGTTTACTATATTAAGAAAAAATCAATACTTACCTTGAAAATTTTTATCTCTTTAATTTTTCCAGTGTGTCTTACATGGGGGCCTTTACAAAGGTCAACTAGTGGACCACACCTGTAATAAAATATTTAAAACATGCCCAGGCACAGTTATAGCTTTTGGGACTATTCATTAGAAACCATGTTCTATGTTTTGGGGCAATGTTTAATTTAGGAAAAACTTAATTTAAATGAATTTTTAATTTAAGGAGCAGGAAAGAGGCAATTCACCTAGTCTCAGATCCCAGCCTTCCCTCCTTCGCTCACATTCAAAAGCCACAGAATCCTTGGAAAGAAACTGTGCAGACAGAGACACCACTTTTCATTGTCACACCCTAAGGCTCCTAAAAACCTTCACTGTCTTAAAATCAGATAGCCATTTCCCTGCTCTACACTAATTTTCAAAACCAAAATTATATGACAGTTATAAAAAATGCATTAAGTTGATATTTTACATTAAAAATAAACTTCACCAAACCCACAGAATGCACACCAACAGTGAAGCACGCTATAAGCATCGGTGTAGATGGATTGTAACTCATTTCCCACCTCTGGTGGGTAATCTTGACCATGGGGAAGTTGTGCATATATGGGGGCAAGGGTGTATGGGAACTCTCTGCATCTTCTTCTAAATTTTGCTGCGAACCTAAACGGCTCTAAAAAATAAAGTCTACTTAAAAAGTAAATAAATTCAGGGGCTTCCCTGGTGGCGCAGTGGTTGAGAGTCCGCCTGCCGATGCAGGGGACACAGGTTTGTGCCCCGGTCCGGGAAGATCCCACATGCCGCGGAGCGGCTGGGCCCGTGAGCCATGGCCGCTGAGCCCGGGCGTTCGGAGCCTGTGCGTCCGGAGCCTGTGCTCCGCAGCGGGAGAGGCCACAACAGTGAGAGGCCCGCGTGCCGCAAAAAAAAAAAAAAAAAAAAAAGTAAATAAATTCAAGGGTTTTTGTTTGTTTTAAGGCCCTCTGATTTCATGACAAAATGTCTAATTGTCTCTTGGTTTAGAAAAACAGCATACTGACTTAACAACATAAATCTTAGGCAAAGGTTTAGATCAGAGACGACACTGCTATTAAAGCACACAGGGCTGCAGCTGGGGACTCGCCTGCACCTATAATGAACAAGGGACCACTAAACCCTAACAAGCGCAGACTTTTCTCCAAGTACAGAAACATTATCAGAGTTAAGATACCAATAATGTGGGTCTGAGGGAAGGTGACTTAACGTCAACCAATTTAAGGAAAATTTAGTAAAGAAAAAAAGTTGTTCCTTAACCATTCCAACCAATTTTAAGTATTTTTAAAGTTCATTGGTTAAAAAGTTAAAAATTACAATGAATACATAAAGGGACTGGATTATTCACCAAAGTACAATGAAGCTTTAAACATGAAAACATCATTTCTCTGAATGACCAGGCTTTTATGTATTGTTCTCTGTCCAAGATGGAGGTTGTAAGTCAATGCTCAGAGAAATGGAAAAAAATGCCTGATTAGCATGAAAGACTTTAATAAGCTAATCTTTAAATAATTCCATAGGAAAAAAGCCATTTATTTTCAAAAAATTAAATACAAGCCATTCCAATTGATAGAATAAGGATCAACGTTGACCTAAGTTAAAAAAAAAACAAAACCCAAAATGTCAAGTATTAAAAGCCAGAAATTTAAAACTTAGAATACCTTTTCAATTTCTTCATTTATTTTTAAACTTTAAAATGATTATACTGACACTTATTTGTATTATAGGTAATAAATAACAAAATCTTATCAGGTCATTGGAGAGCAGCAAAAATAAGATAAGCATGGTATCCACCTTCAGCATCAAATGGCCATGTGTTCATATTATCATTTAAGAAATGCACTGTGGGGACTTCCCTGGTGGTGCAGTGGTTGAGAATCCGCCTGCCAATGCAGGGGACACGGGTTTGAGCCCTGGTCCGGGAAGATCCCGCATGCCACGGAGCAACTAAGCCCGTGCACAACAACTACTGAGCCTGCACTCTAGAGCCTGTGAGCCACAACTACTGAGCCCGCGTGCCACAACTACTGAAGCCCATGTGCCTAGAGCCCGTGCTCTGCAACAAGAGAAGCCACCACAGTGAGAAGCCCGCGCATGGCAACGAAGAGTAGCCCCTGCTCGCTGCAACTAGAGAAAGCCCACGTGCAGCAATGAAGACCAAACACAGCCAAAAATAAATAAATACATTTATTTTTTTTTAAAAAGAAATGCACTGTACACAGCTGTGCATATAGGGGGTATAATTTTACTCACAGTACAATTAAGTCAGAGAACCATAGTACTTGAGTGTGGAAAGGAAGTTCCCTGTGGAGGATATTTGTGGTCGTACTTATACAGGGACCAGGTCTTCTCCGATGGGACCGTGAAGGTCACAGGCAGCCAGAGAGCAGGACACACAGGAACAGAGACGAGCAGTACCCACAAGGCAGCTGAACAAGTTGCCAGTAAAAGGGGTTGGGAGCCTAATGCCCAGCAAAACTAAGTGGTTTGGGTAGGGGCTCCCGCTGGCCTCTGCTTCCCACCACTTCTTGTCTCACTGTGAGTCCAGCTGACACCTGGAGGGTAATGCTCTTGGACCCCAAGCAGTGGAGAGCGTGGTAAGAGGCAGAGAATCACTGTCCAAGGAGATGGTCCATGACAGCTCCCACTGTCCCTCAATAAGAATGTGGGAGGACAAACAGAATTCCTTTCCCTAACAGTCCCCCAAAATGTAAAGCCCTGAGAACACAGTCTTACCCACAGGGAGAAAGAGGCTGCTACAGCTAACATCCAAAAAACAGAATGTGTGTTTTTAGTACCATCCTAATAAATACAAATGAGAAAATAACAATTCCCCTTTGGTGACAACATTTCAGAGTCCCCACCTACAGCAGTACTATACCAACCATGCGAATTTACAAACAGACCACCCACCAAAGACAGACTTGCTACTGTTAATGCCTTCAGATGTACCACTGAGCAGTGTTTAAAACTCACACACACTTTACCTGTAAACTGTGGTCGTTGGCGTGTTAATCTTCTCCTTCAGGATGCGGCATTTAAATTTATTGTACTACAAAGAAAAATACATTTACATATTATCACACAAAATGTTTAAGTGGGAAAAAATGTTAATTTTTTTCAACACACACTGAATGGGCATCTGCTATGTTCTAGGTGCTGAGACTGTGGGAATACAAAGAGCTGAGAGCCCAGAGCTGTGCCGTGCAGGACGGGAGCCTACTGAGCATATGAAATGCAACTGATCTGAAATGAGGTGCACCACAAGGGCAAAACATTGGATTTCAGAGGCATAATGTGAAAAGAAGAAAATAAAATAGCTCACTAATTACTTTTTATGTTGGTTACACGTTGAAGCAATATTTTTGATTTATTGGGTTAAATAAAATGTTATAAAAATTAATTTCATCTTTCTTTTACTTTTAAAAGGTGGCTACCAGAAAATTTAAGATGACATATGTGGCTCAGATTTGTGGATCTCATTATTGGACAGCACTGCTCTCGAAGATTCCAATTTTAACTATATGAAGTAAATAAAATTCTGAGGACATGTAAAAATTAAAAAAAAGGGAACCCTCCTGCACTGTTGGTGGGAATGTAAATTGATACAGCCACTATGGAGAACAGTATGGAGTTTCCTTAAGAAACTAAAAATAGAACTACCACATGACTCAGCAATCCCACTCCTGGGCATATACCCAGAGAAAATCTTAATTCAAAAAGATACATGTACCAAAATGTTCACTGCAGCACTATTTACAATAGCCAGGACATGGAAGCAACCTAAATGTCCATCGACAGATGAATGGATAAAGAAGATGTGGCACATATACACAATGGAATATTACTCAGCCATAAAAAGGAATGAAATTGAGTTATTTGTAGTGAGGTGGATGGACCTAGAATCTGTCATACAGAATGAAGTAAGTCAGAAAGAGAAAAACAAATACCGTATGCTAACGCTTATATATGGAATTTTAAAAGCGGTACTGATGAACCTAGTGGCAGGGCAAGAACAAAGACACAGGTGTAGAGAATGGACTTGAGGGCACAGCAGGGGGGCAGGCGGAAGCTGGGATGAAGTGAGAGAGTGACATGGACGTATATACACTACCAAATGTAAAATGGATGGCTAGTGGGAAGCTGCTGCATAGCACAGGGAGATCAGCTCAGTGCTTTGTGATGACCTAGAGGGGTGGGATAGGGAGGGTGGGAGGGAGGCTCAAGAGGGAGGGGATATGGGGATATATGTATACATACAGCTGATTCACTTTGTTGAACAGCAGAAACTAACACAACATTGTAAAGCACTTTTACTCCAATAAAGATGTGAAAAAAAAAATTAGCAGAAAACCCCAAACAAAAGAGGAAAACCCAGAATAAATAGATGGTATTATACATATTGTTGAATTCAATAGCCGGAGTACTAACTACACTCAGAATTAATCAGGTTTATGAAACACATATGAAACTATTCCCCCGGGCCTTCACCTACCTATGTCTGCATCAAAAATTCAACCAACCCGTTTGGAACAATTTGGTGAGCAGTGGCCAATTATTTGTTAAAACCAGTCGTCTGTGTTAAATATTGTTCACGTTCCCGGCACGAAATCACCTTAAACAGGTCCAGCAGGGCCTCCTTGCTGACTTCCAACCTTTCAAAAGGCTGCTGCTCTTTGATGATGGCCTTGCACGCACTCTCCAGCGCTGGCAGCTCTGTGCTGGACACGGCCCTGCAGGGAAAAGCAGCGAGAATCAGCACAGATTGATCAGACATGACCTTAGACCTGTGGCCTTTGTCACCAGCTTGACTAGCCTTCTACATCGAGGAACGTGGTTGTTTACTGTCCAGGACTTCAGAGGGTCAGTCATCCTTTCACAAGGCAGGTAACCCTACTTCTCAAAGAGGGAGACAGAGGCGTCAGCTGATGAACTGCCCTCGGTTCTCTGAACAGCCCCGTTGGACACTCCCCAGCTGGACCACAAGCTCTTCCGGGGCCTGATCATCTGGGCAGTCTTCCTCATTCTTCACACGTTTACGTTTTTGTTCAAAAGCGTAGTGTGGAGTGTGCGCCATGCCCCTGCCCTAGACCAGGAGATCCAGGCTGGGAGGAAGCTCTGAGAGTGTGAACTGCAGGTCAGCCGCCCTCCGCTGGGCAGCCCCGGCTCCTCTCAGGAAGCCCTGTCTGTGCTCACACCCCTCCAGCCCTGTGGGCCACCTGCATTCCTCAAACAAGCGGCACACACCCCGACCCAGGGCTGTCCCACAGAGGCCTGGGACGTTCTTCCCCCACCAGCCTCAGAGCTCGCTCCCTCGCTCCCTCTCTCCCTCCGTCCCACTAGGGGTTCAAGGTCACTGAGCTCTCAGCTGACTGGCTGCCTGCTCAGGCCCCCACCTCCCCTTCACAGCCCTCACCACCTCATCACCTCCGACAGCAGACAGCTGCGTATCTGTCTATGTCTGTCTCCCCCATCCAGACTGCTGAGCCCACGAGGACAGGCTGATCTGTCCAGTGCAGAGTCAGCAGCACCAAGCCCGGAGCACACAGGGGCGTCAACACGTCCTGCGGAATGACTCCAGGGGGTACTACGCTGGACAGGCTGGGAGCAGGAGCTGCAGAGTGCCGGGCGCTCGGTTAGGGAGGGGTCACTTTGGCAGCGTGGAGGTGGCAGATGGCGGGAAAATGTACCACGGTCGTCCAGGCAAGGACGCTGGGGGTCTATGTTAAGGCAGAAGGTGGGGGAGAACTACTTAGGGGATAAGACTGGCAGAACTGGATGGAGTGACTGGGGGGGTAGGGGGTGGCAAGGAGCAGGGTGGGCTTGGGAAGACCCTCAGGTTTTGGTTTGAGAGCTGGTAGTTTCCTTAAGGGCAACAAGGGATATGGAAAAGGAGGTGGGCCGGGGCTGCTGCTCGTGATTTCAAGCACAGATCTACTTGAGGAACGTGAGGCCACTGCGAACCAGCCCCTCTGGCACCAGCTGTGGGACATGTGTGGCTGGGGTGGACAGCGTCCTTGACCATCACAGCACAGAGCCAAACTATGTGCTCTCCAGGGATTAACCCTACAACTCTGGTCCGAATTAGTAGTTTGCCCTAGCCAAGTCTCAGGTTACATAAATAGCGTATCACATCCTTCTCAAGAAAAGAAAGAAAACAATTTGAGAAGTTACCCTTGAATCTAAACTCATAAAAAATAATACTGTTCACAAATGGTGACCTAATCTACAATCACATTCTGCAACAGGTATTCACCACACTAATGTGTAATGACTATAAACACATGCACTCAGAGGCGTTACCTGTCTTTGAGGAACATGTCGTAGTAGAACCCGCAGTCGGTAGGTGGCCCGCAGCACAGGAGGCCCCCGTAGTGGAGCTCCAGGGCTTCCCCGAGGACGTGGGCACTGGAGTGCCAGTACACCTGCAGGCAGGACAGAGGCCGCGGCCACGACCACGGGTCACGGGAAGCCAACAGGCAGACAAGAGGACAAGCGAGCACGTGGATACAGTGTAAGGGGACAGACACTGGGACACAAGGCAGCATCAATCTCTGGCCACTGCTGATGAGAGATGCTTCCTGAGCCCTGTCTGGAATCCCTGGCAGCCGGCTGCTTGGTTCTAACGTGCAGCTGCTGCTGTGTGTGGCACTGAAGCCCAGCTCCTAAACCACTTCCCTCTGTGCCTTGACCACCGAGCAGAGCAGCCGCCCAGAGCCGGTCCAGGCCCAGCGCAGAGGAACGCCAGGGAGTGCTGGGCATAGGCCCCCTTCCTCCTCCTCCAGGCAGCCTCTCTGAATCAGTTTCGAGGCCACAGCGGCTGCTCATGACATCGCTCACGTTAACAAGATCCTGCGTCTACACAGCAGTCTTCACGCGCTGAATAGCACGTGGCTGTGGAAGTCTGAAAGATAACTCAAGACAGAGGGGTCACTGAGGACTGTGCTGGCTGCCGGGGTCCCCTGAGCAGGGTGTACATCAGTTAATTCACTGCAGTCCAAGGGCCAGTCATTAGCTCTACAAGTTCAGAAAGTTGATTGGGTTTTGAATTACCAAGGAATCAACGGTTTATGGATACATTAAAACTAACCAGTCACCAAATATCAATAAATACAGATGCCAAAGGAACAAGACAATCGAGTCCTCTGGCAGCACCTTCCTCAGTTAAATAGGAAACAAATTGCAATTAGGAAGCTGTCTGAGATAACAAACTGGAGTAGAGGGAGTTAGCTGGTTGAGCAGGCTCCGTGCAATCCCGACCCGCGGCACCAGGCCTAGAGGCAGAACCCTCTGCTTGGGATGGTACAGGATGGCAGGCTGGCTGCCAGCGTCAGCCCAAGTACCTTCTTCGGTGCATTGTGCACACCTGGAAATCAACTGAGCCAAACACTGTGTTAGGTGCTAGAGACACAAGAGAGAAAGAAATGCGAGCCACTGGCCTCATGCGGTTTGCAGCCTAGTGGGAGAGAGGGCAGGCAACTCTAAGTGCATCATCGCAAGACGAGAAGTGTATTTAAAAGAAGATGAGGGCTTCCCTGGTGGCGCAGTGGTTGAGAGTCCACCTGCCGATGCAGGGGACACGGGTTCGTGCCCCAGTCTGGGAATATCTCACATGCCACGGAGCGGCTGGGCCCGTGAGCCATGGCCGCTGAGCCTGTGCGTCCGGAGCCTATGCTCCACAACGGGAGAGGCCACAACAGTGAGCGGCCCGTGTACCGCAAAAAAAAGATGAACAGGGTGCTGTAATCAAGAATCATGGCGGAGGCCCTGTATTCACAGCGTGGTTAGGGTTGGGGGGATGTACCACAAAGCAGCTTGAGGAAGGCTGACAGGTAAGAACAAGCCAGCGACCATGCAGGCCTTGGAGAGGGATTTGAGTTTTATTCTAATGAGTGGGATGTATTAAAAGGTTTTAAGCAGAAAAGAAATGATCGAATTTACATTTAAAACATAGGGCATCACAGAACTAGCAGCTTGGGTTCTTACATATATCTGGTTTTGTTTACACCTCAGATAAGTACCTTGTTTACACCTCAGGTAAGTACCTATGCTTCCTGAGCATGAGGTCCCAGCAGCACATTGCTGACTGCTCCTGGGAGTTTGGCAAAGATTTAGAGCAGAACGAATACCCACATACATTCTCCTGCTGGACAGCATGCTTGCAAAAGGAAATATCTATTAGATATATTTTAAACTTGAAAGCTCTACCATTTTATAAAATGCTCTTTGTTTCTGGTGTGCGTATTTATCAACTTTACATGAACATTCTTGCTGTCACTTTCAACATGACTTTACCTAGAGGGTGGGGACTATTTACCTTCCTATGTTACATCATGCACTAAATAGTCTTGTAAATAGAAGCATCTTTTAAAATAGAAGTTTAAGAGTTTTCTATACAAAGGAGACGAATTTTTCTGTAAAGTAAAAAATGCTTTACAAAATCATTAATTTTATCATCTTGTAGATCTGAGTTTTCTAGATTTGCTTTTCTAGGATTTCCTTTTCATGGATATGTATTAAATATTCATAAATGGGTTTATGCTCAAAATCTTAATATGTTCATAGTAACAGGAAAATAAAATCCAAGAACAACAAAAAAAAGTCTCTGTTACTAAGTTACATTAAAAGAAGCATCAAGAGCTTGGAAAAGTTACTGAACCATCCTGAGCCTGTGTACTATTAACACGGTACCTGTGTGAAAAGGTAAGTGCAGACTCAGGGAGATAATGTACACGAGGGGCTGGGGCTGGTGCCTGGCACATTCTCATTTTCATAAACAACCACAAGTATTTTGGAAGCCCTGCAATGTGACACCAGGTGCCGTGTTAGTATCAGGGTAGGCAGGGGGCGGGCTAATGAGACACTCTAGAAACATTCCCCAAGACAATATGATAAATAAGTTTTCTCTTTCATGATGTCACTAAACACAGGGGGAAAGAACTCCAAAGAGGCCGACCCCTCCATGGAACATTAAGTTTGGTAGCTCCCCCGGTCCCCCACCCAAACACCTGACAGACTGAAAGCCTGCAGCAGCCCACTGTTAAAGAATCTGTTAGAGAACAGTGTCTGCAGGTCAACCAAGAGCCAGCTAGTATGGGAAAGTTCTCAGGTCTTGGCAGGATTCCGCCCTCAGGAGAGGGTTAAAGCTAACTGCCGGGCCAGCTACCATGGCTGCTCCTACTTGACTTCTCCGGAGGCTGACACCACCCGAAAGTGTCTAGTCGTTTATTTCCTTGCTCACTACCCCTCCCACCAGTGAACTCTCTGTAGCAGGAGCCTCTGCCGCCCCACAAGGTCTGGCACGTGCACCCAACAGCTTAGATACTGGTCAGCTGACTGAGGGAATCAATACATGTTCACAAGTTCTGGGGTGACAGCTGGCATATAGTTAGGTAACAGTTGTTTGGGTTAGATCTTAAGTGAGAAAAACTAAATAATACATATAAGCTATGTATTTCATTTAAAAACTGCTCTTTCTGAATCACTTTTAAATATGGTGTTATTAATATTATATTTATTAAACACCAACAAATGCATTTTAAACCTTAGAAGGCCACAAAACCCATCATTCTTGACTTCGGTATGTGGCTTCATAATTACATAATGTAATTGACAACATAAATAGCCGAAGTATGGTGGGTTGGTCTTTAAACACTTACAGCTTGGGCTTCCTTGTCCTCAAACATGAGCAGCTCTAGGGTGGAGTCCCCTTCCAGCGGACGGTCCAGGTCCCACAGCTCCCCATTCACTTTGGCTATCACTGTGCTTTCTGCCAGCTCCTGACTGGTGAGAGAACAGTCACGTGGGCGTTAACGCACCACAGGCTAAAACAAAAGATGAAAATGATTTCCAGGGTTTCTTTCTTTAGTGGAAAGTACAAACGTAAACTAATAGGATAGATTTTTTAAAATTTTTGTAACACTTATTTTAAGTACAAAAGTAATAAGATACGTTCACTGTAAAAACTCAGAAAACAGAGAATGCACAGAATAAAATAAAAATCACATAAATCTCACCACCCAGATATCACCACTCATATAACATTCTGTGACACGTTTTTCCAGTCTTTATCTATACCCGCCCCTCCTTCACACACCACACACACACACACACACACACACAGGAACACACCTCTATCATAAAAAAACATAGTTGCCTACATAATTTTCTTCACAACTATGCCATCAGACAGACTCCCAGAACATTCTGGAAGGACCACACTGATTAAGGAAGCCTCCTGCACACCAGGTCATTGTGTGCTATCAGAGCGTGCACTGCACAGACATCCGTGCACAGGCGGCTTTGTTCTTTGGTGACTTTTCTGGGAATAGGCCTTTGGAAGTAAAACTGCTAGGTCAAAGAGCATGTGCCTCTGAAGGACTGCTGATAAATAGTTTGAATGTACCACTTCCACACACCCTGATCTTTTCAAACTTTGCCAATGTGATGTTGGAAATGGTTGTTTTAATTTCATTTATTGGATTATAAATGTTTACTGGCCAGTTTACTTTTATGAACTGTCCATGTCCTTTGCCTATTTTCTACTGAGGTGTTGATCCTTTTCCTTTGTGTGTGTGTGTGTGTGTGTGTGTGTGTGTGTGTGTGTGTCTTTTCATTAACATTTATTGTTTGAAAATTACTGACAAAAATAACATGTTAAGAGAAGAGACCTAGAAAGCACAGAAAAGCACAAAGAAAAAAAAATCACCCTCTGGACTTCCCTGACGGTCTAGTGGTTATGACTTCGTGCTTCCAACGCAGGGGGGTACAGGTTCGATCCCTGGTTGGGGAACTAAGATCCCACGTGTGCGGCCAAAAAAAAGATTCACCCTCAATCCAGTCACCCAGAAATTACTGTTAACATTTGCTGTCCGTCTTTCCACTTTTTTGGATAAATACATACACCAATGTAAAAATTTTAATAGTATTACTCTTTATGTTATATGATAACCTACTTTTTAAACTTAACAATAAACCATGACATTTTCCCCAACAGCAAACAGACTTGTAAAACATGCTATTTGACAGCTGCAGTAGAACTGAGATTTGCTTAATGAACCCACTATTGCTGGGATTTGGGTTATTTCTTTGTGGGTTTTGGTTTTTCTTGTTTTATTTTGACAATGACAAATAAAGCTGCAATGGACATTCTTGAACATACATCTCAGTTCCTGATTATTTTCTCAGGAAAAATTCTAGAAGTAAAACTACTGAGTCAAGGGATAAGCACTTTTAATGACTTTAATTGGACTATATTACCAAATTTTCCTATCAGGAGAGGGTCCCAAAATACCTTTCTCTGTGCTCTCACCTTGAGGAGTACAAAATTGTGTCCTCTTGACAATGTAATGTTTTCATTTGCATTTCTGTGAGTAACTTGAGCAGGGGCACAGCACTGTGGTTAACAGCACACACTCTAGGGTCAGGCCAACCTGGGGTTAAACACTGGACAATTTACTCAGCTTTTCTAAACCTCGGTTTCCTTGTCAGCAAGATGGGAATTACAGGACCTTCCTCATATATTTATCCTAAGGATTAAATAAGGTGTACTCATAAGAAGAACTTAATACACGTTCAGTATTGTTATCAGTGGAGTAGAATTTTATCTTCACCTTCGCTGGCCATGCCAGGCTGCTAAGGGCTCCTCAAGCCCATTCTCTCTGTCCTCTACAATCAGTGCCTGGCCGTCCTTGCAGCAGGAGGCAGCCACGTGGCTTAGGTGGAGGCAGAAGCGGTGTCCAGCACTGCCATATCTCAGCCTTAACACCATGCAGGGCACCTGTCCATCTGGCCCTCTGTAGATGGAGCACACATGCTATGACCTTTGGACCATACGGACAAAGGAACACTGTACCAGACCACCCAACAGCCAGATGGAAGGAATTTAGGTCCCCAAATAAACGTATGGAGAAGCGCTGCCTGCCAACCTGGACCCCGCACCCCCAGACTGCTGTCAGAGAGGCTCTAGTCGTATTTAAGGCACTAAGTTTTCTGTGGCCTGTTGCAGCAGCTTAGCCTGTGTCTTAACGCAGAAATAAGGGCCTGCTAGTGAGTAACAAAAACAAATCATCTGGCATTGGCTTAGCGGATGGGCGGTGGGTTACACAGAAAGAGGTACTCAGACGTGGAAAGCCAATAACCCTGTTACAGCATAACAAAGTGTCTCCTAAGACTTGCAGGCAAATAATGTGCTTACGATGCCTGTAGCACATGAGTAAACGGTTATACAAAGGCAAACGCTGGGATACACTGGGTAACTCTCGTGGCTTTTAACAAAATACTTCCAGGCCAAGATAAGCTCAGACGGTATTTGTCCCCTTGCGAGGGAGGCTCTCTCCGCATGCGGCCTGTAAGCTCAACTGACTGGGAGTTCAGAAGTGTGAGGCTGTGCAAGATGCAAAAACAATCTTCTGTCCCAAAGAGCAGGAGGAACAGACACTGACAGCCCTTTTCAAAGGCCACACAGAGACAGACAACACAGGCTGGTCCAGCTACAAGGATCAGAGCCTGCAACCTCCAGTTTTGTCTGATCTTGGCCCATTTAACTGAGGGAGAGAGGAACAAGCAAAGGGCAAAGGCCAGGGAGCAAAAGGGTAAGAAGTCTCTGTCTAGGAGAAATCTTCAGTATGGTTACTTTCATGGGAAACTGACTAGAAGCTTCTAGTTAGAAGCCTACTACGGTTAATTGCTTGAGGGAATTGTTTTGCCAAACAAACTACAAGCCCAGCTTACAAGTACCTGTCACTGATCCTCAGGAGCCCTGAGCCCCAGGAGCCCTGAGCCCCACGTGTGCACCAGCAGGAGCCGCACCAGCAAACCTCGCGGCCTCCACCATGAACAACTGCCCGCACTTCAGATGTGGCAAGTGAAGGCGAGGGACAACGACAAGCCCTCCAAATTTCAAAATCAGGTCCGACAGAGGGCGGTGGGCAAGAGAGCTGTTCCCAGAGGACAAAGAGTGGCCAGATGGTTTGACCCGAGCCCCACCCATGGCCAGGCTGCAGACAAGATCTGGGGTCTCCTGAATACCACTGTCTGCCGCATCACTCCTCTTTTTTCCAAATGACACTTTAATCGTGATTGTGTTTAACCCACCACCATATACACGTGGCGTGGGCAGCCTCGTCTATCAGTTTACTTGCTGCTAGAGCACGAGCAGCCAGCCGATGGGGGTGTTGTGTGCTTCACCTGAAAATCCTGGGCTTTCTGCTGCCAGGGCCTGGAGTCGTCTCACCTGGAGAGTGACGGAGTGTGGGGGATGATGCACGGCGGATGCTCACAGGTGTCTGGAGGTCCCAGCAGCACGCCGTGGCGGACGCTGTCCCCAAGACCATCCTTCCTCTCTCCTGTGGTGAGTGCCTGGGCTGGACACGTGGCCAGCCAGCAGGAGCTACGTTTCCATTCTCTTACAGGCGGCGTGGCTGTGTGACTAAGCGTGAGCTAACAGGCTGTAGGTGAGAATTAAAACGCGCTGCTCCAGGGTCTTGGCCTCAAAGCACCCTTGCTCTCCAGCCGCTCTTCCCCTGCCTGCGAGCAGGTCCATGGGTGTGACCCAGCCTCCACCCCTAGATGTGGACAAACCCTACCTAAGGGGATGGCAGAGCGACAAGATGCGGGGATCTTGGGTCCGTGAAGGACTGCCTAGACCAGAGACGCCCACCAGCCTGGCCACCACGAGTCTGTCAGGGAAGAATGTGGCGTCTGCCTTATTTAAGCCATGATCTCTAGGGGTTCTTTCCTGCAGCAGTTTAGTCAGAAGCCCCTGGGGGGCTCCTGGAAACACAGATGACTAACTGATTCAGCAAGTGTGGGATGGGGCCCGAGAATCTGCTCTTCCATCAAGTTCCCAGGTGATGCTAATGCTGCTGGTTTGGGGACCACATTCCAAGAACTACTCTTCAATGAACTACTATGAACTGTCCTTTGCTCATTTTTTCTGCTGGGGTATTTCCTTGGGATAAATGGCTATGTATAGAATGACTGGATCCAAGGGTTGGGGTTTGCACATTTAAGAAAGAGACTGCGCCTCTGCATCCACCCTCCATTCCCCCACCAGTGCCATTTCCCCAAAATCATATCAATATTAACCATTATTCATAAATCTTTGACAGACCAATAGATAATACACAATTATTTTAATTTGCATTTCTAAGATTATCTTTTCCTCCTTTTTATGCGTCATTTTTACGCATAGCCATTTTTCCTAAGTGTTTTTGACTCTGTCCGTCTTTTCCTTAATGATTTGTACCTTACATGTTACACTTAGGAAGGCCAACACTCCCTCAGAGCAGGGAAAATCATCCATGCAATCAAGTCTCAGTAAACCAAGGGAACAGTCAGTATAATTTAATAAAACTATTATTTTTAACTTTATTTTTATAACCATACACCTTGCTGCACCCTTACTTATTTTAAGTTTTTCAGTTAATACTGTTCTCTAATTCACTTTTTTAGTTTCCTCCTAGTTTAATTGTTCTTTTTCTAACTGCCTGAGTTGAATTCTTAGTTATTTCATTTTTTTATTCAATAATAAAAGCCTTCAACAGTATAAATCTGTTCCTGATCACCACTTCAGATGTATTACATAGATTTTGAAATATATTCTCTTCATTAAAAGTATTTTCTAAGAATACTCCTTTTTTACTCTTTTTATTTCCGAAAATACTTTTTATTTCTTTTCACCTGAGTATTTTGAAGTTTTTTTAATTTCCTAGTTTTGTTTTGTCTTGTTGTCATTTAATGCTTACTGAGTTCACAACGGATTTCACTTTGCTCACAGAATGCTAACTGTGCGTTTCTGTACTTTATTAAGATTCTGAGGAACCTAAAGCACGACCACAGGTGCCAAGAGAGAAGGCACCATCTGGGCCACAGCACAGAGATCAGGGACTAGCCACGAAGCCTACCTTAGAGTGTTATTATTCAGACCATATAATCTTAATTTTGGGCTATTTGATCAAAAACTGAGAAAGGCATGTTAAGGTCTGCCACTTTTTGTAAGGCCAACTGGCCCGAGGCAGGGGAACACAATCAGATTCACAGGTTGCATCAGACCGAAATTCTCCGGACCACCCAGTTCCAGAAACTGCCCTGGAGACATTCCGGACCACCCAGTTCCAGGAACTGACCTGGGGACTTTGCACCCGGCCCAGCCTTCCCGCCTTTCGAGGGGCGGGACTAACGTCCCCCAGGATACCCGAAAAGACCACCAAATAAGGAATACCCTGTGCCCTCCCAGATTCACCACACCCCTTTCCCTTCTTCCCCTATAAAATCTGGCCCAACCCTCGCCCGGGCGCGACTTCTCTGGCCCCCTTTCTCTCGGTCCAGTGAACCTCGCCCGGGAGCACTCCCTAATAAAGCTCACTTGAAGCTTTCCTCTGTTTCGCGGTGCTGTTTGTTAAGATCTGACCTTACACTCTTGAGTTCCTATAATCTTGTATTTCTGGTTTGATGCTACGTTATATAACTCATAAAGGTGCGTGACAAATTGGGAATTACACTGTTCTTCTATTTTAAAAATAAGCCTCAGTCTCCCATTCAATGATTCTGTCTAATGATTTAGACAGCCCTAAATTCTGCTGTCTGATGGTACATTAAGACCACTGCTTTCTTCTTATCAGGTTTGCCTGATATAGCTTTGCCCATGCTTTAGTTTTGGACAATTTTACTTTTTAGACACTCCTATAACCCCTCTGTCATTAAACTCGAGGGTGGTTTTAAACTAGTACCTGTGGGAATGCAAGTCACTGACTGTACAATGAGAACACGTCCTATAATGAAATGACCTTGTTTCCCAAGCTTGGACAGTCTCTTCAGTGCAGGACGGCTCAGACTTCAATCCACCAACATGCAAATGACTCTCCACGAGGAAACATAAACTTATTTTTGCCTCAAAGCCCGTTCCCAGCACATCTATTCCTCTCTCCTGGAAAGCACAGGAACAAGTTGGGAGGGGCCTTTAGGGTGTATGATATAATAGGATGAAAAATACAATCTTAACTATATTTTTCAAAGGAAATCTGAAGATTTTAATTGTTGAATAGTTTGTTTTTTAAATAAGTTTATTTACATGGCAGTTCTGAGCTATAGCTTCCACAGAATTTTATTTAATGACAGGAATTAACATTAGTCAAAACAACGCAACTTCACTGAAGTATCTTAATTTCTAGGAGGGTCAAAGCTTCCAGGGCTCATCATAGCTCTAACACATACATCTTCAATCTATAATTAATAGGCCTTTTTGTACATTTCTAGAGTTGCTTTCATTTTCAGAGTATCTCTCATATATAGTATTTTATTTAATCTTTACAATCTCATAAGGTAAACGATAAAAGTATTATTATTTCCACTTAAGATTTAAGAAAACTGGTTTGGAAAGCTTGAGGGATCTGCCCACATTTGTCCAAAGACCCACCCACAGTTATTTACTGGTGGAACAACGGCTTGGAGTCAAGCCCAACAAAAGACCTGTAAAATCTCATGGAAATAACTTGATGATGAACCGGGTCAATGTAATGTCACCTGTCAAGGATTATACATTTTTCTCTCCTATATATTTTTATTAGAACTCTAAAAGTTGGACCCTTGAAAGAGAAGGAGATTGTGTTCTGATATTCAATTACTTATTAAATGGCCCCTTTAGAAGCCAAGAGGTAAATAATTACCTAATTACATTTAATTTATTCAATTGAGTAAGAAAAGAATATCTTAGCAGTCCCTAAGAACACATTTGCACCAAGCTCTGGCCCAACACTTAGTGCTGATTATCTGCTCCACACTACGGTTTACCTAATTTCAGCAGCCACTTGGTAAGGTGTCGTTTTCCAAGCTTCCCCTTCCACTGTTTTCCCATCAGCCACTCTTACTGTGATCACATTGCTTGTATTCCCCTTTTTTTCATAAATGGCAAGTAAGAGCTGATGATCTTTCTTCAGTATTTCAAAAAGCTTCAATCTTTCCTTCACAAAATTTGGTGGATTCTTCACCTGAAAGCCATTAGAATACAGAAGGGTTAACAGACACAGTCCACTTTTTTCTAACTGCTCAGCTCTAAATAAGCCCCACCCCTTCTCAGCAGGTCCCCAGGCAAGCCCCTATGACTCTGCTTTCACTCTCACCCCCTGGAGATTCCTCCCCCAGGGTCTAACTCCCTCCTAGCTCTCAGGGTCCTGCGCAAAGCCCTCCTCTTCCAACCACCACACCCACTGGCATCGCCCTTCTCCACAGGTTTCACATGCTTGTGCACAGAGCCACACAACCCAGCCTTTACTGATACACCATCTGACTTTGTTCTCTACTTGTTTCTCCCGTTTGTCTGAACTCCTCAACCCGATGGATCCCTGAGGCCAAGATCCCTCTACTCCTACCAAATGTTGATGTGCCAGGTCAATTCTGGTTGTTTTCGTGATTTAATTTAAAAAACAAAGAAGCCGGTGTCCTTAACACAAAAGAAGAGCTCTGCTTTCTCAACTTAAATAGACTAAGGAGTCCTTTACAGCTGTGGGGCTGGCTCACCTCTAAGTTAAGACAGCTTGTATCTAAGGCTAACAAAATTTTAAACACACTCCTGTGGCCCAAGCCGTAATTTACAGCAACTGTTTTAATTAAAAAAAACCCTTGGGCAATTAACTACATAAGCATATTTAAATTATAGGTAGTATTTTATATCATTTCCACAGCAATGACTTACCTCACTGTCAGGCCCGCTTTCCTTCTTTTTAATGTCCTTTCCTTGGCTCTGACTAGGAGGAGGCTGAGAAATAAAGGGAAATAATAAACAACTCATCCCAATGACAACAAAGAGCAACATATCTGAAGCCCGAAGCAGGAGAGGGACAGGCCAGCAGGCAGCAAGCGTCCCATATTTAGAGGCTCACGGCTGGGGCTCTCCTGACCATTACCTACAACCTTCAACAGGTAAGCCGTCTTCTGGGGTTCAATCCTTCCTGAATGTGCACTTTCACACATTCTTGCTAAGTACACTTAATATATTTTGCTCTTTAAAGTTTTTCCCCCCTAAATTTTAAACAAAAAACGTCCCTGGATTAATGGTTGCATAGCTGCTCCCAGAGACTTTAAATGCACTGCTTCAGGAAGGTGTTGCCCAGGAGCACCACAGTCCGCTGGTACAAGGACTGAGAACACCCACAGTCTGAGAAGGCCTTCAGAACTTAGAAATGCATTACGTTAGAAGGTAAGTGAACCAAAACATTAAAATATGCTATTAAATGACAATATTAAACACGCAAATCTCAAGATAGACCTCCAAAACAATGGAACAACTAAACACCCCAAACCACCTGTCATAAACAGCTCAGACCAGCCATTCACCAGGGGAAAGGGAAATGTTTCTACATGGAGCTGTTGGTCTTCCTGCCCAAGAAAACAAGTGTGAATTTTAAACACGGCAGCATTTTTTTCAGACAGGAAAATGCTATTTCTGCCACTGAAGAAAATGTGCGCCGAGCAATTTACGGGAAGAGCTGAGACATTACAGCGTTAGGTCAGCCTGGCGATCGCTGGAGACGCAGCGGCCCCGGCGTGTCCCGTCTGTCGCGGGTTCCCGGCCGGAGTGAGAACGCGGGGCAGGGGGCCAGGAGGGCAGGCCCCCCCCCCCCCGCCCCGCCCCCGCAGCGCACCTGCCGCCGCACGAACCCCCACCTGCCGCCCCAGGGCTCTCAGCGCACGAGCTCCGCCACGCCCTACGGAGAAGCACCAGCCCGGTACCTGAGCGCCCGCAGCCTCGCGCCCGGCCTCCTGCCGCAGCGCGCTCTCCCGCCGCGCCTGGTGGCTCAGCTCCTCCGCGAGGCACAGCCGCAGGCGGTACAGGCGGTGGCGCAGCTCGCGGTTCTCTGCCCGCAGCTGCGCCACCTCGCGCGTGAGGCACGGCCCCTCGGCCTGGCAGCGGTCGGAACTGTAGAGGGCGGGGCAAAGGAGAGGGGTGAGGCTAGCTGTGCACTGCAGGGGCAAGGCTGTAGGAACGGGGCGGGGGAGACGGGTTGGGGCGGGGCTGGTGTACCCCTTCAGGGCTGGGGGCCAAAACAGGCAGAGTGACCTGGAGAGTGGAGTGGGCCTTAAACAGGCTCGCTGTGCCTTCAAAGCTACGAGTATGTCGCCAAAATGCATATTGTCCAAAACCATCTCCCTTTCCAGAATGGCTCCTGTTTTCTCTCTCGTGAATCCTGGCAGTTACCATTCTTTTAACTTGCCACCAGGTTCTAAAAAGTGGCCACTGAGAATTGACCTTCTTTGGCCTCATGCCAAGGCTGCCCAAATGCAAAGGTCGCTGCACCAGGGCACGCAGATCGCTACAAAAATTTTAATCTGATGGCAAGAAATTGCTAGTTCCTCGAGGGTAGGACAAATGCCACATAGGTCTTTGTATCCCTTATAACCATAAGCACACACCTTCCCGTAGTAGGGACACAAGTTGGTTTTTATTAACATTCTTAGGGCTTAGAATGTGGCAAACCTTGTTCTAAATTCTTTACACAGATATTAACTCCTTTAATACTTATAGCGAGAGACACTATTGTTATAGCCGTTTATAGATGGAGAAACTGAAACAGAGAGGCTAAGTGTTCAAGGTCACACCACCTCTGCATGGCACATCTGAGGTTCAAGCTTCGACCATCCGAGGCATGTTTATGTGCTCAGCACTAGGCTGCCTTTCAACCGCGGTAAAGTTTAACTGAACAGGTAGCCTGATGAGATGCAGGCCATGAATGTCATCGTGGTTCCAAAATGGGAGAGCTTAGTTTGGACTGGTGCAGTTGGGAAGGGAGCAGATGCTCTGGAAAAGAAAGGTTGGCAGGTGTTAGGAAGGAGAGGTGGATGAATGCCTCTGTAGGAGGTGAGGGGGCGAGCTGATTGGAGTCACACACAGCTCCCAGGAGGAGGTTCCATAAGTATGACACTAATACCAGTGCGTCTTTGTTATTCCCTCCCCTGACCAGCTTCTGGACGGAGTTACACAGACTCACAGGCTCCAGAGCCTTCCCACTGTCTTCCCCACTTCCCCCCATCTAATTTCTGCTCCTCCCGTTCTGGCGTGACCTATGCACTGTCAGATGCCGTGGCCTTTGTAATTTGTCTCTCTTAGGCCCCATCGCCAACCCCCAGGAAACCACTGATCTGCTTTCTGTCACTATAGGTTAGTTTACATTTTCTGGAGTTTTCTATAAATGGAATCATATGGTATGTACTCCTTTTATTCGGCTTCTTACGCTCAGCATAGTAATTTTCAGATTTACCCATGTTGTTGGGTATATCAATTCTTTCTTTCTTTCTCTCCTTCTTTCTTTCCTTCCTTCCACCTCCCTCTCTCCCTCCTCCCCCTTTCTTTCCTTCTTTCTTTCTCTTTTTTTTCATTATTTTTATTGGAGTATAATTGTTTTACAATGTTGTGTCAGTTTCTGCCATACAGCAAAGTGAATCAGCCATACGCATATGCACATCCCCTCCCTCTTGGACCTCCCTCCCCACCCCATCCCATGCAACTAGGCCATCACAGAGCACCGAGCTGAGATCCCTGTGCTATACAGCAGGTTCCCACTAGCTATCTATTTTACACATGGTAGTGTATTTATGTCAAACCTAATCTCCCAATTCATCCCACCCTCCCCTTCCTCCCCTGTGTCCACACGTCCATTCTCTACATCTGTATCTCTATTCCTGCCCTGCAAATAGGTTCATCTGTACCATTTTTCTAGATTCCACATATATGCGTTAATATACGATATTTGTTTTTCTCTTTCTGACGTACTTCACTCTGTATGACAGATTCTAGGTCCATCCACCTCTCTACAAATGACCCAATTTCATTTCTTTCTATGGCGGAGTAATATTCCATTATATATATGTACTACATCTTCTTTATCCATTCATCTGTCAGTGGACATTTAGGTTGTTTCCATGTCCTGACTATTGTAAATAGTGCTGCAATGAACATTGGGGTACATGTGTCTTTTTGAATTATGGTTTTCTCAGGGTATATGCCCAGTAGTAGGATTGCTGGGTCATATGGTAGTTCAATTTTTAGTTTTTTAAGGAACCTCCATACTGTTCTCCATAGTGGCTATATCAATTTACATTCCCACCAACAGTGCGAGAGGGTTCCCTTTTCTCCGCACCCTCTTCAGCATTTACTGTTTGTAGATTTTCTGATGATGGCCATTCTGACCAGAGTGAGGTGGTACCTCACTGTAGTTTTGATTTGCATTTCTCTAATAATTAGTGCTGTTGAGCATCTTTTCACGTGCCTCTTGGCCATCTGTATGTCTTCTTTGCTGAAATTTCTACTTAGATCTTCCACCCATTTTTTGATTGGGTTGTTTGTTTTTTTGATATTGAGCTACATGAGCTGTTCATATATTTTGGAGATTAATCCTTTGTCTGTTGCTTCATTTACCAATATTTTCTCCTATTCTGTGGGTTGTCTTTTTGTCTTGTTTATGGTTTCTTTTGATATGCAAAAGCTGTTAAGTTTCATTAGGTCCCATTTGTTTATTTTTGGTTTTGTTTTCATTACTCTAGGAGGTGGGTCAAAAAAGATCTTGCTGTGATTTATGTCAAAGAGTATTTTCCCTATGTTTCCCTCTAAGAGTTTTATAGTGTCCGATCTTAGATTTAGGTCTTTAATCCATTTTGAGTTTATTATTGTGAATGGTGTTAGGTAGCATTCTAAATTCATTCTTTTACATGTAGTTGTCCGGTTTTCCCAGAACCATTTATTGAAGAGACTGTCTTGTCTCCATTGCATATTCTTGCCTCCTTTGTCATAGATTAGGTGACCATAGGTATGTGGGTTTATCTCTGGGCTTTCTATCCTGTACCATTGACCTATATTTCTGTTTTTGTGCCAGTACCATACTGTCTTGATTACTGTAACTTTGTAGTATAGTCTGAAGTCAGGGAGCCTGATTCCTCCAGCTCCATTTTTCTTTCTCAAGATTGCCTTAGATATTCAGGGTCTTTTGTGTTTGCATACAAATTGTATAATTTTTTGTTCTAATTCTGTGAAAAATGCCATTGGTAATTTGATAGGGATTGCACTGAACCTGTAGATTGCTTTGGGTAGTATAGTCATTTTCACAATATTGATTCTTCCAATCCAGGAGCATGGTATATCTCTCCATCTGTTTGTGTCATCTTAGATTTCTTTTATCAGTGTTTTATAGTTTTCTGAGTACAGGTCTTTTGCCTCCTTAGGTAGATTTATTCCTAGGTATTTTATTCTTTTTGTTGCGATGGTAAAAAGGATTGTTTCCTTAATTTCTCTTTTTGATCTTTTGCTGTTAGTGTATAGGAATGCAAGAGATTTCTGTGCATTAATTTTGTATCCTGCAACCTTACTGGATTCATTGATTAATTCTAGTAGTTTTCTAGTGGCATCTTTAGGATTTTCTATGTATAGTATCATGTCATCCACAGTGACAGTTTTACTTCTTCTTTTCCAATTTGTATTCCCTTTATTTCTTTCTGTTCCCTGATTGCTGTGGCTAGGACTTCCAATACTATGTTGAATAAGAGTGGTGAGAGTGGACATCCTTGTCTTATTCCTGATTTTAGAGGAAATGCTTTCAGTTTTTCACCATTGAGAATGATGTTTGCTGTGAGTTTGTCATATATGGACTTTTTATGCTGAGGCAGGTTCCCTCTATGCCCACTTTCTGGAGAGTTTTTATCATAAGTGGGTGTTGAATTTTGTTAAAAGCTTTTTCTGCATCTATTGAGATGATCATATGGTTTTTATTCTTCAATTTGTTAAAATGGTGTATCACATTGATTGATTTGTGTACATTGAAGAATCTTTGCATCCCTAGGATAAATCCCACTTGATCATGGTGTATGATCTTTTCAATGTGTTGTTGGATTATGTTTGCTAGTATTTTGTGGAGGATTTTTGGGTCTATGTTCATCAGTGATATTGGTCTGCAGTTTTCTTTTTTTGTGATATCTTTGTCTGGTTTTGGTATCAGGGTGATGGTGGCCTCATAGAATGAGTTTGGGAGTGCTCCTCCCTCTGCAATTTTTTGAAAGAGTTTGAGAAGGGTAGGTTTTAACTCTTCTCTAAATGTTTGATAGAATTCACCTGTGAAGCCATCAGGTCCTGCACTTTTGTTTGTTGGAAGATTTTTAATTACAGTCTCAATTTCAGTGCTTGTGATTGGTCTGTTTATATTTTCTAATTCTTCCTGGTTTGGTCTTGGAAAGTTGTACCTTTCCAAGAATTTGTCCATTTCTTCCAGGTTGTCCATTTTATTGGCATATAGTTGCTTGTAGTAGTCACTTATGATCCTTTGTATTTCTGTGGTGTCAGTTGTAATCTCTCATTTTTCATTTCTAATTTTATTGATTTGAGTCCTCTCCCTTTTTCTTGATGAGACTGGGTAAAGGTTTATCTCTTCAAAGAACAAGCTTTTAGTTTTATTGATCTTTGCTATTGTTTTCTTCATTTCTATTTCATTTATTTCTGCTCTGATCTTTATGGTTTCTTTCCTTCTATGAACTTTGGGTTTTCTTTGTTCTCCTTCTTCTAGTTGCTTTAGGTGTAAGGTTAGATTGTTTGAGATTTTTCTTGTTTCTTGAGGTGAGCTTGTATTGCTATAAACTTCCCTCTTAGAACTGCTTTTGCTGCATCCCATAGGTTTTGGATTGTTGTGTTTTCATTGTCATTCGTTTCTAGGTATTCTTTGATTTCTTCTTTGATTTCTTCAGTGGTCTGTTGGTTATTTAGCAGTGCACTGTTTAACCTCAATGTGTTTGTGTTTTTTACAATTTTTTCCATGTAATTGATTTCTAATCTCATAGCATTGTGGTCAGAAAAGATGCTTGATACAATTTCAATTTTCTTAAATTTCCAAGCTTTATTTGTGACCCAAGTTGTGATCTATTCTGGAGAACTTTCCATGTGCACTTGAGAAGAAAGTGTATTCTTCCGCTTTCGGGTGGAATGTCCTATAAATATCAATTAAGTCTATCTGGTCAATTGTGTCATTTAAAGCTTGTGTTTCCTTATTTATTTTCTGTCTGGATGATCTGTCTGTTGGTGTAAGTGGGGTGTTAAAGTCCTCCGCTATTATTGTGTTACTGTCGATTTCCCCTTTTATGGCTGTTAGCATTTGCCTTATGTATTGAGGTGCTCCTATTTTGGGTGCATAAATATTTATAATTGTTACGTTTTCTTCTTGGCTTGATCCCTTGATCATTATGTAGTGTCCTTCCTTATCTCGTCACAGTCTTTATTTTAAAGTCTATTTTATCTGACATGAGTATTGCTACTCCAGCATTCTTGTGATTTCCATTTACATGGAATATCTTTTTCCATCCCCTCACTTTCAGTCTGTATGTGTCCCTAGGTCTGAAGTGGGTCCCTTGTAGATAGCACATATATGAGCCTTGTTTTTGTATCCATTCAGCCAGTCTGTGTCTTTTGGTTGGAGCATTTAATCCATTTTACATTCAAGGTAATTATCAATATGTATGTTCCTATTACCATTTTCTTAATTGTTTGGCCTTGTTTTTGTGGGTCTTTTTCTTCTTTTGTGTTTCCTGCTTAGAGAAGTTCCTTCAGCATTTGTTGTAAAGCTGGTTTGGTGGTGCTAAATTCTCATAGTATTTGCTTGTCTGTAAAGCTTTTGATTTCTCCGTTGAATCTGAATGAGATCCTTGCTGGGTAGAGTAATCTTGGTTGTAGATTTTTCCCTTTCATCACTTTAAATATATCCTGCCACTCCCTCCTGGCCTGCAGAGTTTCTGCTGAGAAATCAGCTGATGATCTTATGGGGATACCCTTGTATGTTATTTGTTGTTTTTCCCTTGCTGCTTTTAATATTTTCACTTTGAATTTAATTTTTGTTAGTTCGATTAATATGTGTCTTGGTGTGTTTCTCCTAGGGTTTATCCTGTATGGGACTCTCTGTGCTTCCTGGACTTGGGTGACTATTTCCTTTCCCATATTAGGGAAGGTTTTGACTATAATGTCTTCAAATATTTTCTCAGACCCTTTCTCTTTCTCTTCTTCTTCTGGGACTCCTATAATTCGAATGTTGGTGCGTTTAATGTTGTCCCAGAAGTCTCTGAGACTTTCCTCAATTCTTTTCATTCTTTTTTCTTTATTCTGCTCCACGGCAGTTATTTCCACCATTTTATCTTCCAGCTCACTTATCCATTCTTCTGCCTCAGTTATTCTACTATTGATTCCTTCTGGAGTATTTTTAATTTCAGTTATTTGTTGTTCATCACTGTTTGTTTGCTCTTTAGTTCTTCTAGGTCCTTGTTAAACGTTTCTCGTATTCTCTCCATTCTATTTCCGAGATTTTGGATCATCTTTATTATCATTACTCTGAATTCTTTTTCATGTAGCTTGCTTATTTCCTCTTCATTTATTTGGTCTTGTAGGTTTTTACCTTGCTCCTTCGTCTGTAACATATTTTTTTGCCATCTCAGTGTCTTGATGGGTGGGGTTGTGTTCCTGTGTTACTGGTTGTTTGGCCTGAGCGGTCCTGCACTGCCGTTTGCAGGCAGCTGGGTAGAGCTGGGACTTGGTGCCCAGACAAGGACCTCCGGGCGACCTCACTCCAATTAATATTCCCTGGGGTCTGAAGTTCTCTGTTAGTCCAGCAGTTTGGACTCAGCGCTCCCACTATAGGAGCTCAGGCCTGACTCCTGGCCTGGGAACCAACATTCTGTGAGGCGTGCAGCATGGCAAAGGGGAAAAAAAGGAGCAGTAGAATAACAAAGAATAAAAAATAAAATAAAATTAGAAAGATAAAAAATATATTACATATATAAAATATATATTTAAAATATATAAATATATACACTTGTATACCTCTGAGGGCTGGGGATTGACCTGGGAGCCCAAGAGGCTCCCCGGTGCCCAAGTGGGCAGGGAAAGCACTGGCCATTCTCCTTTCTGTTCCTCTGCCCTCCCAAGGGTCTCTGCCATTGCCACTGAACCCCTAACTATGGGTGGGCCCCACTGGGTATGAGAAATCCTCCCCTCCCCCAGCTGCCCCTCAGGGGTGCCAGTCCTGTCCTGTCTCCACTTCTCCTCCCCCCTCGCTCCCCCAACACCCTACCCGGTCACTGGGGGTTCCTCCTGTCCCCTTAGGTGTCCATGGTCCCCCACCAGTGACTGGTAGGTGCCCTAGTTTTGCAGAGTCTGGAATTCCTCATCCTTCTAGTCCACCATCTTGACTCCGCCCCTTTCTTTCTTTCTCTTGAGTAGTATTCCATTGGACGCCTATACCACAATTCGCTTATCCATTTATCTGTTGTTGGACATTTGGATTGTGTCCGGGTTTGGTCTGGGACCTATCTCACAGCAAGCTCATCAGTTCCCCAAACCCACACTGTGCTCATTTGCCCAGTTTCAGAAAGCAGAGTTTGCATAGACATATTCAGCAACTGGTAGAATCCCTGCAGTGGTTCCTTGACCCATGGACTTAAGGATATTCTAGTAAGAAAGGCCAAGTGGGAGCCACTCGAATTCTCTCAGCCTTCAAAAATCGTAAACCAAAGCAAACACCACATTCCTGGAGGAATTGCAGAGATGACTACCACCCTCCAGGACTGGAACAGTGCAGGTGTGGAGATTCTCATCACACCTCCGTTTACCTCCCCTATTTTGCTTGTGTACATGACACATATGTGTTAAGGAACTACAGTGGATTATTGTACATTTAATTAGATGGTGACTTTAGTTGCAGCTGCTCTTCCCAATATGCTATGATTGGTGGAGTGTATCAACATCATCCCTGACACCTTATATGCAGCTATTGGTCGGGCTAATGCCTTTTTCTCTCTACCTGTTCATTAAAGGCCATCAAAAGCAGTTTTCTTTCAGCCGGAACGACTAGCAATATCTTCACATTCTTACCCCAGGGCTACATAAACTCTCTAGCTTTATGTCATAATCTAGGCCACAAGAAATATTATAACTTATATGAAGAAAATCTTAAAACACTTCTGAAAGCCACAGAGGTAGACTTGAACTGATGGTATAATGTCTTTGTTCTTGGTTAGGACACCTCAACATCCTTTAGAGGTCAGCCCTCCTTACTGTACTTAGAAATTTAATATGATCCCCATAAAAATTCCAAAGAGCTTTTTTATGAACCTAGAAAAGTTGATCCTAAAGTTCACACGGAAAAGTAAGCACATAATAATAGCTAGGAAAACACTGAAGAGAAAGAGCTATAAGGCCAGCCCTACTGGATATTAAAACATATGACAAAAGCTCTATAATTAAGAATATGGACAAATATCATCTGATATCACTTATGTGTGGAATCTAAAAAATGATAGGAATCAACTTATTTACAAAACAGAAATAAACTCACAGACATAGAAAACAAATTTATGGTTACCAGAGGGGAAAGTTGTGGGGGAAGGATAAATTAGGATCTTGGGATTAGCAGATACAAACGACCATATATAAAATAGTTAAACAACAAGGACCTACTGTATAATATAGGGAACTACATTCCATATCTTGTAATAACCTATAATGGAAAAGACTCTGAAAAAGGATACATATACATATATAACTGAATCACTTTGCTGTTGCACTGAAACATTGTAAATCAACCGTACTTCAATTAAAAAAAAGAATATGGTGCTGGAGCGTGAGTAAACAGACATATGTACAAATAGAGCAGAAACTTCAGAATTAGACCCAATATAAAAATCTAGTGGATGATCAAGGTGGTATCACAAATAACTGGGACAAATGTCTTTTTCTTTTTTAAAAAAATGGTGTGAGGATTCTAATAAACGGTGTAAGGACAGCTCAATCACCATGAGGAAAAAGATGAAGTTAGACCCATTCCTTACATCAGGCACAAGAATGAACTCAAGATGAATGAGCGATCTAAGTGTAAAAATGGAAACTACACAAATACTGGAAGAAAACAGAGGTGAATTCCTCTTTAACCTTGGTGTGGACAAAGACATTCTAACTATGGCTCAACATCTAGAGGTAAATCAGTGAACAAGGATGGATAGATTTGACTACTTAAAAAATTTAAAAATTCACATGGCAGAAGCCGCTATCAGCAAGCCAAAAACATGACAAGCTGGGAAAAAATATTTTCAATGTACATCGCAGGTAAAAGAATAATCTCCCAAATTTATAAATACTTTAAAAATTGAGAACAAAACAGACCAAAAATCCCATAGAAAAATGAGAAAAAGACATAGTCTGCAAAAAGAAATAGAAAAATGGCCCTTAAACATATGAAAGATGTTTAATTTTACTACTAATAAGAAAAATGTAAATTCAAACTCTATTAAGATGCTATCTCACCCATCAGGTTTAAAAAATTCAAAAGGTTGACAGTTCACTATAGGTGAGCCTGTGGAGAAACAGGCCCTCTCATACGTTGCTGGTGGGAATACAGACTCATAGAACCTCCATTGAAGGAATCATGACAATATCTAATAAAATTACATATGTGTTTATCCTTCAACTCAGAAATTTTACTTCTATAAATTTATTCGGAGGATACACCACCAAGAATACTAAACGCGTTTGAACAAAACTTATTTATAATTGTAATATACTGCATAGGAGATTGTTTCAATAAATTATGCTACATCAACACAATGAAGTATTATGCAGTTGTTAAAAAAGAATTAGTAGAATCTCTATCTGATTTGGAGTGATTCCCAGGAAATATTATAGAGTTAAAAAAAAAGTTCAAAAGAGCATATATAGTGCATATATAGTATGCTACATTTTGTGTAAGAAGAGAAAATAGGAAAAAAACATGCATATATCTGTATCATCACAAAAAGAGGCAGAAGAACGATGAACAGAAGGATGGAGTTGGGTGTCTACAAGGGTTGGGAAGATGGACTAGGGTGGTGGCAGAGGGAATCATACTTCCCTGGGTGTAGCTTTTTGTATAGTTTTGACTTCTGAAGGTGTATAGTTTACATATTATGAAATTAAATCAATAGATATAAGATGGGGGAAGGCTTAAATTAGAAGGAATTTGAAACAAATGAACTTGATTATAATTCAAATGAACGCCATAACCAAAGGGAAGGGGGAGGGAAGAAAGAATGAATGACTGTACATGCTCAGTCTCAGCCAGGGTTGAGTGAGGTGGGGGAAGTATTTCAAATGAATACTGAACCCTTTTTAGAAGGTTTGATTATTGTAGTGGTCTGAGCAAAGGAATTCTGAAACAACTTTTGGTGCATTATAGGCTGGAGCACATGAGTAAATGTCTGGATGTTATTGAGAACTAGGGTTCTCAATGTAGAAGAGAAATACGAATACAGAATACCAGAAAGCAGAAACAACCCTATGAGGATAGATTGGAATTGCGGGATCAGCATGAACTCGTTAAAATGTATGCGAATATGCTTGTGTGCACAGGTACTTCAACATATGCATATATGTACATGTGTATATGTTTTTGTACATCCATGCATATATTTCCTAACGCTGTATGCTGAAGGTGTCAAGAAGCAAATATACTCAGCAGCAATGAGCACACCTAGCATCAAGGCCTTGACCGCTGATACCATTGCTCACTAAATGAGGAACCAGGGCTCCTGGGAGAAACGGCTGATACCAGGGCTGGAGCATGTAGGTTGAAGACAAGCCTGGAGACCTTGTTTTGCTGGAAAGTAAAGTGCTCACCGCCACCCTCAAAGTGATGGGAACATGTCACAAGGACATAGGAAGCAGCTTGGAAGGGCTCCCACTGGCCACACTTGGGACCATTTGAACAGAAAATACAATTAAGTACAGTAATCAATGATAAACCATTGAAAAATATAGGAATTCATACTGATAAGATGGCTAAATGGTAAATGCAGAGGTAAACGTGTAATTGAAAAATCATACCTTTGCCACTGTCATAGTAAAGACTGGATCAGGCAAAAACAATCTAGGGAGACTTCTGAGAAGCAGTAGGATACTTTTAAGGTTTGCAAAGTGTCTCCCTACAGACTGTTGTTTAGTTGCAAGGGAGAGCGAAAAGAAACTAATTACACGGTTGAGAAATCATGCAGTACCTTGACTGGGTGATCAAACTTAACATCACCTATGAGGCATAGGTGGACATCATGCACTCCCCCAATGCATAACCCCGATATAATCACAAGGAAACCTCAGATAAACACAAAATGAAGAACATAGTATTAACAAAATGGCCATGAGGGGGAGGAGGAATGGTTTTCTTAAAAAATGTCAACATTGTGAAAGATAAAGTTTGTAGACTAAAGTTTGTAGTTCCAGATTAAAGGAGGCTAAAAAGCTATGATAAGTAAATGCAATATCTGACCCCAGAATGGATCAGATCTGGGGGGTAAAAAGCTATAAAGGACATTATTAGATCAACCAGACAGAAGTAGAATAGGCATGCAATATTAGAGAAAAGTATTAATGTAAATGTATGAGGTTGGTCATTGTTCTAAGATTATATAAGAGATTATCTCCATTCTTAGTAAAAGCAAGCTGAAGAATTTAGGGGTAAAGGGTCATGATGTATATAACTTACACCCAAATAGTTCAGAAAGAAGTATTGTAGAGGGAGAGAGAACAAATGATAAAGCAAAGGGTAAAAAAGGTGTTACCAGCCTCAAACGTGAGGCTTCTGAAAATTAACACTAGTTCTGAAAACTTCCATCAGATGATATCTCTCCTCCAGGTAAAGCCTTCAGGAGCTTTCTACTGCAAGGGGAGGAAAATCCAAATTTCTTTCTTTTTTTAAAAAATATATTTATTTATTTATTTTTGGCTGCATTGGGTCTTCGTTGCTGCACACGGGCTTCTCATTGTGGTGGCTTCTCTTGTTGCGGAGCACGGGCTCTAGGAGCACGTGCCCTAGGCGCACGGGCTTCAGTAGTTGTGGCACATGGGCTCAGTAGCTGTGGCTCGCGGGCTCTAGAGCGCAGGCTCAGTAGCTGTGGTGCACGGGCTTAGTTGCTCCGCGGCATGTGGGATCTTCCCAGACCAGGGCTCGAACCCGTGTCCCCTGCATTGGCAGGTGGATTCTTAACCACTGTGCCACGAGGGAAGCCTCAAATTTCTTATCAGGACCTAGCAGGCTGGCAAGATTGACCTCCTGACGGCCTTTCCATCATCGCTCCCTGACCCCACGTGGTCCAACCCCACATGCTGGTTCGTGGAGCCCTCAGATGCCCAATGACTCCCACGCTCTCCTGCTCTGGGATTTTACACATTCTGAGTCTCTGCCTGCTCATAGCTTCCATCCACTCTTAACATCTGACTTCTTTTCATCCTGGCAGTTTTAGCTCGTGTGCCACCTCTCCACTCTATTTAAGGTATCCCTATGCCCATTTCCTCTCAGCATCTTTTTCAACAATATTGTAACTATTTTATTTATTTGTTACCTGGCTTTTTTCTCTCCCTACCTGGACCTTTTCTCTGTCTTGCTCACCATTATTTTGTATCATGCTCAGCACAAGGTGAGCAACAAAATAAAGAAAATCTTAAAGTAGAAATGGCCTGTGACAAAAATTTGGAGGCAGGAAAATGATCAGTGGGTGCCAGATGTTAGAGGGGAGGGAGGGATGACTGGTGGAGCAAGGAGGATCTTAGGGCAGTGGAACTACATCTGATGCAATAATGATGGATACATGTTATTACACATTTGTCCAAACCCACAGAATGTAAACCACCAACAGTGAACTGTGGACTCTGGGTGATAATTATGTGTCAATGTAGGTTCGTCATTGTAACAAACGTACCCCTCTGGTGGAGGTGTTGATAATAGGGGAGGCTGTGGGCGTGTGGGAGCAGCGGGTATATGGGAACTCTCTGTACTTTCTGTTCAGCTGCTGTGAGCCTAAAACTGCTCTAAAAAAAATAAAGTCTGTTCAGAAAAAGAAATGGCCTGAGAGACTATAAAAACACCACAAGATGGCACTAATTCCCTTAGAAGTTGCAATGTGGGGGCACATGATCTTTGCTGCTGGTGCAGAAGAATGCAGTTAGGGTTAGGGGTTCTGTGACCTCCAGTCCAGTTCTTACGATACTCAAAGTGCTTCACAGCATTGTCACAAGTCAGCCCCAGCTTTGTACTTTCAATGGATGTTTTAAAGTGTCGAGTTTATTGCTACTCAGGCAGGGCGAGGCCAACAGATCAGGAGAGCACGGCCACTGAAAAGATGGTTTGTCGTTTACAGTTCCCAAGAGGAGGGGGAGCTCCGTGCCAAGCAGGGGCACATGGGGGAGCACCGGGGGTCCATCAGGAGGCAGGCAGAGCAGGGGGGAGGTGTGGGGCTCGTGATTTCTGCAGGAAGGAACAGGTGAGGCAGTGTAAGCAGACTTACGATGGGCTAGTTTGAATTCTGTCAGCGGGCTGTGGGACAGAGGGGCTGTCCCTAGTTGTCTGATACCTGGCCCTGGGGTCATTAGGGCAGGTAGAGAGTGGCCCCAAGTGTAAGGGTCCCATAAAGGAGGTGTTTGGGGGTGTGGACTCCGGATTGGTGGCTTGCCTACGAAAGATGTGCTTGCAGGCGAGTTCTTTGCTGTCTCTAGGAACTGGCCAGTCCTGGAGGCGGGGCGGGGAGGGGGGCAATCTCTTCGGAGTCAGCAAGCCACCAAGATGTCAAAACATCAGAAATACATGGTTAACACAAAGGAGTGTGATGACATAGAATTATTTTCTCAAGGTCACACACGAGGTCAGAAGCAAAGCCAGGAAAAGCACCATCACCAGAACACCCCAAGGGAGTTTGGATTTCTGAAAAGCAAATCTTCCACCCAGATACTGTAGAATAATATCTAATTGCTTCTATAAATGGAACTGGCAAGAATATTACGAGAATTGCAGATCTTTTCATAAGTTTCCTAACTGGAAAGCAGTTTATAAAAATTGGGCTTCTTTAAATCATTTCTCTTCACCTGCGAATGATCTGCGTTGTTTTTTTCTTTTTTTCTAATTTTATTGGATTGTAGTTGATTTACAGTGTTGTGAGTTTCAGGTGTACAGCAAAGTGATTCAGTTATACATATACATATATTCATTCTTTTTCAGATTTTTTTTCCCGTATAGGTTATCACAGAATATTGAGTAGAGCTCCCAGTGCTATACAGTAGGTCCTTGTTGGGTGAATGATCCTAGGGTGACTTTTAGAGAGAAGACACAGTAATGTGAGTGGGAGAAAGACCCCAAGGCTATACTTCCATCTCATGGGCAGAGGGAGAGGGACAGGCCAGAGAAGAACAGGTCACCTGCAGACGCAGCCAGGGAGTATCTTGAGGTGAGTCAGGCCTGGCAGCTCCAGCAGGTGGAGCAAATAATCATCCTGCATCTGTGTGGTGCGTAGTGAGGCATGGCTCGTGGCAGAGGCCTCCCCTGACCCGGCAATAACTCCATTAAATGGACACCAGGGTTGGATCAGAGGAGGGGGGTCATCTGTGGGACTGAATCATTTAACCAAACGATCACACAGAAGTGTACCAATTTCTGAAAGAAAAAGAACCATGCCCTAAGAAACAGCACTTAGCAGACAGTTTGGGAAAATCAAAATGCTCTGTTGAACAGCTGGCTTTGGCCAAGTCTCCACGTGTCTGCAGCCAGGCTGGCTGTCAAGCCACGTCCAACCCCCGACGACAGGGGAGAGAAGGCCAGAGAGATGAGTAGTCGGGTCCTGACACAGCTTCCAGCGTCACAAGGAGACCCTTCAGTATAGACCATGAGCCTGTTACATTTGTGATGCTGAAAATAATCGTTTGGGAGGATGCAGGGGTCGCCTGGGGAAGTGCTCACTTGGGGACCAGGGGACGAATTTTCAGCTGAAGGGGATTCAGCCAGGCTGCGTCTTGTTCATCTTTGCAAGTTCACCACTGCAAGGGGCTCACGGATGCAGGGCAATCCTCTTAGGCCACGACGGCCAGCACTGCAGGTTTAATCCGAGGCCCCCCCCACCCCTCCCCAAAGACCTGCAATCTCTCCAGATGGTGGGATGAGTCGGCCTGCAGATGCCTGTGTGGTGTGGATGATGCCCACGGAGGCCGCAGAGCTGCCTGGACCGGGAGGGAGCCCTTTCCCGGGCCCTCCACGTGCCAGGACAGCAGAGACAGGGGCCGGGTCTTGGTTCTATCACTGCGAGCCAACGACTCGGAGAGAAAGGGAAAGGAGGGCCGAGCAGCTCTCGGAGATCCCCAGGAGTTACAAAGAGAGGATCCTGAGGGACTTGGACGTGAGCTGGGTGCTCCCACACTTGGTGTACGATGGTGTGTTCTCCTTGCAGGAATGCAACCAGATCCTCTCCCGGGATGACTCTTTGGAGAGAGTGGACTCTTTTTTCTTGAAGCTGTGCTCCAAAGGGCCAAAGGCTTTCTGTGCTTTCTGCTCTCATCTGGAGGAATTCTGCCCTTACCTGCTCACCTGCTTTTTTCTTTACCTTCAAGGTAAGAACATGGTTTGCTCTGAGAAGTGTTAAGATTAATGATGGTCTAATCAAAATATCTGGCACTACAACCACACTCTTTAAGAATGCGCTCCAATGCAGCATTGATTTTTATTTTAATAAAAAGATCCAATACTTCTCTCTAAAGTCTCATGATAGAAGTAAATGCTTATGGTGTCACATAAAATCTTACACAACACAGCCTAGGGGATGACTTCAGTTGTCTCATAGAACTAGCTACCTTTCTGATTTTAATGAGGACTTTTAATTGCAAGGCATAAACTATTAATAGATTAAGTTTCAGTTAATAGAAGCTGGCCTGAGCTTTCATTTTATAGGTAGAGGCACAAAAATTGCCATGGTTCCTCAAAATGTATGAGTTACCATATGACCCAGGATTCCACTGCTTGGTATACTCCCAAGAGAAATGAAAACACGTCCACAGAAAAAACCTGTGTGAGAATGTTCACAGCAGCATTATTCATAATAGCCAAGAAATAATGACCCGAATGTCCATCAAGTGATGAATGGATAAACAAAATGTGGTATATCCATGCAATGGAGTATTACTCTACCATAAAAAGTAATGAAGGCCTGAAACATGCTACAACACGGATGAACCTTGAAAACCTTATGCTAAAAGAAATAAGCCAGTTACAAAATGCCACATACTGTGTGATTCCATTCATATGAAATGTCCAGAGTAGATAAATCCATTGAGACAGAAAGTAGATTCGTGGTTGCCCAGGGCTAGAGGTAAGGGGATTGGGAGAGACTGCTATTGGGTACAGTGTTTCTTTGTGGGGTGATGGAAACGTTCTGAAATTAGGTAGTGGTGATAAGCTGAGTATGTCTATGACATACTAAAACCCACTGGATTGCATTACTTTCAAAGGATGCATTTTATGGTACATATGTTATATCTCCAAAAAAGCTGTTATTTCCAAAAATTAGCATGGGAGTCTTCTTAGCTGTTTCACATCTGCTAGCCTTCCAAAGAGAGCCCTGTAATTGCCAGTTCCGATTTCCCTACCTCCTTCCTTCTAAAGAGAAAGGGTTTGGGTTCATCAATACCAGTACGTTAAAGGAATGAAGAGTGGGTGAAGGGAAGGTGAGCGTGGGAGAGAAAAGCAACACAGAGCTGGACAGAGGAGGTGGGTTTGGGAAAAGCAATGACAGCAGATGTTCTGGGGCAGTTGTAGGACTATGGGAACAGAGGCAAACGAAGGAGATCCCTATCGTGATTCTGTGGCCTGAGTACATGTGTACCACTCAAGTCTTCGAGAATTGCAGAAAGTGTTTGGTTGTTGGTCTTCATTTGCCTGAACCATAAGAATCCCAGCTTTACAATAGTTACATGTATTTTAAGATTTGTCTCAGTGGAAAAATTATTTTTGGTTTTTAAGATAGTCGTGAATTATAATGTTCAGTAAAATGGTCCATCCATGGCCCAGGTCAAGATGGTGAAAGTGGATATTTATAAATGGCTTCTTATTTATACATTATTTAGGCTATCATGTAATATAAATAATTTATACATATTTCAGGTTGTAATTAATATAAATTTATCAGAGGAGTATTTGTTCATCCATTCATTTATTGACTCTATACAACTTTATACAGTACTGTGGTAAACAAGAACAATGCAGTCCTTTATTTTTTATTGCCAAGTCCTTTATTGCTATTAAATATCTATCATACAGTAAAAAAAAAGAAAACCCCTTTGGTAAATGTTTTTTACAATGTAATTTAAAATGTTGATAAGTCAAAAATAGCCTGAATATCTATTACAGTAATCATTTAACTTTTTAGGTAAGGGTCAATTACACAGTGAGTTTTGTTTATTTGTTGCTTAATTTTTTTCTTGTAAAGAAATAACCTTGGCTGAAAAGGAAGAGGGAGAGAGAAAAGGATCAGGTGGAGTATTAGTTGTATCTTTAACATTTTAATTCTTTAAAACATTTTGAAGCATATCCTGGGCATATATCCAGAGAAAACCGTAACTTGAAAAGATACATGTACCCCAATGTTCATTGCCACACTATTTACCATAGCCAAGACATGGAAACAACCTAAGTATCCATTAACAGATGAATGGATAGGAAGATGTGGTATATATATACAATGGAATATTACTCAGTTACAAAAAGAATGAAATAATGCCATGTGCAGCACCATGGATGGACCTAGAGATTATCATACTAAGTGAAGTAAGCCATACAGAAAAAGAAAAATATCATATAATATCACTTATTTGTGGAATCTAAGAAAAAAAAGATACAAATGAACTTATCTACAAAACAGAAATAAACCCATAGGCATAGAAAACAAACTTACGGTTACCAAAGGCGGAAGGGGGTGGAGGAATAATTTAGGAGTTTGGGATTAACAGATACACACTACTATACATAAAATAGATAACCAACAAGGACCTTCAGTATAGCACAGGGAACTATACTCAATACTTTGTAATAACCTATATAGGAAAATAATCTGAAAAAGAATACGTATATATACACACACATATATATAACTGAATCACTTTGCTGGACACCTGAAACTAACACAACATTGTAAATCGACTATACTTAAATTTAAAAAGTAAGAAAAAAATTCTGAAGCATATGTATGAAAATGTTAACACTTGTTAAATACAGAGTTAGAAACATGGCTATTTCTTATATTATTTTCTATACTTTTCTGCATATTTGAACATGTTCCTCAGCAAAAATAAAAATAGAAGTATTTGAATTGTAAAAGAAATAATCTGATTGTGGTGGTGGTTACACAAATCTGTACTGACGACAGCATTTTATAGAACTATACAAGAAACACAAAAAACCCACACAAAAAATGAGTGCATGTAAAAACTAGTACAATCTGAATAACGTCTGTAGGTTAGTACTGTGCCAATATCAGTTTTCTGGTTTGAATGGTTGATTCATTATTCAATACATAATTAGAATTATGTAAAACATTATCATTGGAGGAAGCAGAGTGAAGGGTACATGGGAGCTCTCTGTATTATATTTACAACTTCTACTTGAGCCTAAAACTGCTTGAAAATTAAAAGTTGTAAAAAAATAAAAGTAGCAATAGCATTATCAGAATTTAACTGGAGAGATTATTTTTCAAAAATCAAATTCTAAAATGTTCAACTTCTTTTGCTACCTGAATTTCATGTAAACAGTCAGAATTTAGAGTTTTAAAGTAATTTTTGGAGGTGATTTCCTAGGTCATAATTCTGGGCTCTTCTGGGCTCTTCTGTAAGTTCTTTGCAGAGGTTCACTTCCTTCCAGCATGGGGTGACCCACCTGTGCTCCATGGGGCTCACCCTTTGTAGGTGCCCAGAAGGGGCTGCTTTATGATGGGCTATCACGACACCTCCCTTCAGAAGGAAATCCATCTCCTCTCGCTGTATGGGGGTAGAATCAGCCTGTGTAAATGCCTAGGAGGTCTTGCCATCCTTAGAATACACACAAGGCCAGCTGCCATCACTAGACATACATACTATAAACAAATATGTCCCAGGGTGACCACACAGGAAAGGATCCAAGTTAGCAGTTATGCTTCGCAGCATCTGTGAAGGCAAAACGATCTAATTGGTGTAAAGGTGGAGGCATGAAGTTACTGTATTTCACTCAGTATCAACAGCTAATGAGATCCCAGGGCCCAGGAGCCACTACAGTGTCTTATGGCCTTATTTTATATATATAATATATATATTTATTTATTTATCGGTGGCATCAGATCTTAGCTGTGGCACGTGGGATCTTTCATTGCGGCGTGAGAGCTGTTTGCGGTGTGCGGACTTCTCTCTAGTTGAGGCACACGGGCTCCAGAACCTGTGAGCTCTGTAGTTGTGGCGCCTGGGCTCAGTAGTTGCAGTGCACGGGCTAGGCTGCCCCGCGGCATGTAGGATCTTAGTTCCCTGACCAGGGATAGAACCTGCGTCCCCTGCACTGGAAGGCGGATTCTTTACCACAGGGCCACCAGGGAAGTCCCTGTGTCCACATTTTAATGTTCTTTGCGGAAGCACTAGTTGTTACAATAGATCATTTATGCCCATAGAGATGAAAAGAGTGCCTGACACCCCTAACTACGGGGGAGAACCCCACACACAGGGCGAGAGGCTCATCCCTACGGCCCCTTAAGGCGGACACTGCGTTTTCTCCTATTCCCACCCTTGTGCACTGGGAGGACAGGCAGGATCTAGAATTGGAAGGACCATGTAAGTGTGAGCAGAGTCAGCCTCTCGCTCAGCCTGGTTCTTGGGTGGGCCCTTCCACCGCGATGCGATTCCTTGTGGCCACACAGATCACGACATGCCTGCACCTGGCAGGTATGTGACCAGCACTGGGCGTGCACCGGGAGGATACGGGCTGCCTTCCAGGAGCGGGAGGGGGAGGGGGACATGACAAAGCAGGAGCAAGTAAGCGCGAGGGCAGGTGCAGGCGGTGGGGGGGGGGGGGGCAGAGAGGTCGGCAGGTGGTCTTGGATGCTGAAGGGGCCCCACAGAGGGTTTTAATTGGGTGTCATCAGCTCTTTGCTAGGGAAGATGGCTTCTTGTGACGGATGGGAGGTGGGACAAAGAGGCTTGTAGGGAACAAAGTCTCAGAGCGTTTGAATTGGGCGTGCGGTAGAGCTGCTGCCCCAAATCACAGTCAGGTCCCAGAGAGGAAGAAGATGAGCTTTCCTGGTGAACCTGACGTGCCTCTGCCTCCCAAACCCACACAGGCCATGGGTGTTCTGGGTCAGCAGCTCAGGAGAAGCCACATTTGAAAGGGATCCTGGCTCCTCCTTTTCCTTCTTCCCTGTTTGCATGAAACCCATTTGTACATATTGCAAGGAATGTGAGTATTTATTTACTCCAAAGCCCTGTGCTCAGAAAAATACTGACATGGGCTTTTGAAAAACAGCCCTTTCTTCCCAGCCCCAAGGAGCAATTGAAGGACTTATAATCATCCGTATTTCAATGAACTAACAGGCGTTTGTTTAGAAAAGTGTGGCCTGAATCCTGTTTGCCCTTCTCTGCCCTATTGAAACGGCCATGTCTCCAGCAAGAGATGACTTTAGCGAAGGGAAGCAAGGCAGGGATAAGTGGGAGAGAGTCTTGCCAGAACTGTGATTCCTGTTTATGTTACAATGCAGAGCAGACCCACAGGATCCTGCAAGATGTAGCTGCTGCAGAGGAAAAAGCAAGGGTTGGAACTCAACCCGAACCTAGCAGTGTCCTTGAGACTGAGGATCGAGAAAGTCTTCAATTATTTAACAAGTATGTTCACATTCTGCGTGTGTTTGCAGCTTTTGAAAAGTCCTATGTTTTTCTTTTCCGCTTTCTTCCTCCCTGCGTAGCTCTGAGTTCACCCTGACCCCTGACCATTTACAAATCGTTTTGCTGATGCCCATAACTTCGAGGATGTGCCCAGACCACTGTGTGGCTTCTTGGGTTGTTCCACGGTATAGAAAAATGGTTCTTGGAGAACACATGAATCTCAGACCCTGGATGCCATGGAAGCAGCTCCTAATTGCCCCGGGGTTTTGTTCCTTATTGGGGCCCCAAACTGCACTTTCAGAGCCTCCCGGATAACTCTGCATTTCAGTGGTAAAATTCTAACATCTGAATGTCCTGGATGCAGTGGGGAGTTCCCTGGTGGCCTAGTGGTTAGGATTCCAGGCTTTCACTGCTGTGGCCTGGGATCAATCCCTGGTCAAGGAACTGAGATCCCACAAACCACACAGCGCAGCCAAAAAAAAAAAAAAAACAGAATCGTGCAATGATCCACTAAAATGTGTTCTAATGCTTTCCCCCTCAAAAAAACCCTGAATATTCAACTTTTTATGGGACGTTCTGGAAGTATTCTAATATGAGTGGCCTTCGTCTGCTTCTCCGGCTCACAGGTTACGTATGTTATGGGCTACAATGAAACTTGGACTGTGCTCAGCCTTCACGGCTATTTCTTGCTGATACAGACTCTGATGGGAAGGATTTGAATAAACCGAGAACCGAAAGCAACTGTCAAAATGGTTTCTACTCCAGTCAAAATCCTTCCCCCTCCAAAAGGCATGAAAAATGTAAACCATCCGTTTTCTTTAATTTGCTTATGGCTTGCTTATAAATAGCTACATTGTGATAATTAGTAAGCATTGTGGAAAAAGTACACAGGCCAACATTTAATGTATTTAATTAGCGTATGTAATCGATTTTTCCATTCATAGGGCTTATTAACTTAAATATGTACTTGGGGCCTCATTATCATAGTCTATTCACTTGGAAAGTATACATCCTGCTTTTGATCCTTTTTCTGGCTGCGTGGAGAACCCATTTAGTCTTGGGGCAAAGCTCTCAGGGGTCCCTGAGGCTGACCTGGGTGGGCTTGGGTTCCCTGTGATGAACACGCCTCCTGCAGGTGAGCCCCCTCTGTGGAGAGCGCAGTGTCCTCCCAGCTGTGTCCAGCAGGCCCAAGGCCGGCCCCCAGGCATCCCAGCCCTTCCCAGAACAGGATCCAGAGAGACAGGTGCCTGCAGCGTTTGTCAAAGAGGTGATTTTTGTTTCTTTCCCCATCTACTTGTTGTTTTCAGTAAGGAGAAAGGATACACACACCCCTATGGAAAAAGAGAGAGAGAAATTTATTTTAAGGAATTGGCTTGTGCATTTGTGGGAGCTGGCAAGTCCAAAATCCACAGGGCAAGCCCTAGCAGGGTGGGAATCCAGATCAGACTTGATGTTGAGGCTTGAGTCGAATTCCACAGGGCAGCAGGCTGGAAACCCTGGCAGGTTTCTATGTTGCAATCTTAAGGAGAATTACTTCTATTTCAGGAAGGCTTTGTCTTTATTCTTTATTCATGTGATTGGGTGAGGCTCACCCACACTACGGAAGGGTAACCTGCTTTACTCAAAATCCACTGGTTTAGATGTTAATCACACCTAAGAAATATCCTTACAGCCACCTCTAGACTGGTGTTTGACGAAACATCTGGGCACCGCGGCCTAGACAAGTTCACACATAAAAATAAGCATCGCCAAGTATTGTGTAGCCCTGGGCAAGCTGTTTAACCTCTCCATCCCTGCGTTTCTCTTGTGGAAAACGAGAATAATAAACAGTAGCTGCCTCGTCAAGTACTGGGGGGAGAGAGGGTTAAATGCACAAAAATGCGTGAAGCAGCCTCTCCTGATCCCTTCTTTCCTCTTTGTGCCCAGACTACTCTGTGCCCGGCATGTTGTTGGCGCTCAACTCATGCTAAGACTCGGCCGCCTGCTCACTGCGTCCTCCTCTTGGCTTCTCTTTCCGATTAAGACAACGGTCCAGTCCAGGGCTGCTGGCATCTCCTCTCTGCATCTGGCCACGCACACCGGGCCTGCGGCCACTTCTGCACCCTCAGTCCCCCTGGGCCTGAGGCCCATGCACTGAGTTAATACGAGCAGCAGAACATCCTGGTTTCGACTTTCTGTCTTATGTGCAAACACAGCGTCTCGATTATGGTTTCTTGACCCCTCCTGCCTTTCCCTGAGGCCTAGATCCTTCTTTCTTGTCTCCCTTTCCGTTTTTGCCCCCGGCCCCCCACCCAGGGATAATGTAGGGATGGAAAGAAGGTCCTTGGGTCATAACTTCTTGTCAGACCCCAAGAGAGTGGGAGCTCTGAGCTCCAAAGCAGCCACCCTGCAGTAGCGTGCTTTCTTTGAGCTTCTAAGGCTTTGGGTTTTCCTGATTCCTGGGGAGGCTCAACACCTTCTCTTGTTCCTCCATTCCCCAGAGCCACGTCTGTGTGGATACAGGTGCACGTGGGGTGAGACGTGCCCTGGAGTGGTCTAGGTGCGTCTCCCCTTTCCCCCAGCCTCAGGCCCTTCTGAGCTGAAGACTAAGCTCATGACTAGTCATTTCCCGAGGAAAAGTTGCGGCCAACCCCACCCATATCTCTAGATTGGCCCTTTCCTCCAGAGCCGTGACCTACGCTCTCACCAGCCTCCCGACCTGTTCTTCCCTTCTGCGCATTGCTTGTCTTCTCTCTGACCTCACTGTCCTTTCCTAGCCTGAAACTCTAAACGGGGTACCCCCAACCCTGCTGGAGAGCATGTGGAGAACCTTCCCCACTGGGCCATCACTGGACATTCTGTCTGTGTTGGTTTATCATTTTATCATCACTCCCTCTGTGTTCACTGTTTATTGCTAACAATTTCTGCAGACTCGCAACTGTATCTTGCCATGATTTAAAGAGTTAAAATGGCCCTAAATGTTGGATAAACATGCTCTACATTCTAGAACAATAGTTATGTCTGTTAGGTTAACCTGCAAAGTGCATAACCTAAATCCTATTTGCGTTAGAAAACAACCTATAATATGTCGATTTTTCTGCATCTGTGAAACACTGGTCTAAAATAATAATTGATCATCTCCTACTCATGTTGAATAGAGTCCTGTGAAAAATACACCTCATTAGGTCATTTCATCACAATAGTGATGACGGTAGGTATTATTAAGCACCTGTATGGCCAGCTCCTAAATATGCCTCTTGAGAAGGGCAGTAATATGATCATTCCTCGCCCCAAATCTATATCCAGGTTCTGTGAATTAATGAATAAGTTAGAGATGCACTATGTGATTTTATTAGGCGGTGGGGAAAGTGTCTTTCCTGTCTGAGTTTTGCCACACTAGCGGCAAAATCAACTTGGGTTCCACCAACTGTTAGAAGACATTTCATCCACGCGTACGTCTGCTGCACAGCGGTCATGGTGAAGGGCCTGCTCTGTGCCCGGTGGGGTCACCGTTCTCCCCTCACCCTCCTGCTCACCTTCGGCAGAGGAGGCTGGAGCAGGACCTCTACCCCAGCGCAGAAGTCAGGCTGGAGTGGAGGCCCTGGAAGTGGGTCCTCCCACTCAGCCCTGGGACCTGATTTCAGAAAAAGTACCCCGCATGCTTCGTGATGTTTCTCCTTTCCGTGAAGGGCTAGAGAGAGGGGATTGACTTGGACACAGCAAGTGTGTGCTTTTCTCCTTTTTCTGTTCATTCACCTGCCAAAAAAAGAACACTCCTTGCTCACAGACGCATACGCTGAAGAAAAAGACAACGAAAGAGAGAGGAAGTCTTAATTTTAAGCCTCATCAGGGATAACCTCAATGTTTAAGAGCAGAGACTAAATCAGAGCTTCTTCCCCCCACTACCCACACACAGCACTGTGAATTCACCAAGGCAACAGTATCCAGGACCTGCGGCCCCACCCGTGAGAAGGCAGCAGCAGTCCTGAGGTCGCCCAGATGGCATCCCAGACACAGGCAGCAGGCAGGCTGCATCTGGATGAGGCCGCTGGAGGCGGGGAGGAGCCCAGCTGACACTGTGTTTCTGTTTACAATCATTAAATGCATTGAAAAGGGACAATGAGGGATGAACGGAGAGGAATGCTGGGCGTGTCCTATACCTAAATATTTCACTCAGGAGGGATGAGCCTCACCTCTGGCGTCAGGTCATAATTCTCGGGTGGGTCTGTATGCTCCCCGCGTAGTTCTGAGGACACTCTCGTCACACACCTACAAGCCCCCTCGGGGCACAGTCGTTTTCCATGCGTTATCTTAACTCCTCTCCCCACACCTCAAAGTGCGATTATCCCCAAGTGGCAGGTTTAGGAGCTGAGGCTCAGGGCTGAAGGCACTGGCTCCAGGCCCCTGGTTCTGTGCCCTTTCCAGAGCCCCACAGCTTCCAAGGACCTGGCGCTCCTCCTTCACAGGGTGTGTGCGGGATGCAAGCCCCAGGACTTGGCCGGCCTGCTTCTTAGCACACCTACTGATGGAAGGAAACACCTGCACCTGCAGATGGAAGGTCTTCTGCCCACCAGGCCTCACTGTGGATTGGGAACAGCCAAACCACCCGTGTGGGGTCCACACTTTTTCGTTGATCAAGCCCTTGGGAATCTCACTCTAAAATTTCCTCCACTGTCCAGCAACACACCTGGGCAGCCAGGATGGGACCCTCCCCGGGGATGGGACCCTCAGCTCTGTTTCCACACACTCTGGCCCCTATTTTCATGCTTCTCAGAATAGATGGGTTGTTTCCCCTCACACCTCTTCTGCTCCCCGGCCCCCCAGCACACACGCTCACAAGAAGGAATCTTTTACATCCACGTTTTCCTTCTCAGAGCCCAGCACAGCCTGGGACGGAGCTCGCGGCTTGGCCTGCAGTGAGCAGAGGTGAAAGCTTGCCCATCCTGGGCCCGGGTCTCCACGTACCCGGCTTGGCTTCCTCACTGCCCCACCCCCACCCCGGTTC
>NW_020173040.1:2833475-2837291 GCF_003031525.2 Neophocaena asiaeorientalis asiaeorientalis
CGGCTGTTCCCGGATGCACTCCCCCCTCCCACCCCACTCTTCCTGCTCCCCCGCGGGATCCCGGTCCTGGTGGTTCTCTTGATGATCTTGTGGGCTTCTACCCATCACCCAACTGGCATCTCCTCCCTGAAGCCCAGTCCGATCCGCTGCCTCCAGCCTAAGAGGCAACCCAAACGATGCTAGCAGAGCACCTGGGAACCGGCCCCTGCCAAGTGCCACGCCCACGACTGCTTAGGGCTCAGCAAATGGCACTTCTGTCCAAAGTCTCTGGACGGTCCCCCTGGCTTCCCTTCCCCTCATCCCACGTCCCAGCCCCAGCTGTTCCCGGGATCTGACTGCTCCTCACCACACGGCCAAGTCCAACCACCCGCACCTGGAGGCTGTGGGGCTTCCTAACCCGCCCTGCTTGGTCCTGGACCCACAACCCATGGTGCCACAGCGGAGAGAGACAGATTATAAACGCGTCAATCAGTCACTTTACTGCCTGGCTTAAAGGCCCCTAGGGGCCTCCATGACACCAAGATAAAGTCCTTGCTCCTCAAAATGTCCTTGGAGGCCCTGGCCCTGGCCCCTGGATACCTCCCTTCCTTCCCCCAGGGCTACAGGCTCATCAGCCTTTGGCTGGTTCTCCTCCTGGCTCAGGACTCCACCCTCCTGTCTTCCCTGGAACAGCTGCCAACATCCCCTACGCAGCAGAGGGGTGGGGCGGCTTCTTTCTGACCCTCACGTACCTCTCGGGAGGACTTTCCTAGCACTCCTTCTAGAACTGTGCCACTCCCACCTCTAGAACTATCCATCCCTCATCCTGCCTTATTTTCTTTTAAGCATTTATCACTCCCTGATGCATTGCATGTTTTGTTTCTTTGTTCATTTGTTTTCTCCCAGTAGAATGCAAGCTCTGTAAGGATAGAGATTTTATTTTGTTCACGGCTGTATCCCTAGTTCCTAAAGCAGTGCCTGGAGCACAGTAGGTGCTCAATAAATATTTGTTATAATAAATAAATAATAATAAATATTGAACAGAGGTTTAATAAGATGCATCAAAATACCAATTTCCCCACTGATGATAGAGATCAAGGTTAGTGAAGTACGGCAGTGGACCAAATCCAACCCGCAGCCTGTTTTTGTAAATAAAACTTTATTGGAAAACAGGCACATGTGCTCATTTGCATAAAGTTTATGGCTGCTTTCATGCTGCCACTAAAGTTGAGTAGTTGTGAGAAAGACTGCACTTAGCCGCTGTTTTACAAAAGCATTCACTAGTTAAACACTGTAACCTGTTCTCTTCTTTTTAAGGAAATTAAGATTGAATGTGAGAATTTCTCTCACATTCAATAAATCACATCACTGTATGGTATAAGTTATATCTCCATAATACACATGAAGGTTGTTTAAAGATTTGTTAAGTCAGTAAGCAAAATAGAATAGACAACATTGTGAATTTTAAAAATAATTTCAGGCCTAGTCATTAATATTTTTTCTTCAGACCCTTTATTGTTGAGAAGGACATCTAATAGATTAAATTAGGTTTACCCATGCCAAACAAATCAGTGGCTCTTTTATAAAACAAGGCTTGAAGCAAGAGAAAAATGATAGATTGACATTGAATCTTGTCTATGTTTAAAATACAGTGAGCCCTATATGTCTGAAAATGTGCTTATAATTAGAAATATTGGTAAACTAAGTGTAAGTGCCTTGTTATATCTGAATTTGATCAGAAAGTGTCCAAATTACCCATAATACTCTCAGCTATGCCCTCAAGTTGTCATAGAAGCAACTATCCCTTTAAACATTTTTTTCACCCTCCATAAATCTCATTAAATAAAGATAATTGTGACACCTACCATGTCAAAAGCGTTTGATTTTCAGATTACACTTGAAGAAATGCACAAATTACACTTGTTCAGAGTAAGAAAAAAACAAAGCAGTACTCAATATTCTGTGGTATAACTCAAGACAGATAAGACAGATTTTAGTAATTATTGTGAGAAAAGTAACCACAGTACTTGTTCAATATCCTAAAACAAAATTTACTGCGAATCCATATTGGACATGTCTGAGACCCTGGAACATTTTAAAATTTCATATAAGCTACTGGAACTTGCTTACCTTATCTATATTAATGCACTTAATCACCCTAAACAAATTTTGAGTGATAAAAGATGCCTTTCTCCTTTCACCTTTTTGATAGTTTACAGTCATGGTGTGTGTCATACATTATGGACGTGGATTTGCCAATTTCAGGCTGAGGTAAACCAGTCCTCCTTTAACACCAGGATGGAGCTATATCATCACCACTAGGTGGTGCTCTGCAATAGTTAGTAAATTCTACAGCGTTTAAACTTGGCATTGACAGTGATTCTTTTCTTCAAGGAGTGAATCACTCTTAATGCGTTTTTGCCATTCTCATCAGCACTATCTACTGCTCTCCTAACTTTAATTTGCTAAATCACCCTATTATGAAGGAATGATGGCCTTTGACTCATACTGAAATCTCTGATGTAAAGTTCTTTAGGTTAAATAACATGTGGGCTTCTGAGAAGTGCTATTAATTCTCTCTTTTCTTTCACAATTGACTTCAAGTGAAACAATATTGTAAAGGAATGTGAACAACACTTTTTGCAGCCAACTAAGCAATTAAAAGCAGAGACAAATGAGCATTAACAAAAACCGAAATTCACCGTTCTTCATGGTATCTGTAGTTGACAGCTAAAGCTTTTGTTTATTGTATTGCTAAGTCTTGTATGGCAGGTATGTTTTTGGTAGAGAGGATGAATTTTGTCTTTATCAGTGTGGTACAAGCAACCAGGCTCTGGTTAATACACTGTTTAATGGAAGCCGTTCCTAGGAGCCTCTCTGATGGACGTTAGTACTGGGCTCTGTCACCCAGGAGAACACAGTGGTTTCGCTCCAGAGAGCTTTTGAAGGCAACTTCACTCTGGGCTGCTACGTTTTTCCATGTTTCATTGGGAAAAAAATTCTGCACCATTATGTGTGAAGGTCATTCTGGTGTTGATCTGTAATAGGTACATATAGTTCCTCTCATTTGTGGTCAACTGGTAAGAACGATGGTTCTCTAAAGCCTGAGTCGGTTTACCTCAACTCCCAGTAACTCCATTAGAACAAACTTCTCCCCTGGAAACAACTCAGCATATAAATAGTCTGCATGAGGACGGATAGCAAAATAATATAGACAGAATCTCTTAAATAGGAAATACATTGAATTGGCATATTGCAAAATTAAATAACTGAAAAGTTATGTTTAAATTTTACATCTTTCTATATTTCCTTCATGAAAAAGCATGTCCCAGTATTAATTAATTATTTAGTTCAAAACCTTGAGAAAGAATTCTTGAGTAACTTATAGATATCTATATGTCTTTATCCATTTGGGTTGTTATAACAAAATACCCTCAGCTAGGTGGCTTATAAAGAACAAAAATTTATTTTTCACAGTTTTGGAGAATGGGATGCCCAAGATCAAGGTGTTGGCAGACTCAGTGTCTGGTGAGAGCTTCTTGATTCATAGATAGCTGTTTTCTGTGTGTCTCCTCATGTGGCAGAAGGGACGAGGAAGCTCTCTTGGGTCCCTTTTGTAAGGGCACCTAATCACCTCCCTAAGGCTCTACCTCCTAATACCCTCAGGTATTAGGAGGTAGAATTTCAACAGAGAATTGGGGGGGGAGAGACATAAGCATTCAGACCATAGGAATATATATGTATATATATATATATATATATATATATATATATATTTAAAAAATACAGGCAAGTTTTTATTTGTGTTTTTTTTGGGTGTGTTAGGTCTTCATTGCT
>NW_020173040.1:2837489-2865042 GCF_003031525.2 Neophocaena asiaeorientalis asiaeorientalis
ATATATATATATATATATATATATATATAATTAAAGAATACAGGCAAGTTTTTATTTGTGTTTTTTTTGGCTGTGTTAGGTCTTCATTGCTGTGCACGGGTTTTCTCTAGTTGCAGTGAGCAGGGGCTACTCTTCGTTGCAGTGCATGGGCTTCTCATTGCAGTGTCTTCTCTTGTTGTGGAGCACGGGCTCTAGGCGCATGGACTTCAGTAGTTGCGGCATGCCGGCTCAGTAGTTGTGGATTGCGGGCTCTACAGCGCAGGCTCAGTAGTTGTGGTGCACGGGCTTAGTTGCTCCACAGCATGTGGTATCTTCCCAGACCAGAGATCGAACCCATGTCCCCTGCATTGGCAGGCAGATTCTCAACCATTGCACCACCAGGGAAGTCCCCAGGCAAGTTTTAATAAGGAAATACTTGATCATTTTCTAAAAAAAACATTTTGAACAAATGTTTACTGAGCACCATAGTGCTAAGTGTTGGGAGGGATGCAAAGCAGTAAAAGATGGTCCCTACCCTCAAAAACACATATCCATACATCCTTATTGAAGAAACCAAGCATGATGGTTTGAAACAGTACAAGGCCCCAGACACTTAGACAGCAGATTGGAAGTCAGCAATGTGGAGGGTGTTGGATAAAAGAAAACTCTTCCAGAGGCGGCACAGAGAAACTCCTGGAGGGGAAGTGACTTATGCGGTTCATAAATCACTGGTTCACACGGCTGGCTGTGTGTTGGAATCACGTGGTGAACTCACAACAGAGATTCTGCTTTAGTGGACCTGTATGCTCCCCAGGTGAATCTAATGAACCGTTGCCCTAGTGTTGGTCCCAGGGCTGGCTGCTGCTCTAAGAATCCAGCTTGAATCAGAATGTAAATCAACTACATCACGCAGCACAATGTTTAGTTCTGCTGCCCTTCTTATGAGGATAACATAACATGACAATCTTGATGAAAGAAGCAGCAGGTGGATTTACCCCTGGTAAAAGGTCCGCATCTTCCTGGGCCCTTGTTTTGAGTAGTGCTGCTAAATCATGAGTGGAATTTACATAGGTTTGGAGGGATAGAGGGAAGCGAGCATTCATGGAAAGAGCAAAAACAAAGGTATAGAAGTGGGAAGAAACAAGATATCTCAGAGCAATTTTGTCTATAGATCTGATGAGAGTATCATTAGTATTCCTCCTAAGCATACATATCTGTGGCAAATTATAAACGACACTAAAGGGTTGTTAATGAATAACAATTTAAGATATTAATAATGGTCAGCATTTCTTTCCACATTTCCCCCTTTCAAGGCACTTAATGTTTGTAAGTAAAAATTCCATCTTTAATTGACTTTTTGTATCTGCAGCCTTGTCTGCCTGGGCCGAGTCATTTAGCTTAGGGCCTCGTACAGAATATGTGTTCAGCAGATAATTTTTCAATGCCTTCTTATGGAAAAATGTACGCATATACAAAGTAAACAGAATAATATAATGAGCCTCTGTGCACCAATTACCCAGTTTCAAGAATTATCCACATTCTGCCATTTCTGCTTCTTTTGTAAACCCACCCACTCCCTGTCCTGACTTAATATTATTTTTTAGTTTTATTGGAGGTAAACTTTACATCTATCGAAATGACTTAGTGACAGAACCACAAAGCTGGCTATACGATTTTGGCCAATGAATACACCTGTGGTGCCTCCAACCCTGTGACAGAGAACATCTCCATCTGTCCAGAAAGTTCCTTCACATCTCTGGTCAGACAATCCCTCACCAACCAGAGGCAACTAGTAGGATTTTTTTTCACCTTACTGAACTTTGCCTATTCTAAAATGCCATCTAAAGGAAGTGCACAGCATTTACTCTTTCGTATTCAGATTCTTTTGCTTCACATAATGTCTGTGGGGTTCACCCATTCAATAAATATTTTTTATTTTTTTATCCTTTATATTTTTATTCTTTATTTTTTTTTAAGATTTTTTTTTTTGATGTGGACCATTTTAAAGTCTTTATTGAACTTGTTACAATATTGCTCCTGTTTTATGTTTTGGTTTCTTGGCCGTGAGGCATGTGGGATCTTAGCTCCCCGACCAGGGATCAAACCCACACCCCCTGCACTGGAAGGTGAAGTCTTAACCACTGGACCACCAGGGAAGTCCCACTAAATATTTTGTAAAGTAAAGAATTCTGGACTAGAAAGTGGCGGGAGCAGAAGGCTCAGGATGAGGACAGGTTGGGAGGGTGGCCTGGCACGCATCCATCTGCGGCAATCCCTAGAAGCCAGGAAAAGGAACTTTTACTCTGTTTCCATGGCTCCAAGTCAACGGTCTGCTTCATCATTGCTGAGAGGGCCTGGGGCCTGGTTCTGACACCACACCCCACTCCCCAGTGCTTGGTGAGTCACTGCGGTGCCACTGAGTGGCCGGGCCTGGTGCCAAACTCTCCGTGAAGCTGCTGCATTCACATCTCCCCTGAAGAGCTGGCCCGTCCGTAAGTCCCATCCCAACCCTCTGGACAGACAGGAGGAAGGAGGTCAGAACTTGGCACAGGCCTCTGAAAGACTGTGTGAGCCTTGTAAGGCAGCGGGGCCGCGAAGGTCAGTGACATGAAGAGCTTGAGCAGAGCCGTCAGGGAGCCATGCACCAGGGCTGGGCACTGGGAGCTAGTCGGGGCCCTGGCAGTGTACTGCCCGGGCGGGGAATCAGGCCATCCTGCAGGGCTGCTAAGGAGGTTTGATCTGTGTGGGTGTCATACGAGGACAAGAACACGGCAGACCAACCATCAAATGCAGCAGCGATAAAAGATCTGCTGACCAGGTCAGGCTGAGAACCCCAGCAGTCAGACTCTGGAGCTGGAATCCAGGTCAAGGATGAAGAAGAAGACAGTCTGGACTCAAGCTAGGTTTTGGAACATAGAAAGTCCAAGGCAGAATAGCAAGGAAGGCAAAAAGCTGGACAAGTGGTTGTCCAGCAGAGGAAAGAGTGCCTGGAGGCTGATACGGAGTGATCTTTTCCTTCCTAAGCATTATCTTCCTCCCCAATATCTTCTCTCAGATTCCAGAGAAGCATAAATTTAGGGGCCTTGAGAAAAGGGCAGGAGAACTTCTACGTGCCTTATTGTAATCAATAGGATCAAAGATAGCCCCAAGTGTTGGAACCTAGGTGTATTAATTATCTGTTGCTGCAAAACAAATTACCCCCAAATCACCCCAAAGTGTGTGGCTTAAAAAACACAGTTATCATCTCATTGTTTCTGTGGGCCAGGAATCAGGGCACAGTTTAGCTGGGTTACACAGCTCAGGGGTTCTCACAGGCTGTAATCAAGGTGTCACCTGGGGCTGTGGTCTCATCTGAGGTTTCCAAAGGAGAACAATGAAGTTCTAGCTCACTCCTATGGTTGTTGGCAGGATTCAGCTCCTTGTGAGATGTTAGGATGAGGCTCTGCCTTCTTTACTGGCAGTTAGTCGGAGGTTGCCCAGAGTTTCTTGCCATGTGACCTTCTCCACTTTATCAGAGCAAATGTGTGAGGAGGGTCAGAAAGACAGAGTATATGAAAAAGAGGGAAGTCACAGTCTTTTATAACCTCCTCTCAAAAGTGACACCCCATCACCTCTGCTGTATTTTGTTCATCAAAATCAAGTCACTGGTCCAGCCCATACACACAAAGTCATGAATACCAGGAGGTGGGTGTCACTGGCGGCCGTGTGGGAAGCTCCTAACTCCCTAGGGGACTGGAGGAGTGGAAACATCAGGGACCACAATACGGCAGCTGGGATGGAGGTCACATGGACCCAGATGATAGGCTGAGTTGTATTCCCAGTAGGTGTCCCAAAACCTCAGCCCACACCCATGTGAATCGTGGGAGAGCTCATAGATTGGGAAGCACCCTGTTTTGACCGCCTGTAGGACATGTATACTTCATTTCATTGCACAATGAACTGGTCTGTCATCTGGACAGTCAGCTCTGTCCTTGAGAAGTCTAAGGGACCGCTCCTGGGCATGTCCATTTTTCAGCAATTTCCTCCTGATTCCCAGAGAACTGATATGAGACTGACCTTGGCCATGATGTGGAACCACAGAGGCAAAAGAAGCCACTTTTTTTTTCTTTTTTTTGGAGACAGAATAAGGCCTGGAAATTGTTTTGCCTTCACTGTGGTTGTTACTTTTCTAGAAACAGTCTCTTCCTATTTTAGACAAGGATGTAAAGTCTGCCTGTTCTAGCTCACAAAGCTCTTGTGGGAGCCAAATGAGATAATGCTCATAAATGCATTTTGAAACTTTTTTAAAAGGACAGATGTCAGATATTCAAACCACATATTGTTATGTTTGTCGCTGTTCTTTAAACAGTTGTTTATTAGAGAAGCTGAAAGCTTTCAGGATAAGCTCTGGCTCCTTCCACTCCTTCTGCTTCTCCATGCCCAGAGGAGCCTCCTCTTGGTGACTGAGGTTCACAGTGTCACCTCCCTCCCAGATCCCTGCCTGAGGTCACCCCTGCTCTCCTCGGGCCGGGGGCACACACGGCCTTCGTGGCAGCCTCTCTGTGCCCCTTAGCTTTGCCAGGTCTTCCCTCTGCCACACTCTGGTCACCAAGCTGGCTGCTGTGTAAAGTACAGAGCTCTCAGCCTACACTGGGGCCTCTGATCGCCATCCCGTTGTCCTCACTGACCATCCTCACCCCACCAGCCCCAGGCCCTCTGCCCAGGCCCTTGCCCCCTGTCCGAGGCCTTGCCTCTGTGCTCCGTGGCCCCTGCATGGAAACAGAGGGTCCAGTCTGTTCCCTGGTGCCGGGCACCCCCGAGGACCACTCTCTGTTGCCTTCCCTCCGCACTTTTGACATGGATCTCTTTCAGTCATCATGTTGCCTTGCAGAGTAGAAGATGGGGGTTACCGTATCTTCTGAAGCTCAGGGCTTCACAGGCAGTAAAGGGCAGAGCTAGTATCCAAACCCAGGCCCACCAGCTCCCTCCTCCCCGGGCGCCTGTGACGTCCCCCCATCAGGTCAGGAGACACCGTTCTTCAAGTCTTCAGATTCCCAACAGCAACTGGGGATTCTGCCCCAAGGTAAAAAACAGTGATCTGGGCAAACTCCTGACACACATATATATTTCTGCCATAATTTATTAAATCCATATTTAATACATTTCATTGGATAAAAGATTAACTTGTATTTTGTAAAAAAAAAAAAAAAAGAAAAGAAAAAAATTGATGAAAATATTGTAGCCCTGGTAACAATGTGTGTCTACATCAAATACAAAATTTCCCATTTCTGGTTCTTTCAAGTCGACTCTATGCCATTAAATATCTACATTAAATGAAGTACCACACTGCCTTAAGATTTATTCATTTATAGGAAGAGACTGCAGGGTGTCACCCTTAAATCTATAAAAAGTACTAACTAAAAGTAACTGTTACCATGGCAACACACTGCCTTCATTAGGAGCCTCCAAAAGCAAAGCGCTTTGGAAATGAGCATTTACAGGTGCTCCAGAGTCATTGAAACTCCATGGAATGGATTTTTAATCACTGTTAACACTTGCAGCTTCATTCTTAGGTTCAAAAGGAGATCTCAGAGCTTGCCCCATACATACACTCTTTTAAAATTAAAGGAGCGTATTTCATTAGTATTGCCAATTTTAGATAGATAGATAGATAGATAGTTAGATAGATATGTATGTTTGAGGAACTCACAAAATGGATTTTAAAATGCATGTAGATGGGTAGGTCCATGAATGGCTAAGACACTTTGGCAAAAGAAGAGCCAGGGGTTGCAGGGCACAACCCCCATATGAAGTCACACCACAGAGTCGTAGCAAGAAGGCAGCGTGCTCCAGTAGAGGAAAAGCAAAAGAGGTGGATGAAGCCCGTGAGAGAGCCACGGACCAACAAGTCACACGCAGGCCTGGGACAGGCTCGGGAGAGCAGCAGCGCTCCAGACCAGTGGGGAGAAGACCCATGTGTTTGCGGCAGTGATGGGGAGACCTGTCTCAGTAAATGGATTCCTCCCTCCCACTGTGTAAAGGAGGCAAAGTCCTGTTGGATTCAATACCTTAATAGGTAAAGTATGGATGGATCTAGAGATTGCCATACTGAGTGAAGTCAGACAAAGACAAATTATCGTATGATATCGCTTATATGTGGAATCAAAAAAAAAAAGGGTACAGGGCTTCCCTGGTGGCGCAGTGGTTGAGAATCTGCCTGCTACTGCAGGGGACACGGGTTCGAGCCCTGGACTGGGAGGATCCCACATGCCGCGGAGCAACTAGGCCCGTGAGCCACAACTACTGAGCCTGTGTGTCTGGAGCCTGTGCTCCACAACAAGAGAGGCCGCGATAGTGAGAGGCCCGCGCACCGCGATAAAGAGTGGCCTGTGCTTGCCACAACTAGAGAAAGCCCTCCCACAGAAACGAAGACCCAACACAGCAAAAATAAATAAATTAATTAATAAACTCCTACCCCCAACATCTCAAAAAAAAAAGGGTACAAATGAACTTATTTACAAAGCAGAAACAGAGTCACACATGTAGAAAACAAACTTATGATTACCGGGGGGAAGGGGAGGGAGGAATAAATTGGGAGTTTGGGATCGACATATACACACTACTGTGTATAAAATAGGTAACCAACAAGGACCTGCTGTGCAGCACAGGGAACGCTACTCAGTACTCTGTAATGACATATAGGAAAAGAATCTAAAAAAGAGTAGATATGTGTATATGTATAACTGATTCACTTTGCTGTACACCTGAAACTATCACAGCAGTGTAAATCAACTACACTCCAATACAAATTTAAAAAAAATAGGAAAAGTAAAACCATATAACAGATGCAAAAAGGTCAAAGGAAATGTCTTGGCGACCTCAGGGAGGAGACTATTCAAACAAGACCCTCAATGCACCAACGACAGGGCAAAACAGGAGGGATAAGACCATCTAAAAACTCTACCTGTGGTTCAGTGAAGTCGTCTTAGTCAAAGTTAGCAGAAAACAATAATCTGGAAGATTTGAAATGAATAAAATTGACAAGGGGTTCATAGATACAACCACTCTGTCTGAGAAGATTTGTCGCACTCATGGGAATGTTCCAGGTCTGTGCTGGCCACAAGCCACTGGCAGCTAATGAGCACTTGAAATGCAGCCAGTGTGACTGAGCAGCTGGATTTTAGTTAATTGTCCTTCTAACAGGCGCAGGGGACCGGTGGCTACCTCACTAGAGAGCACAGACCTGGAATATACAAGGAACTCCTACAAGTCAATAAGGAAAATGAGAAAACTCAGAATATGAATAGGCAAAAAGAAAAACGTGGCCTCAACTTTTTACCTTCATTCTCCTCCATCTCCATTTCTTTGCTTATTTTATTTTTATTTTATAATTGTATGTATGTATTCATACGATGGACCCCAAATCCCTTTCCAGCAGTGAGATTTCCCATACGGAGCTGACCATGGTCCTCTCCTGGGACCAGCTGGGACTGGCCTCCCTGGGCCTCTGAGCTTCTACGAGATGGGCCGGCACCAGCCGTGGAGAAGCTGCACATTCTCCTACGATGTGCTCAGACCCAGAACTCATCTGTTCCAGTTCATTTGAAAGAAGAAACACATTTATCAGCTGCAAAGATTCTAAGACAGTAAACAAAGAGGTCAGTGATGTTTCCAGCTCCAAACAGTCTAAGTTTGGGTGCACATGTCGCATTCTTTTTGCTATTTACATAATGGAGAAGAAAGGTTAAAGTTGGGTAAAGCTTTTAGCCAAAGAGAAAATGGAAGAAATTGTGATTTATTACTTAAGGTAACAGGAACAATAGTTCACGTTTTTCTTGTCACTGCACCCTCAGAAAAAGATCATCACAGTGGAGCTGCCCAGAGGAAGGGCACTTGTCACACAAAGGGCAGGAGCTCCCTAGGAAGGCAGGAGAGAATATGGTCCTCCTGTGATGGTGCCACACGTGTCACTGAAGAGGAAAGAGCCATCAAACAAGCATTGTTTGGCTCAAAAAAGTTCTTTGACGAAGGAACCATTTGTTCCCTGAATTGGGCAACAAAAGCAGGTCGTTTACTCCTCCAGAAGTATGAAAGTGAAGGATGCGAAACTCTCCTTTTTGCAGGACAAAAATAGCCAACAAAAACAGCGACTTTGTGTGGTTCGGTCATGCAGCCCTCAATCAGAAAAGGCAGCCAAACCTCCCTGGGGGCCGACAGGAGAGGCTGCCCAGTCAAGGTTCTGGGGCCACAGGACAGACCAGTTTCAGGTCCCAGATGGTGTGAATGAAGAGGCAAGAACCAGAGCTGCAGCTGAGGATCTGCGGGAGAATTGGCAACAGAGAAAGAGCTGGGCTGCGCACAGAGCCCTCGGGCATCCGTACCACAATCAATTAATCAATCAAGCAATAGGAGCTGGGAAAGTCCCAAGGATCTATCCCAACAATAGATGCCACTGATCTTCAAAACCCCAAGCCAAGCACTGAGGTTTTAATGTATTTTTGTTCACTTGATACATCCTTAGAGTAGGTGAAGGCGGTCATGGCAACAAGCCCCAGTATTTTCAACAGCTCCATGGAAGATGATGCCTCTCCCTGGGGCGTGTTCCTGGTGTGTTCTTGGCCAGATCAGGCAGGCAGCACCCCGTAGCTGGTGGTCCAGGGTGCTCAGAGGCCAGCAGAAGCCTGCAGAAGGGAACGGCTTTGATATATCATCACGTGGGGGGAAAATGCAAGAGGATCCAGTTCTAAACTCTGGTTTGATTGGCTGTGAAATCTCCTGTTTTACATTTTATAATGAATAATAATAGTTCATGTTTCCTTTCATTAGAAATGCATCATAGAGAAATAACCCGTTCAGTCCTGAAACATCTTTAAGTGATTTAATAACTGCTTATGGTAAAACATAATGTAAGCATTCAATGAGGCTGCCTTTGATGTTAAACTTGTTATGTAGTCATTTGACTGAATTTCCCAAACAAGTCCTTTAGGCTGCTTGTTAATTTTATTGTAATTGTGAGGATCAACCCTTTTGTTGCAGGAAGGGGAACCCAAGAGTGGGCGCTTGTCAAACACTCGGAAATGAATTGTCAGAGGAGACACACGTGCTGACAAAGCAGGAGACTTTACTGGGAAGGGGCGCCTGGGTGGAGAGCAGCAGGTAAGGGAGGCCAGGAGTACGGCTCTCCACGTGGCTTGCAGTCTCAGGGTTTTATGGTGATGGGATTAGTTTCCGGGTTGTCTCTGGCCAATCACTCAGACTCAGGGTCCTTCCTGGTGGCTCGCACATGGCTCAGCCAAGATGGATTCCAGTGAGGAGGATTCTGGACATATCTTCTTCTCCCTCCCTCCTTTCGGCCCCTCCCGAATTCTCCCAGTTTGTTTTCCGTGGCTGCACTGAGTTCTTTATCGGGACGTCCTATTGTGAGAAAACTCAGGCAAACGGTTATCATCATGCCTGGCCAAGGCAAGTGGTTACGGTCAACGGTTCCCTAACCCTTTCTTTTAGAAATTATGATGTAATTCAAAGCTTTGAGTCAGACAGAGCTGGGGTGAAGCGCAGTCTCCAGCAAGGCTCTTCACCTCCGTGCACCTGTTTCCTCATCGGTAGCGTGGCCTGCTTTGAAAATAAGTGAGTGAGCCTCTCAACATCTGTTCTCTGCTCCCGGCTTTGCCCTCCCTATCTTACGCTGCTATGGAAGATCGGGGTCTACGATGTGATGCCCACATGCAGGGGAGGAATTCAGCCCAGAGTTGGCATCACAAGCCCATTCTTGGGCCCAAATCATTTCTGATAGAATCATCTAGGAGAAGAGCAGGGAAGTGAGGCCAAGGGCAGGTATGCAATCCCCCGGGCCTTCCCTCAACCTGCAGCCCTCACCAAGGCCCCAGCTGACCACGCCAGGGCGCTCTGTTCTTGGATCCCCACTGTCCCCAGAACCCAGCTGCAGTGGTGACTGGAGGGTTCTTCATTTTCATGGCCTGAGTGCCAAGGCCTCGGTGACAGTGGAGAGGTGAGAAAGGGAGAGTTCTGCCCTTGCTAAGGGGTCTTCTGAAAGTCAAGAGGAGAATTACACTTTAAAATTATTTCAGAGCAGTATGGGGTTTTTTGTTTGTTTTATTTTTTTTCAATTTTTTCTTTCTTCCTTTCTTCCTTTCTTTCCTTCCTTCTTTCCTCCCTTCCTTCCTCTCTTCCTTCCTTCCTCCCTCCCTACTTTCTTTCTTTCTTTCCTTCCCTCTTTCTTTCTATCCTTCTTTCTTTCTTTCCTTCTTTCCCTCTTTCCTCCCTCCCTCCCTCCCTCCCTCCCTCCCTCCCTTCCTTCCTTCCTTCTTTCTTTCGCTGCACCAGGTCTTAGTTGCAGCATGCAAGATCTTCGTTGCTGCGTGTGGGAACTTCACTGCAGCATGTGGATCTTTTTTTAGTTGTGACAGGATCTTTAGTTGCAGCATGCTGGCTCTTAGGTGCAGCTTGTGGGATCAAGTTCCCTGACCAGGGATCAAACCCGGGCCACCTGCATTGGGAGCACAGAGTTTTACCTACTGGACCACCAGGGACGTCCCTGTTTTCAATTTTTCTATTGTGGTAAAAATATACATAACATAAAATTTACCTTCTTGTGTGGTACATATATACAATGGAATACCACTCAGCCATAAAAAAGAATGAAATAATGCCATTTGCAGTGACATGGATGGACCTAGAGATTATCATACTAAGCGAAGTAAGTCAGGCAGAGAAAGACAAATATCATATGATATCACTTATATGTGGAACCTAAAAAAAAATGATACAAATGAACATATTTACAAAACAGAAACAGACTCACAGACATAGAAAACCGACTTATGTTTGCCAAGGGGGAGGGGGTGGGGAGGGGATGGATTGGGAGGTTAGGATTAGCAGGTGCAAACTATTATATGTAGAATGGATAAACAACAAGGTCCTACTGTATAGCACTGGGAACTATATTCAATATCCTGTAATAAGCCATAATGGAAAAGAATATGAAAAAGAATGTATATATATGTATAACTGAATCACTTTGCTGTACAGCAGAAATTAACACATTGTAAATCAACTATACTTCAATAAAATAAAAATAAATAATAAATAAAGAGTACTCTGACAAAAAGAAAAAAATTACCATCTTAACCATTTTTGTACTGGAGTATAATTGATTTACAACACTATATTAATTTCAGTGTACAACATACTGGTTCAATATTTTTATAGATTATACTCCATTTAAAGTTATTATAAAATATTGGCTATATTCTCTCTGCTATACAATATAGCCTTGTAGTTTATTTATACATAGTAGTTTGTAACTCTTAATCCCCTACCTCTACCTTGCCCTTCCCCTCTTTCTTCTCCCCACGGGTAACCACTAATTTGTTCTCTATATCTGTGAGTCTGTTTCTGTTTTGTTACATTCATTTATTTGTTTTATTTTTTAGATTCCACATATAAGTGATAGCATTCTCTTTCTCTGTCTGACTTATTTCACTAAGCATAATATACTCCAGGTCCATCCTAGTCTGCAAAGTTACAAATTTAATTCTTTTTTATGGCCAAGTAGTATCCCATTGTATATTGATATATATATATATATATATATATATATGTGTATATATGTGTGTGTTTGTGTGTGTGTGTGTGTGTGTGTGTGTGTGTGTGTGTATATAAGACACATCTTCTTTATCCATTCATCTGTTGATAGACACTTAGGTTGATTGGTTCCAAATCTTGGCTATTATAAATAGTGCTGCTATGAACATTAGGATGCATGCATCTTTTTGAATTAGTGTTTTCATTTTCTTCTGATATATTCCCAGGGTGGAATTGCTGGATCATGGTAGTTCTCCTTTTAGTTTTCTGAGGGACCTCCATACTGTTTTCCATAGTGGCTGCAACAATTTACATTCCCACCAACAGTGTAGGGGTTTCTCCACATCCTCACCAACATTTGTTATTTGTGGCCTTTTTGATGATAGCCATTCTGGCAGATATGAGGTGATATCTCATTGTGGTTTTGATTTGCTTTTCTCTGATGATTAGTGATGTTGAGTATCTTTTCCTGTGCCTGTTAGCCATCGGTATGTCCTCTCTGGAAAAATGTCTCGTCAGGTTTTCTGCCCATTTTTTAACTGGGTTCTTTTAATAAAGTGCTTTCAAAACTTTAATTTTGGTTTTTTTTAATATTGAGTTGTGTGAACTGTTTGTATATTTTGGATATTAACCCCTTCTTGGTCATACCATTTGCAAATATTTTCTCTCATTCAGTAGGTTGTCTTTTCATTTTGTTTATGGTTTCCTTTGCGATGCAAAAGCTTTTATTTTACTCAGGTCCCATTGTTTATTTTTGCTTTTGTTTCCTTTGCCTTAGATGACAGATCCAAAACATATTGCTTTGATTTATGTCAAGGATTGCTCTGCCTATGCTTTATTCTAGGAGTTTTATGGTTCTGATGTTACATTTAGATCTTTGATCCATTTTGAGTTTATTTTTGTATATGGTGTGAGAAAATGGTCTAATTTCATTCTTTTAAATATAGCTGTTTCATTTTCCCAGCACCACTTATTGAAGAGAATATTTTTCGTTAATTGTATATTCTTGCCACCTTCATCATAGATTAATTGATCATAAGTGTGTAGGTTTATTTCTGGGCTCTCTATTCTGTTCCATTAATCTATGTGTCTGTTTTTGTGCCAGTACCATATTGTTTTGATTACCGTAGCTTTGTAGTATAGTCTGAAGTCAGGGACCGTGATGTCTCCAAGCTTTGTTCTTTTTCCTCAAGATTGTTTTGGCAATTCAGGGTGTTTTGTGGTTCCATATAAATTTTAGGATTATTTGTTCTAGTTCTGTGGAAAATGTCATGGGTAGTTTGATAGGGATTGGTTTAAATCTGTAGATTGTTTTGTGTAGTATTGACATTTTAACAATATTAATTCTTCCAGTCCATGAACACAGAATATCTTTCCATTTCTTTGTATCATCTTCAGTTTCCTTCATCAATGTCTTATAGTTTTCAGAGTATAGGTCTTTTACCTCCTTGTCTGAATTTATTCTTAGGTATTTTATTCTCTGATGCAATTTTAAAAGGGTTTGTTTTCTTGCTTTCTCTTTCTGATATTTCATTATTAGTTATAGAAAAGCAACAGATTTCTGTATATTAATCTTGTATCCTGCAACTTTACTGAATTCATAGATTGGTTCTAATAGTTTTTTTGGTGGAGACTTTCTATATATAGTATCATGTCATCTGCAAATAGTGACAGTTGATACCAACTTTGATAAGAATTTTTTTCATGAATGGATGTTCAATTTTGTCAATGCTTTTTATGCATCAATTGAGATAATCATGTGATTTTTATCCTTCCTTGTTAATGTTGTGTATCACACTGATTGATTTGCAGATATCAAACCATCCTTGCCTCCCTGATATAAATCCTACTTGATCATGGTGTATGATCCTTTTTATATTTCCATCTTAACCATTTCTAAAGTGTACAGTTCAGTGGTGTTAAATGCATTCATAATGTTGTGCAACCATCAACATCATCCATGTCCAGAACTCTTTTCATCTTGCAAAACTGAAACTCTGCATCCATTAAAGAATAACTCCCCATAACCTTCTTTCCCAGCTCCTGACAGCCACCATTCTACTTTCTGTCTCTGTGAATTTGACTGCTCTAGGGACATTACATGAGTGAAGTAATACAGTATATGTGTTTCTGTGACTGGCTTATTTTACTCAGCATAATGTTCTCCAGGTGCATCCATGTTGTTACTTGTGTCAGAATTTCCTTCCTTTTTTTTTTTTTTTTGAAAGAATATATCTCTATTGTTGGCACACTATATATATTTTTTAAATTTTTATTTATTTAATTATTTATGGCTGTGTTGGGTCTTCGTTTCTGTGCAAGGGCATTCTCTAGTTGTGGCAAGTGGGGGCCACTCTTCATCGCAGTGCTCAGGCCTCTCACTATCGCGGCCTCTCTTGTTGCGGAGCACAGGCTCTAGACGCGCAGGCTCAGTAACAGTGGCTCACGGGCCCAGTTGCTCGGCGGCATGTGGGATCTTCCCAGACCAGGGCTTGAACCCGTGTCCCCTGCATTAGCAGGCAGATTCTCAACCACTGTGCCACCAGGGAAGCCCCAGAATTTCCTTCCTTTTTAAGGCTGAATAATATTCCATTGTATGGAGAGAGCACAATGTGCACAGCAGTGTTTTTCATGTGCTTTCTTTGCCTGTGGGAAGAAAATTTCTTCTAAAAAGTCTTAAATTTTTTTGCTTAGTCTGTTTACAGTAATATTTTCAGGTAAATGATTTTCTTCAGCATGCAGTACAAAATAATGTCAAAGAAGTTGTTGATGCTTAGATTCAATAATCCACTCACAATGTAGTAACTTTCCCTTCTGGTCTGTTATCTGCTTGGAGATAAAAATAGATAGAGATTTCAACCTCAGAGCAAAGAGTTGCTTACTGTATTTATTTAGTGTGTTATAATTAAAACTGTTGAGAGAAAAAAAAAAACTGTTGAGAATTCTGCAGCTGCATTTTGCAGAGGCTGATAAAACCTTTTTTCAGTTTGGTTCAAGTAAATTCACACTTCTTTTTTTTTTTTTTTTTTTTGGGTTTTGGGCCTCTCACTGTTGTGGCCTCTCCCGCTGCGGAGCACGGGCTCCCGACGCACAGACCCAGCGGCTATGGCTCACGGGCCCAGCTGCTCCGTGGCATGTGGGATCTTCCTGGACTGGGGCACGAACCCGTGTCCCCTGCATCGGCAGGCGGACTGTCAACCACTGTGCCTCCAGGGAAGCCCTCACACTTCTTGAATTCCATTTTGTGCTTTAGGATCTAAAAACGAACCTAGGATTAAAAACGAAAGGCAACAACACCACTGTGGCGTGCCTGGGCTCATGCAGAAACAAAAGGGTGTGTGCAACACATAGCATGTGTCCAAATGACACACTCACAGACTCAGTTGTAGCTCTGGGACTAAATTTGAATCAAACGATGTTATTGCTCACATGTATCTTTTTCCTAACTTTTGATTAAGGTCAGCTCCCTGACCCCATCATCAACTCTACTCTCATCTTTTGGATTAAATTCTCTTTAAATTAATTGAAGCCTTAATTAAAAAAGAAAGAAAGAGAACTTTCCAGAGGAAGGAGATGACTACAGGTTATTCATTGCATTTGCCACCAGAGTTTTGGAGATGGCAGGAGCCTTAGAGATTGGGGGAACCTTTGCCATTTAGGGGTCCCTAGCATAGCACCCTAATGTTCATCTTGGGGAATCTTCCATCAGATGAAGGGCACCAGGTCGTTTTCTCCTGCCCCAGTGGAGCCTGGAGGCTACATGTTGGCTCCTGGGCCACTGAATCTTGAGGACCTGAGCAGGGTCAAATGTTAGAGGTCATACTGTCATGGTGGCAGCAGCCTTAGTGACAGCAGTTGTATCCCAGTGGGGCTTTTCCTGCCCTTTCCTACTTGCTGACCATCTAGAGATTCCTGGTCCCACCAGTCTGGAGGGCAGCCTGGGCCCTCATTACACGTTTGTGGGTACAAATGCCTTGATTTGAGCAGCCTGGGGTTTGGAGGAATGTCAGGGAAAGTAACCTTGATGTAGAAGCAAACTTTGGTCAGATTCCAGTTCTGCCTCTTACAAGATGAGTGGCCTTGGACAAGCACTTTCCCCCACTGTGTTTTCCTTCCCTCACTTGTGCAGTGGGGCATAGGCCTTGCCTTGCACAGTTACTCTCAAACAAGACCTGAATGTGAGACTACTTTTTAAACCATAACATACTATACATCAGAGAGATGATTTTACTGTTGTAAACCAAAAGCTTGGAAGCCACTCCAGAGTTGGACTTGAAATGGCTTCACATTTACATGTATAGCTCCCATGTCACTGCTTTCTGACTCTAACCTAGTCGACTAGACCCTCTGTCCTACACCTGGAAGGACTTCAGTAGAACAGCCTTCAGGATTGGCTTAATCCAAGCACTCCAGTTCCTCCAAGGCCATGCCTGTAGTGTCATGTCATCTTCATTTCTCTACACAGGGATGAGCAAGGGAAGTGAGGAAGATTCCCTTCCATAGCTCTCTCAAAAGGAAATGACATGTACACACTAGTATATTTAAAAGAGATAAGGACCTACTGTATAGCACAGGGAACTCTGCTCAATATTCTGTAATAACCTAAATGGGAAAAGAACCTGAAGAAAAACATATATATGTATATATACATAGCTGAATCACTTTGCTGTACACCTGAAACTAGCACAACATTGTTAATCAACTATGCTCCAATATAAAATAAAAAATTAAATAAAAGAGTAAATAAAACAAATGGATTTTAAAAAAATCATAGCATTAAAAAAAAAAAAAAAGAAATGAGCCTACTGGAAAACATAGGTAGAATAACACTGTTCGGCATAAATCACAGCAATATCTTTTTAAATCCCTCTCCTAGAGTAATTGAAATAAAAGCAAAAATAAACATATGGGACCTAATTAAGCTTAAAAGCTTTTGAACAGCAAAGGAAACCATAAACAAAATGAAAAGACAACCTACTGAATGGGAGAAAATATTTGCAAATAATGCTACCAACAAGGGATTAATTTCCAAAATATACAAACAGTTCACACAACTCAATAACAAAAAACAAAACAAAACAAAAACCCAAACAACCCAATCAAAACATGGGCAGCTATACATATATATATATCCCCATATCTCCTCCCTCTTGCGTCTCCCTCCCACCCTCCCTATCCCACCCCTCTAGGTGGTCACAGAGCACTGAGCTGATCTCCCTGTGCTATGTGACTGCTTCCCACTAGCTATCTATTTTACATTTGTTAGTGTATATATGTCCATGCCACTCTCTCACTTCATCCCATCTTACCCTTCCCCCTCCCCATGTCCTCAAGTCCATTCTCTATGTCTGCGTCTTTATTCCTGTCCTTCCCCAAGGTTCTTCAGAACCATTTTTTTTTGGGGGGGAAGATATGAGGATATATGTATATGTATAGCTGATTCACTTCGTTATAAAGCAGAAACTAACACACGATTGTAAAGCAGTTATACTCCAATAAAGATGTTAAAAAAAATAAAATGGGCAGAAGACCTAAATAGACATTTCTCCAAGGAAGACATACAGATGGCCAGCAGCAGACAAATATCATATGATATCACTGCTATGTGGAATCTGAAATATGACACAGGGACTTCCCTGGTGGTCCAGTGGTTGAGAATCTGCCTTCCAATGCAGGGGACGCGGGTTCGATCCCTGGTCGGGGAACTAAGATCTCACATGCCATGGGGCAACTAAGCCTGCACGCCACAACTATAGAGCCCACGCTCTGGAGCCCTCGTGCCACAACTAGAGAGAAGCTCACGCGCTGCAAGGAAGAGCCCGCACACTGCAAGGAAAGATCCTGCATGCCGCAACTAAGACCCGATGCAGCCAAAAATAAGTAAGTAAATAAATAAATTTAAAAAATTTTTTAATTGAGAAAATGTCTGAAAGTTAATTCTGTAAAAAAATAAATAAATACAAATAACAAATTAAAAAATAGGACTTATTTACAAAACAGAAACAGACTCACAGACATGGAGAACAGGCTTGTGGTTGCTGGGGTGGGGGAGGGATAAATTGGGAGTTGTGGATTAGCAGATACACACTATTGTATGTAAAATAAACAACAAAACCTACTGTATAGCACAGGGAACTATATTCAATATCCTGTGATAAACCATAATGGAAAAGAAAAGAAATCGAGACGATAAGAGGAATATTTGAGATCACCTGATAATCTGGCTTTCTCACAATTATAAGAGAGCTTAGTTGATGTGGTTGGAGCCCAAGCTGGTGAGGAACACAGTGGGTCTTTGGTAGAGTCGTTGCTGCTCCCATCACAATGGCAAAGTGCAAATGGGAAGCGTTTAATACCATTTGGCGTTGGGATCAAAATCATTTGTGCCACTGAGTGGGGAAAAGTCTAACTATAAGAGCTGTCACAAGACTGTCCAGGGTATTCTCTAAAGCACTGCATCTCAAAATTTAAAGTGCATATGGATTCAGTAGCAATCTTGTCTAACATACAGTTTTTAATCCAGTAGCTTTTGCATTTCTAACAAGCTCTAATGAGCTGCTCCTGTGGGGACACACTTCACGCAGAAAGGCTCTAAACTAAGGGCCGACAGCAGGAGACTAGCACAATTCTGGCTGGATCTGGTCGTTCTACCAACTCACTGCAAGTTTAAATATGTAGCTTTTGATCTAAAGAATTGATTACAAACATGAAATTCTAACTAAACAAAGTGCTCTGAAATCATTCATTCATACTCTTTAGGACAGAGCTAACGGATCTCAGTTGGAAGAGAGACCACCTCCAAGGGGGCATTCGGAAATGTGTAGGGGTCATCATGGTTGCCATGATAACATGGAAATTCTACTTGGTGCCTGAAGGCCCAGGACGCTAACCATCTGATAATGTGTGCGATAGTTCTGAACAAAGAATTGTCCCACCCAAAATGCCAAGAGAGCCCCTCGAAGATACCTGACAAACCCCAGTGGAGGCAGATGCTATGCCCATGCCTGAGACCTCAGCCAATCAGTTCTTTGAACGTCTTTTTTAATTTATAGTTTGGAACAGTTGGCCTTTCCCATGTGTTTTAGCTTATCTTTTTAGAATTTTGGCTGCTTTTGGAATTTTCCAGTGGGAAGAGAGGCCCACATGTGGTACCATAATTTGATAAAGTCGTAGCTCAACAGAGGATGAGCTCAACAGGAAAGACTTCAGGAAGTCCTACAGAGTCTGGATCATTGATATTCTGAAAGAAAAATCAGAAAAGGGAATGTCCAGGGTCCCCCTTGAGATGGCATTTTCCAGTGCTACTGTTGGGGTCACCTTGCTCCAAAAATGGCGCTATGACCAGTGTGCCCGACTCCAAACACAAACAACTCCACGGCTTAGGGTCCATCAAACTCCCAGCACATTCTTGAGAATTCCCTGGTGGTCCAGTGGTTGGGACTCTGCACTTCCACTGCAGGGGGCCCGGGTTTTATCCCTGGTTGGGAGACTAAGATCCCACAAGTTGCATGGTGCGGCCAAAAAAACAAAAACAAAAACAAAAAAACCTCCCAGCACATTCTTCTTCCACAAAAGGAAGAATCCCACAGTCCTCAATTTGCTGGCCATCGCAAGCTTTCCTAACGTCAAACAGATTCTGACCTCTGATCCCAACAGATAATGTCAAACTTTAAAATGAGCATATTAGAAATTCTTCTGGTGTCTGAGCTGAGATAAAAATAGATGTAGATAAGAGAAATAAAATAGGGGAAAAAAGGAGTGACAGGGCAGGGTTAGAGAAGGATGATGCAGTGAGACATTTCTGAACGTAAGGAAAACCCAAATCAACACAGTGTGGTAGAAAAGAGGCCTTCACAGCTGTTGTTTCAGAGACTAGTAAAAAAAAAAAAAAGATGAAATACTGGATACAGAGATAAGTATATTCAATACAATAAAGGGAAAATAATGTGTAGCTTTTCAAACTTCCATATTAAGTTCAAGAGTTGGGAAATTTCGGAAAGGGTTTGGGAGGGTCAGTGTGATTCCGTGTTCATCCTGGCGTGGTCTGAGGGAAGATAGGAAGATGGGAAACATCTTCAGCTCCCCAGGGGAGCAATTTCACTGTGCTGAGACCCCCAAGATGCCCTCACCGCATTGCGATGCCCTGAAGGAGACAGTCTGTCACCCACTGCTACGCTCTGACAACTCTAAGATGGGTAAACACTTAATCTGACAAAAATTAGTTACAGAAGTAAAATCATGTGTGTGTAACACCCATAATCATGTGTTTGAAGATGCTGATTCTCGAGCGGCTGACCAGCTCCCAGACACAGGGTTCCTGGAATGCTGGAAGCGGGCAGTGGTTCAGGGCCTTGAGCGCAGCAGGGCTTTCTTCCTCTGGAGAACTGGCCACGCTGATGCTGACTTGGCTTCAAGGACCAGGAGCTTCCTGTGTTGGTAAATCTCTCTTAAAATGGTGTATGGGGAACTCTGCTCAATATTCTGTAATAACCTAAATGGGAAAAGAACTTGAAAAAGAATAGATACATGTATATATATATATAAGTGAATCACTTTGCTGTACACCTGAAGTTAGCACAACATTGTAAATCAACTACAGTCCAGTATAAAATGAAAAAATTTTCAAAAAAGAACAAAGAGGAGTTAAGGACTTGGTTGTGGTGATGTTTTCACAGATGCATACCTATCTCCAAACTCATCAATTTGCATATATTAAATATAGAGCTTTTTGTAAATCAGTCATACATCAGTAAAGTGGTTTTAAAAAGAAGAAAAAACATGGTGTGTGGACGTTCTTCTGAAAAGGTTCCTCAAGCCCCGGTATAAAAGACTGAGCAAGGATGTCCAGGACCCCTCCTGCAGCAAGGCAGCTGTGAGCCCCTCACACTCACTCCCTCAAGCTCCGTTCCTGAGTTACAGCAAGTGTGAGTGCATGTGCACTCACATGTGCTTCCTTCAACCGATAACCTCCCTGCAGCGACACTTGCCACAGCTGGGATGTGCGGAGAAGATGTTTCTCGTTGTGTTTACACAAATTTCCTGCCTTCCTCAAGTACCTGTTTGCAGGGAAACAGCAAACAAACCAACAGAACCCGACTAAGTGGCCCATGAGGTTTAAGGTTTAGAGGCAAATGATTCTTTAATCGGTTGCTTGGTCACTGGCCAGCCTCCCCGGTTTCCATCTGTTCGAGTGTCCTCTTGCGAGATGGTCCTCCTCCGGGTCCTGGTGATACTCCTGGCTGTGTGGGCACCGGGCTCCCTGCTGGCTTCTGAGCTGAGGGCTGTGGCTGCTCATTCCTGGGGGGGACCTGCAGGTTCCCACCTGGGAGGCATGGCCCCCGATGGACCCAGCTTCTCTTCCATCTCGCTGGCTGAGCCCCTCCAAGAGCTTGCATCATCTTCCCTGCAGCTCCTTCGGGGCCCCTGCAGCCTGGCCTCGCCCCACCCCCAGGACTCAGGGTGGCCCAGCGGCTACCAGCTCAGGGCCTTGCTGGTGGGGATTGGAAAACTCTCTCGCTGAGCTCTGGGCTCTGTGCTCTTCAGGAGGCTGGGCCCGCTCATGTCAGCTCAGGGGACCCCACCCAGCAGCCTCTTGCGGAGCCCGTGCGTTCTACACCCCTTCCTGCTGGAGCTTCGTGAGGACCACTCGGCACCGACATCAGACTGACCACGTAGCTGGACCCTTCTTGCTCTCTCCTACCCCCATCTTTCAGAGGGGAGGAGCTGGGCTTCCCTTTACATCTCTTCTGCGAGAGTTTCCTTGTACCAGCTTGAAGAAAACCCTGAGGCCCAGCAGAGATAGATAAAAGGACCCTCTTCTCTCTTCACTTTAGGAGATGGTTTAAGTTCCAAGTCAGGTCTAGGCCGTTTGAATGGCCATTCAGTGAATCGACCAAATGCACAAAGCCTGGATTTCAAGCCTAGCATCATGCAAAAGAGGGCGCATACATGCTCTCTACCCCGGGCAGTAAGCCTCTTGACTCTACATCAAGATGAGATGACAGAGGTTGAAATGAAATATGGCTTAAGGACAAAACGCACTGGTTTTGTATTTGTAAAATACTGCTTTCATTACGACTGTTTTATAGGGTCTTTCAGGGGAGAACAAGACCAAGCAACAAAGACATATGTAATTCAGTAGCTTTAATGGGTAAAGAGAACCATTATTAACACAAGGCTTTCTGCATCATAAATTAGACATGAATCATATTTTGCATATGACCTGTGTGTTTGACCATGCCTGTACAGCTAGAATACTGGTTGTTACTGGCCTATTCATTTGCATTTTCCAGTTATTCCCGTGTCCTCTTCTCAACCTCCCACAACGAATTTACGTTAACCTTCAAAAAAAGAAAATGAGTACTTGAATGTCAGGCCAAGTGACTTGCATTCTAGGATGTATTGTAACTTCCAAAGCACTGAGTCAGCAATCTTAACGGTTTAGCCTGCATCCTCCTGACAGCTGTTTCTTTCTTTCAGTGTAATTTCAGAGAAAAGTATCCAGAAGAGATTTGCTGCCCTAGATCTATCAGGAAACATATTTAAGATATTCTGTAGTTTCATAACACAAAAAGCTAACACTAAATAATTATATCATAAAAGGGTTACAACTTCAGTAATAGTTTAGCTGAACTCAGGCAAAAAGGTGTTAAAAGCACACAACAAATACCTTGTTTCATACCAGATTCAAAGAGATGATGCGTGGGAACAGCAGAAGGTGAGAAATATTTCAAATACTATTTTAAGGCAATCGGGGAATAAAAGAATTAGAAAGAACTTTTCAGTGTTGTCTGATTCAGACCCCCGCTTCAGCACCTATAAAAGAGCTTCCTTACTGATTTCTGGCAGGCGAGTAGAGCTGCTCAAAACTCAGAAAGCCTTGGAATCACAGTCAGTGACTGCAAGAAGAGCCAGGTCAAAAGGTCTGATTCCATCAGGCTCAGCCTGAAGTCCAGGACTTGGGCAACAGGCCAAATTGGGACTGAAAGGCAAAACCAATCCCCAGAGAGGAAGAGTGATCCAGATCAGCTTCCAGAAGCCGGTGGCTCCAGCAGGCAGGAGGGTGTGGACAGCAGTTTGCATTCACGTGGTAACTCTGACAGGTCTCCTGACACCAATTCTAATCCCCTCAGTAGTAATTGCTTCAGATGTAAAGCAACTACTAAGAAGATCACTAAAACCAATCACTAAAACCAAAAATAGTCCAAAAGTCGACAAAAGAACGAAAATGATACACAAGAAAATATCTACTTACTACAAAAAAGGCAGTAGAGGAGGAATAGAGGAACAAAACATAGAGTTGTATAGAAAACAAATGTCCAGATGGCAGAGATAGTTCCAACAAGATAAATAAAAACATTAAATGTGAATGGATTAAACACTCCAATCAAAAGTCAGAGATTGTCAGGCTGGATTTAAAAAAAAACACAACAACAACTATGATCCACTTTAGATTCAAAGAGGTTGAAAGTAAAAGGTTGGGAAAGATATATCGTGCAAACAGCGACTGTAAGAGGGCCAGAGTGGCATATTAATACAAGACAAAATATACTGGAAGAAAAAAAGTTATTAAATGGGGAGGGACTTAACATTTAAAAAAAACTAGTGTCCATAGTTTACATTAGCATTCACTCTCTGTGTTTTGTACAGTTCTGTGTGTTCTGACAAACTCATTGTGTATGCACCATTACAGCATCACACAGAATAGTTTCACCACCCCAAAAAGTCCAGTACTCCACCTATTAATCTCTCTCCTCTTTCCCCAAACCCCGGGCAATGACTGAGCTTTTTGCTGTCTCTCTTTATATTTTCTAACTCTTTGTTAAAACCCTCTAACTTCTCGCTCTGTTCATGAGTTTTTTTCTTTAGTTCTTTGATCATCTTTATGATCATTACCTTGAACTCTTTCTCAGGTAGACTGCCTGTCTCCATTTCACTTAGTTCTTCTGGGATTTTATCTTGTTCCTTCATTTGGAACATGTTCCCTTGTTGCATTCTAGGACATACTGTAACTTCCAGAGCACTGAGTCAGCAATCTAACGGCCTCATTTTACCTAACTTGCTGTTTTTATTTCTGTGTATCTAGGAGCTTGCTTACATATATAATGCCCTTTCTTTCTTTATGTAGATCAAAGTTTCTGACCTATCAATTTCCTTATCTCTGAAGATATATTTTTTAACATCTCTTGCAAAGCATGTCTACTGGCAACAAATTACCTCAATTTTTTTTTCTTCTGAGAAAGTCTTTCTTCCTCCTTCACTTTTGAAGGATAATTTTTCTGGATATGAAATTCTAGATTGGTATTGTTTTTCTTTCTGTACTTTAAATATTTCATTCCACTATCTTCTTGCTTACATAGTTTCTGAGAAGAAGTTAGATGTAATTCTCATCTTTGCTCCTCTATAGTTAAAAGTGTTTTTCCTCTTTGTCTCTGGTAATTTTCTTTCTTCTGAAGTCTACCTTGTTTTATATAAATAAAGCCACTCTAGGAAAAGATGACTCCAATGGCATTCAAACTGTTCTAAAGCACAGAGGAGGAAGGGAGCCTTCCTAATTTATTTCCTAAGTTACTGTATTATGGCTTCTAAAAGCTGATGCAGGTGGCTCTCACACAGATATGCACACTCACAAAGCATCCCTATTTTAAAGTCTTACTTATGAACTTAGTTACAAGTCTCCAACATATACTTAAAGAAAATGTATTACAAGAAGCACACAGTATTACTAAGCAAGGCTTAATTTAAGAATGAAAAAATCCTTTGATTTAGGAACTCCATTCATTAATAATTAAGAATGAAAGCCTTACGATTACCTTAATTCTACGAAGCCATTTGAAAAATTTGCATTATTTGAAAAGACTTTCAAATACTGTAGCAGAAAGACTAATTTATTTTTAAATACATAGTACCAAGGTATGTTTAATGATGGAATAGTCTCTCTGTTTTCAAAAATATTTTGATTGGAAGGCAAAGCCCTGAGGGAGTGGCTTGCCATGGAATGCCCAACAAGAAAATAGTAGCACTATTTGGCACAAAAACTAAGCAGAAGTTCAGGGAAGGGTGAAAAACGATGGGAGGGAAGCAGAATATATTATATATGTTTGAGCAAACTGGGTAGAAGCCTGAGACTCCTGGAGAAATATGCCAGTTAGAAATTCCCAACTGTGTGAGTTGACCAAAGAACTTTACTATTCAATTGATGTGGCAGCAGGGAAGCTCCACCTCCCACCCCGACCCTATAGAGAGATCTGCATGTGAGGGGCTTTCTACCAAAGAAAAAGGTTAGGTTGAGTTTCTCACCTGGCTGAGGGAACAGAGAGCAGAATACGGTGAGGATTGAGGGAAACAAAGGAGCTCAATGATTCAGCCAGAGCAGAGAATCAGACTAAACTGTGGGGCCCACAGAAATCTTGGAAAGGGGTTTGGGCTTCCCTCCAGGTGTGCAATGGGGATTTGGGTCAATTTTTTTGTAACTCTCAAAATACAGAGTGACCTCAACTGAAATATGCATTATGTTAAGAATATACATGATCTATTTGTGATTCTTACTGTGTCAAAATACGCATTCATAAGCAAATTTAGTGTACTAATTTCAGATGGATTAGAGATGAGAGTTCTACAATGAGAATCTATAAGAAGGAAGCAGGGGTAAATATTTTAAATAATACTTTATAGGTAAGAAGCTTCCAAGGATGACTTCAGACTCAAGAAGCCAAGTAGGAGAAGTTTGATAAATCCAAGGACATAAAAATTAAGCTCCTTTGCACAGAAAAAGAAAAGTACAATAAAAGTTACAAAAGATAAATTTGGGCAAAATATCGGTGATACACGATGATCAATGGTTACATGTTCCTAATAAACAAAGAAGTGTTTTAAATCTGAAAAGAAAAGAATAAACATCCCAATAGAAAAAGAGGCAAACATCTCACAGAAAAACAAAGTGCAAATATAAACACATGAAAAGATGCATAATTTCATTCTAAGGTAGGAGATGAAAAATAGAAATAATAATGGTGGATGACAGGTTTTTAAAAATGCATTATACCTGCTGTTGGTGAGGATGAGGGGAAACAGTCACTCCTATGTATAATTCATTGGACAATATGTCAGAATAATCTTCCTGGAGGACAATTTTCCTTCTCACAAGAGTACACAGAGGTGTAGGATATTTTGAGTGTGCCAAAGCAGGAGAGCGGTGAGTTAGGCACTCAGGCTCTGGAATCAGCCTGCCAGGGATCAGATGTCACCTCAGCAACTTTCTAGCTGTGTGACTGTGACAAGTTACCTTACCCACCTGAGCCTCATCTGTGAGGCGGAGATGATGTAGTCAGCTCATGGAACTGTTGTGAAGGTTAGGTATATTTATACAGACTAGAAGAATGCTTAGCACGTAGGTAGCAATCATTGCAACATTAGTATAAAGAAAACCTCCAACTGCTTCTCAGCAGCGAGCTGTTGAAGGAAAACACGGTACAGAAGCTCAGTGGGCACCATGTTCCATTCATGGGATGGAGCCAACCTCTTTGACTAGGAGACTAGTGTCTCCACTCCATTAAATCCTGGATATCACAACTTTCCACATCGCTTCATTTATTGTGGCAGCATTCTAGTAAGAATTCTTATCTGGGAGTAAGACAAATGGCAATTACAAAGACAAGTATTTTCTTACACCGTGGCCATTGAGAGCTGGCTCTTTTCTTGTGCTTTCTGCCTTGCAGCTGGGTTTCTCAACACTGGCACCATTGACATTTTGGGGGCCATCATTTTTTGTTGGGGGGCTGTGCTGTTCATTTTAGCATGTTTAGCAATATCCTTGTCTTCTCCCCACTCTATACCTGTAGCACCCCCAAGATCTGACAACCAAAAAGTCCCCTAGATATTGTCAAAGGTCCCTTTGTAAGGGCTGTGAAACCACCCTTGGTTGAGGATCAGTGCTTCAGAGGCTGGCAGTGGAAGAAGGGGCCTGTCGCCTCTCTGCCTAGTCATGAAAACAATCCTCCCATCAGAAGAACTTAGGGAAATTAACGTTCGGTGAGTGTGTGTGTGTGTGTGTGTGTGTGTGTGTGTGATATTATTTGACCAAACAATACATGCCCAGTTTTCCACTGGGCCCTTGGGTGAATAAGTAAGCATAGTGTCCATTTAATCTGGAGCAAAGTCCTTGAAAGGGTCTAGATTTGGAGTCCTCAAGTCCCACTTACTTCTGAAAGTCCATTTTTATTTTTAACAGGTTTTTTTGGGGGGGACCATGCCACACAGCATGTGGGATCTTCCCTGACCAGGAATCAAACCCATGCCCCCTGCATTGGGAGCACAGAGTCTTAACCATTGGACCACCAGGGAAGTCTGAAAGTCCATTTTTGTTTTTATTTCATTAATTTTTCTTTGAATCAGCAATATATTCACGTGGTTCAAAATTTTAAAGGTATAAATAAGTGTAGAGTGAAAATTTTACTTCTTGTAAACTTGTCTCCAGACACCTGGTTATTTCCCATGAGGCAGCCACATGAACAGTTTCTTATTTATACTTCCAAATATATTTTATGCATACATGAATATATTTCTCTCTCTCTTTCCCCCATCTCTTTTTTTTTCTTTTGCCAATTCATGTTTTTGTTTTGTTTTGTTTTTACATCTTTATTGGAGTATAATTGCTTTACAATGGTGTGTTAGTTTCTGCTTTATAACAAAGTGAATCAGTTATACATATACATATGTTCCCATATCTCCTCCCTCTTGTGTCTCCCTCCCTCCCACCCTCCCTATCCCACCCCTCTAGGTGGTCACAAAGCACCAAGCTGATCTCCCTGTGCTATGCGGCTGCCTCCCACTAGCTATTTTACGTTTGGTATTGTATACATGTCCATGCCTCTCTCTCGCTTTGTCACAGCTTACACTTCCCCCTCCGCATATCCTCAAGTCCATTCTCTAGTAGGTGTGTGTCTTTATTCCCATCTTACCCCTAGGTTCTTCAGAACCGTTTTTTTTTTTT
>NW_020173040.1:2867742-2993853 GCF_003031525.2 Neophocaena asiaeorientalis asiaeorientalis
CTTGTAAATTTTGGAGATTAATTCTTTGTCAGTTGCTTCATTTGCAAATATTTTCTCCCATTCTGAGGGTTGTCTTTTGGTCTTGTTTATGGTTTCCTTTGCTGTGCAAAAACTTTTAAGTTTCATTAGGTCCCATTTGTTTATTTTTGTTTTTATTTCCATTTCTCTAGGAGCTCCCACATCTTTTTTTTAACAAAAACTGGCAACATGCTGGACATGCTGTTCTACACCTTCCTCCTTCTGCACCTTCTGTGCATACATAGCACCCATTCACTGCTTCCTCCTTCCTAACAGAGCTCTGATTTTGTGCAGTTCTCTTCCCCCAACCCCTACCATGGGACAGCCCCACCCCCACCCCGTGTGCCTTAGTGGAAGTAGATTCCACCTCCAGACCTGGGAGGTGGTTGATCAGAGAGTGACCCATACTCATTGCCCTAAGTCAGTTCAGAAATGGGCATGAGACCCAATTCAGGTCAATGAGAAAGCTGAGAAGTTTGCCAGGCCCTCCAGGAAAGATCTTCATTTTCTTTTTTTTTCTTTTCTCTGTCAGTCTGACTTACTTCACTTAGTATGGTAATCTCTAGGTCCATCCATGTTGCTGTAAATGGCATTATTTCATTCTTTTTATGGCTGAGTAGTATTCCATTTTATATATGTACCACATCTTCTTTATCCATTCCTCTGTTGATAGACATTTAGGTTGCTTCCATGTCTTGGCTACTGTAAATAGTGCTCCTATGAACACTGGGGTGCATCTGTTTTTTTGAACCATGCTTTTCTCTGGGTATATGTCCAGAAGTGGGATTGCTGGGTCATGTGGTAGTTCTATTTTTAGTTTCTTAAGGAACCTCCATACTGTTCTCCATAGTGGCTGTATCAATTTACATTCTCACCAACAGTGTAGGAGGGTTCCATTTTCTCCACACCCTCTCCAACATTTATTGTTTGTAGACTTTTTGAGGATGGCCATTCTGACCAGTGTGATGTGATACCTCATTGTAGTTTTGATTTGTATTTTTGTAATAATTAGCGATGTTGAGCATTTTTTCATGTGCCTGTTGGCCACCTGTAGGTATGACACTTTAATATAATCCATGGCCAGGCCCAGAGTCGTGCTGAGCCAGCTTATATTTTAGGATGAATTCTGGATAAAGTCATTTTCTCAGGAGCTACACTGCCTGGTGTTGTCCACCTTTCCCATTTGTTGTTGTTATTTTATTTCTAGCCAGGAATTTTTGCAAGTGTAGAGAAGACACTACTATAACATACACCCATGCCTGTTTTCTGTTATCTGCAGCAATAAAAATCCAAAGGCCCCAAGACCACAAGCATCCAAAGGAAACAAATGAATGGGGGATTGTCCTCTGGGCGGCCAGCAGGGCTCTAGCATAAAAGGCCACTTGTACCAGCCCCGTTCACAATCAGCTGACTCTGCTGTACACTCTGAGCAACAGTAGCTCTTGAACCTGCCTGCTCCTGTCTGCAACAGGCTCAGCAGGGAACTCAGACCAATTAAACGTCCAGAGACACCCTGGGTACCAGTCTGCCTGGGACCAAGTGCACTTCACTTCTTTGCTGATTATACCGACTGACCTCAGACTTGCCCAGAAGTTTGTAAATATTTAGCAGGTTGCTAACAAAGACAATGATGGGCAATCCCAGCAAATTCAACCCAGGTTTATTCTTTTTTCCTTCAAATCTCATATTTTAGCTTCCTAGAAATCTACTTTGCCTATTTAGATGAATTATTGGGCTTTTTTTGGAAAGACCATTTTTTTATTACAGTAAAATCCATATAGCAAAATTTACTATTTTAATCATTTTAAAGTGTATGATTTAGAGGCATTTAGTCCATTCACATTGTTGTACAACCATTGCCACTAACTAGTTTCAGAATCAGTTTTGAAAGAGATTTCTGCAATTCCAACAATCTTCTACCCTCTATTATATATTTAGGAAAATTAATTTTTTCTCACTTTTTTGTGTTCAACTAGAACACATTTGAGTTACCTAATTTTGAAGATCTTCTCATGCCACTGATGCACTAAATATGAAAGGTGAATGTAGGGAAATATCTGAAAATATCTTCAAACAAAATGTATGTAAATGACTATTTTTCATTTCATTGATAGTCCACATTATTTCTTTATTATTACATATACACATTATTTTTCCTATATATAGCCTTTTCACTAAGCCTGAAAAAAACTAAGCAAGTATGATACAGACAGAAGAGGAAAGTCATTAGTTATATATGTGTTATTCTTCATAAATTCAAAGCAACTGTCCCGCTTATTTTAATGTTTTAAAAGACATCATACAACAATGAATATTTTTTAAAGTCCTTAATTGTGTGGTGAGATAAATACTTTGCTCCTTTCATACATCCTCAAATGTATTTCTATTTATAAAACAAACACACACACACACACATACATTTTTAAAGCTTTCTGACTTTATTAGGAGGCTAGTACTTGGAGGCAAAAGACCAAAATATTAGCACCAAAAAATTGTTGTCAAGAAAATGTAGGGTTGTTGTCTTAATACTATAGGACGTGATTAAGGCTTTTTGTGACCCCTGGTTGGGGGTTGATAAGGCTGTGATTAAGTTCTCTGTCTTTTTATTGGTCATAGCTTTTCATTATTCTTATCTTTTTACAGCCACCTTCCCTGACTAGTGAAAGCTTCACCCTAATTTTGGGTCTGAGGCATCTTACATAAGCACCATCCATGGGGAGAAATGATTCTTCAACCAGTCATACAGGCTCCTATTTTTCATTTGGCACAAAAAGCATCAAGCAGAGTTTGTCTTATCTGGGTAATTTTTTTTTTCATCAGTTGTAACAGAACAGTAAACTTTACCTTCAGCTTTTCTCAGAATTTGTGTATTAATGGTCCCCACTTGTATCACCCACTGAATACTAATTATAGAAATGGTTCAGTTAGATAATTATTTTGGTTAAGAGTGAATAACTTATGAAAAAGTTGGGGGCTTCCCTGGTGGCGCAGTGGTTGGGAGTCCGCCTGCCGATGCAGGGGACGTGGGTTCGTGCCCCGGTCCGGGAGGATCCCACGTGCTGCGGAGCTCCTGGGCCCGTGAGCCATGGCCGCTGGGCTTGCGTGTCTGGAGCCTGTGCTCTGCAACGGGAAAGGCCATGGCGGTGAGAGGCCCGCGTACTGCAAGAAAAAAAAAAAAAAAGTTGGGACAAGATAAATTTCAAGCACTGTATTTCCACAGATCAAACCGAAGTTTAAGCCAGGCCAGTGTGTCAGACACTTAACAGTAAACAGCCCATTTGTTTGCATTGTCAGATATTTTAAAGCTTTTAATAATCTGTTACTTTCCTCTCTTCTTAAATACACTAACTGGGCAAAATTCATTCTATGAGTTATATATTATACAGACAAACGCATGTTTGGGAAATCATGACTTGAGACAGACAAGTAAAGAAGTTGGGAGATGTCGAGCCTTGAATTGAGAATACCTAAATCTGAATGAAAGCCGTATTTGGTAGGAGTTTGGGATTAACATATACACACTACTATATATAAAATAGATAATCAACAAGGACCTACTGTATAGCACAGGAAACTCTACTCAATACTCTGTAATAACCTAGATGGGAAAATAATCTGGAAAATAATAGATACATGTATATATAAGTGAATCACTTTGCTGTATACCGGAAACAAACAACATTGTAAATCAACTATACCGCCCCAATGTAAAATAAAAATTAAATTTAAAAAAAGAACAATTACAAAAAAAAGAAAGAAAGAAAGAAAAGAAAGCCATATTTGGAAGGGAGTTGGCTCCAGACAGCAGATCTCTGAGCCTGGGAGGACTCACAGAAAGGCAGTGTTGGCCTCACAAATGAAAGACTGCTCTAGATTTTAGAGTTGTTCAACAATGGGACAGGTCGCCCTCTGAGGTGGCTTGTCTCTCAAAATATCCAAGAAAATACAGATAGGGATGTTGTAAAAGCAGTCTTTTATTTTTAAAGGCATTTAAAAAAATATCTATTTATTTATTAATATTTGGCTGTGCCAGGTCTTAGTTGCAGGCAGACAGCATCTTTGTTGCGGCATTCAGGATCTTTACTTGTGGCATGTGGGATCTAGTTCCTGACCAGGGATTGAACCCGGGTCCCTGCTTTGGGAGCATGGAGTCTTAGCCACTGGACCACCAGGGAAGTCCCGTAAAAGCAGTCATGCGTCGATTAGTTTTGTCTTAACCTCCTTCTGCCTACCTTGGCTTAATTAGCCAGTTTGCTAAGGAGGTAGTTTGAACATCAGGTTTATTGCTGGATACAGAATAGAAATGGCCTCAGAGAGCATTTGGGTTCGTGATCTTTTTCCTTCTATCTGTGGGATAGGTTGTTTCTAAAGATGGTCACAGCAATCTGTCCCATCCTGTATGCCCTTCTGCAATGTGACTTTACCAACAAAGAAATGAAATTTCTTCCTTTGAATCTGAACTGGACCAGTGGGATGCAGTGCAAGTTACACTGTGTGACTTCTCGGCCTAGGCCTTTAGAGGCCTTGCAGATTCTGTTTCTGCCTCTTGGAAGCCAAGTGCCATGTACAGAAATCTAGACGACCCTCTTGGAGAGGCCACATAGACAGAAAGAGGGCCTGGATAATAAGAGGCCCCACAGAGGAGAACCAAGGAACCCAAGCTGACAGCCAGCACCAGCAGGCAGAAGCTGGGATCTTCCGGCCACATCTGCCCCAGCTGACCCCACCAGAGCCGAGGAGAACTGCTCCCACCAGCCCTTGCCCAAGTTCCTAGCCCACAGAATTGTGAGCAATAAAAGTGACATTGATTTAAGCTACTAAATGCTGGGCTGGTTTATTACACAGAAACAGATAACTGAAACAGAAATTGGTATCTGGGAGGAAGGTGCTGCCATTATAAAAACTGAAGATATCTGTAATAGGGGCAGGGCAGGTGCACAGACTTTACTGCGAGACTGTTACCGCCAGACCCTAAGTGCGAGATCTGCAGCCCGGCTGTTAGAGGTCCTGCTCCGCCAGGGGTCAGCGTGGCCATGTCGCTTGTGGCAGAGGGTGAGGTGAGAGGCAGACCATGGCCTTCTCCCCAGGGCCCTCCAGGCCCTCCGACCTCGGGCTGGTGGGTGAGCTGGGGGCCCGGGGACAGGCTGGGGGCTTGTGTCCTTCAGAGCTCCAGAGCCCTTGCCATGGCCACCCAACAGCTGGGCCCAGCCAGGCCTTGAAGCAGCAGTGAACCTCTCCCCCATCCCTTCCTCCGAGACCTAATGGAGGTGAAGGTCTCCATGGATCGCAGTCCATGGAGGCCTCGGCAACTGGAGCATATGGACACGGCCATTAAGGTAACAGCTCAGGGACTAGTGGTTAAGATTTCGCCTTCCAATGCAGGGGGTGTGGGTTCGATCCCTGGTCGGGGAGCTAAGATCCCATATGCCTCACGGCCAATACACATAAAACAGGAGGAATATTGTAACAAATTCAATAAAGACAAAAAAAAAAAAAGGTAACAGCTCAACCAGCTTTCGTTTCTCCATTCAAGTTTCAAAACTTGGTACAGCTTGGATCGGTTGTCCACCCCTAGGAGGTGGCCAGAGGTCAGGGTTAAGTTGCAAGGACACTGTACATCGTTACTTCAGGTCCACCTGTGTGGCTGGGGCTTTTCTCTAAGAAGGGCAATTGCTGTGAGCTGGGAATTAACGTGATGGGTATTTGCTACCATATTTATTCCTATGGATCCTATACAACTGATTCTCTCCAGTTTAAATGAGAAGCCTGAGGGCTGGCTGTGTCCTGGGTGCTGGGCAGGGTCTGGAGACCTGGCCCTGAGGGCGCTGTCAGCTGAGATCTGCCTCTTCAGCCAGGCCTGGGCACTGGTGGGAGGACCCAGACTGGGTGTCGGAAGAGCGCTCCGGGGCAGGGTACCCGGCCCCCGCAGGGACCCCCTCCTCTTAGCCAGGCCTGAACCTTGGAGGGCGAAAGTTGAGCCTTGGGACCTTGCCCTTGCTTGTCAGAACAGAGAATAACATTTGTGTTGGTGGAGGTTTACAGGAAGATGGTGACCTGACCATGACCTGACCTCAGGAACAACAGATCTGACACCAAGAAGTCTGCAACAACTAACCACATCCCTCTCTCACCTATTGTATAAAAGGGCTTTGCTGAAAGCTTTCGGGGAGTTCAGGGTTTTTAAAGCATGAGCCACCTGTCTCCTTGCGTGGCCCTGCAATAATCCTTTCTCTGCTCCAAACTCCCACATTTTGGTGTTGTTTGGCCTCACTGTGCGTTGGGCACACAGACTTTTGTTCAGTAACATCATTAGTTTTGACACTGGGGACAGAGGCCGAAGGAGCAGCAAGAAAACTGTCAGGGAAGCCTGGAATAGCAGTGAGAAAATTGCTATTGGAGGCTCAAGAAAAGGGTGACCTGTGTTACACCTGGTGGAATTTTTGGCCACACCGTATCATGGAAGATAGAAAACTGCAGCTAATGAACTTGCTGATCTGGATAAGGAGATTTCCAGGCAAAATACTGAAAGTGCAGGCAACCTAAGGAGTGGGAAAAAGTATTTTCAAATTATCTATCTGATAAGGGATTAATATCCAAAATACATAAGGAACTCATACAATTCAGTAGCAAAAAAACAAACAATCTGGTTAAAAAGTGGGCAGAGGATCTGAATAAATATTTTTTACAAAGAAGACATACAGATGGGCCAAAAAGTACATGAAAAGGTACTCAACATCACTCATCATCAGGGGATTGCAAATGAAAATCACACACACCTGTTAGACTGGCTATCATCAAAAAGACAAGAAATAACAAGCGTTGGTGAGAATGTGAAGAAAAGGGAACCCTTGTGCACTGTTGGTAGGAATGTAAATTGGTGCAGCCACTATGGAAAAGTTATGGAGGTGCTGGAAAAAATTAAAACTAAAACTACCATATGATCCAGCAATTCCATTTCTTGATATTTGTCTGAAGAAAACAAAAACATTAACTTGAAAAGATATCTGCACCCCTATGTTCATTGCATCATTATTTGCAATAGCCAAGATATGAAAACAACCTAAGTGTCCATCAATGGGTGAATGGACTTCAAAATATGGTCTATACACAGGGAGATCAGCTTGGTGCTATGTGACCACCTAGAGGGGTGGGATAGGGAGGGTGGGAGGGAGATGCAAGAGGGAGGAGATATGGGGATACATGTATACATATAGCTGACTCACTTTGTTATACAGCAAGAAACTAACACAACATTGTAAAGCAATTATACTCCAATAAAGATGTTTAAAAATAAATGTGGTCTGTATACACAATGGAATATTATTCAGCCACCAAAAAAGAAGGAAATCTTGCCTTTTGCACCAACATGGATGGACCTAGAGGGTGTTATGCTAAGTGAAATAAGTCAGACAGAGAAAGACAAATGCTGTGTAATCTCACTTTTATGTGGAATCTAAAAAAGAAAGCTCACGGATGCAGAGAACAGATTGACGGTTGACAGAGGGTGGGAGGTGGGGGTGGGAGAAATGGGTGAAGTGGATAAAAAGGTACAGCTTTCATGAGGGTGTAATGTACAGCATGATGACTATAGTTAATAATAGTGTACTGTATAGTTGAAAGTTGCTAAGATCTTAAAAATTCTTATCATGAGGAAAAAAGATTATATAACTATGTATGGCAATGGGTGTTAACTAGACTTATTGTGGTGATCATTTTACAATATATATAAATATCTATATACAAATATCAAATTATGTTGTATGTCTGAAGCTAATGTTATATGTCAATTATACCTCAATAAAAAAATAAATAAGTGCACATATTGTAAAAAGGAAAGTGCAACTGGCTTCTTTTAGCTGCATTTATAAAATGCAAGAAGAAAGAGATTAAAGAAGGAAGTATTTAGTTTTTAGGCAGAATAAAGAAGAAATATAGGGCTTCCCTGGTGGCGCAGTGGTTGAGAGTCTGCCTGCCGATGCAAGGGACACGTGTTCGTGCCGTGGTCTGGGAAGATCCCACATGCCGCGGAGCGGCTGGGCCCGTGAGCCATGGCCGCTGAGCCTGTGCGTCCAGAGCCTGTGCTCCGCAACGGGAGAGGCCGCAACAGTGAGAGGCCCGCGTACCGCAAAAAAAAAAAGCAGAGAAACATGAGTGATAAATCAAGGGGAAAAAATAGATAATAAAACAGACCCACAAATATCCTAGCTATTTGAGTTGGTAAAAAAAAAGGATGTTAAATAACTGGTACGAGCATATTAAAGAATGTAGAGGAAAATATGGATTAAGTGAATGAAAAAATGTCTTTTTCTCCCAGTTTTATTGAGATATAATTGACATATAACATTGTATAAGTTTAAGGTGTACAACACAATGATTTGATATATGTATATATTACAAAATGATTACTACAATAAGTTTAGTTAACATCCATCACCTTACATAGTTACAATTTTTTTCTCATGATGAGAACTTTTAAGGTCTACTCTCTTAGCAACTTTCAAATATATTGTTAACTATAGTCACCATACTGCACATTATATCCCAAGAACTAATTTATCTCATAACTGGAAGTGTTACCTTTTGACCACCTTCACTCATTCTCCCCCCACCAGCTCCCACTTCTGGTAACCACCAAATTGTTCTGTTTCTTTCTTTCTTTCTTTAATAGTTATTTATTTATTTTATTTTTGCCTGCGTCGGGTTTTAGTTGTGGCACTCGGGATCTTCGTTTTGGCATGGGGGATCTTTCATTGTGGCCTGAAGGCTCTCTAGTTGTGGCTCTCATGCTCAGTAGCTGTGGCACACAGGCCTAGTTGCCCCGTGGCATGTGGGATCTTAGTTTCCCTACCAGGGATGGGACCTGCATCCCCTGCATTGGAAGGCAAATTCTTAACCACTGGACCACCAGGGAAGTCCCATGCTCTCTGTTTCTATGAGTTTAGTTTTTTTCGATTCCACATATAAGTGAGATTATACAGTATTTGTCTTTGTCTGACTTATTTCACTTAGCATAATGCCCTCTAGGTCCATCCGTATTGTCACAAATGGCAGAATTTCCTTCTTTCTCATGGCTGAAATAATAATTTCCTTGTGTGTGTGTATAAATATAAATATACACATCTTTATCCATTCATCCATCAGTGGACACTTAAGTTGTTTCCTAAGTCTTGGCTATTATAAATAATGATGCAATGAACATGGGAGTGCAGATTTCTCTTCAAGATCATGATTTCATTTCCTTCAGGAATATACCCAGAAGTGGAACTACTGGATCATATTATAGTTCTATTTCTAATTTCTTCAGGAATGTCCACACTGTTTTCTGTAGTGGCTGCACCAATTTACATTCCCACCAACAATGTACAAGTGTTCCCTTTTCTCCACCTCCTCACCAACACTTGTTGTTTCTTGTCTTCTTGATAATTACCATTCTTTTGGTGTGAGGTGATAATTCATTGTGGTTTGAATTTGCATTCCCCTGATGATTAGTGATGTTGAGCACCTACCTTTTCATATACCTGCTGTCCATTTGAATATCTTCTTTGGAAAAAAAATGTCTATTCCAGTCCTCTGCCCATTTTTTAATTTGATGATTTGTTTTTTGCTATTGAGTTGCATATATTTTAGATATTAACCCCTTATCAGATAGATGATTTGAACAGATTTTCTCCCATTCCATAGGTTGCCTTTTCATTTTGTTGATTTTTTTTCTTGCTGTGAAGAGCTTTTTAGTTTGATGTAGTCCTAGTTGTTTATTTTTGCTTTTGTTGCTTGTTCTTTAGGTGACATATCAAAAAATCATTGGAGTTTTATGGTTTCAGGTCTTACATTAAGCCTTTAATTGATTTTGAGTTAATTTTGGTGAAAGGTGTAATATAAGGGTCCAGTCATTCTCTTACATGTGCATATTCAATTTCCCCAGCACCATTTATTGAAGAGACTGTCTTTTCTCTACTGAGTATTCTTGGCTCCCTTATCAAATATTAGTTGACTATAAATGTGAAGGTTTGTTTCTGGGCTCTCAGTTCTGTTCCATTTGTCTAATGTGTCTGTTTCTATGCCAGTACTATATTGTTTTAATTACTATAGCTTTATAATATAGTTTGAAATCAGGACGTTTTATGCCTCCAGCTTCGTTTTTATTTCTAAGGATTGCTTTGGCTATTTGAGGTCTTGTGGTTCCAAATGAATTTTAGGATTACTTTTTCTTTTCTGTTTTTAAAATGCCATTGGAATCTTGACAGGAATTGCATGAATCTAAAGAAATGCTGTGGCTTTTTGTACACTAATTTTGAATCCCACAACTTTACTGAATTTGTTGATTAGTTCTAACAGGTTTTTTGGTAGATTTTCTAGGATTTTCTATATAAAAAATCATGTCACCTACAAACAGACAATTTAAATTCTTCCTTTCCAACTCAGATGCCTTTTACTTCTTTTTCTTGCCTAATTTCTCTGGTTAGGAGTCACAGTACTATTTCAAATGGAAGTGGTGGGAGTGGGCACCTTTTTCTTGTTCCTGATCAACCTTTCAACATTGAATATGATGTTAGCTGTAGGCTTGTCATGTATGGCCTTTATCATGTTGAGGTAGGTTCATTCTATACCCAATTTATAGAGAGTTTTGTCATGAAAGGATGTTGAATTTTATAGAGTGCTTTTTCTTCATCTATTGAGATGATCTTATGATTTTTATCTTTAATTCTATTAAGTGATGTATCACATTTATTGATTTGCATATATTGAGCCATCTTTGCATTCCAGGGATAATTCCCACTTGATCATGGTGTATGATCCTTTTAATGTGCTGCTGAATTCAAATTGCTAGTACTTTGTTGAAAATTTTTGCATCTATATTCATTAAGGATATTGGCCTATTTTTTTTTCTTGTAGTGTCTTTACCTAGATTTGGTATCAGGGTACTAGGCCTCGTAAAATAAATTTGGGAGCATTCCCTCCCCTTCAATGTTTTGGAAGAGTTTGAAAAGAACTGGAGTTAATTCTTCTTTAAATATTTGGTAAAATTCACCAGTGAAACCATCTGACCCTGGACTTTCCTTTGTTGGGAGTTTTTAAATAACTGATTCAATCTCCTTACTCATTTTTGGTCTGTTCAGGTTTTCCATTTTCTCATGATTCAGTCTTGGTAGGTTGTATATTTCTGCGAATTATTCCATTTATTTTATGTTATACAATTTGTTGGTATATAATTGTTCAATGTAGTCTCTTCTGATCTTTTGTATTTTTGTGGTATCAGGTTATAATATTTCCTCTTTCATTTCTGATTTTATTTACCTGGGTTATTCTCTTTTTTCTTAGTCTAGCTAAAGGTTTACCAATTTTTTTTTTTCCAAAAAACACCCCAGCTCTTGGTTTCCTTGATTTTTTTCTATTATTTTTCTGGTCTCTATTTCTGCTCTGATGTTTGTTGTTTCCTTCCTTATGTTAACTTTAGGCTTAGTTTTTCTTATTTTTCTAGTTCTTTGAGGTGTAAAGTTAGGTATTTCATTTGAGATCATCCTCTTTCCTTAATGTAAATTTTATTGATGTAAATTTCCCTCTTAGAACTACTTTTGCTGGATCCCATGTTTCAGTATGTTGTGTTTCCATTTTCATTTGTCTCAAGGTACTTTTTGATTTCTTCTTTGACCCACTGGTTGTTCAGGAGTGTATCGTTTAACTTCCACATACTTGCGAATTTTCCAATTTTCCTTTTGTTATTGATTTCTAGTTTCACATCATTATGGTTGGAAAAGATATTTGGTATGATTTCAATCTTCTTAAATTTGCTAAGACTTGTTTTGTGACTTCTCCTGTGATCTATCCTGGATAATATTACTTATGTACTTGAGAAGAATGTATATTCTGGTGTTGTTGGATGGAATATTCTGTAGTTGTCTGTTGATTCATTTGATCAAAGTATAGTTCAAGTCCAATGTCTCCTTATTGATTTTCTGTCTAAATGCTTTATCCATTGTTCAGAGTGGAGTATTGAAGTCACCTATTATTACTGTATTGTTGTCTATTTCTCCCTTCAGATCTGCTAATATTTGCTTAAGCTATTTAGGTACTCCAATGCTGGGTATGTCATGTATATTTACAATTATTATATCCTCTTGATGCATTGAATCCTTTATAATTATATAATGACTTTCTTTGTCTCTTGTTACAGCTTTTTAGTTAAAATTTTATTTTGTCTGATATAAGTATAGCTACCCCTTATCTCTTTTAGTTTCCACTTGCATGGAATACCTTTTTTCATCCTTTCACTTGGAACCTATGTGTGGAGCCCCACTGACCCTACTGCTAGGAATGAGGATCTTTCTTCAAGTACCCTAATGGTTGACCCACAGCTTACTCCTACTTCTGTTATTGGTTAACTCTGTGTTTGGGGCTTTTACTATCCTAGTTGGGCTTTTGTGCACAGAAAGGAATCCTTCTAATTAACATGCTTTAATTCATATTGTATTATTATAGCTACAAAGGTAAAAATCTTGTTTTCCTTAAACATTACAGCTTTTATTTCATTTACAAATTTTATAATTTTAATCAAAAATAAGAACAATCATTTTCACTTGTGCTTTTTCAGTTAATTCCTACATGTAACATATTTAGATATTTAACTTTAATCAAATTCCCTTGGCTATTTCAAAGTCCAATTTTAACACAATTGACTCTCTCAAACATTTCAAATACACCAAGAGAGGATTACAAATGTAAGAAACAAAATCTTCCTAAGCATTTAAGCCACTCTTGTCAATCTACTAAATCAGCCTTATAAATTTTGTAGATAAAATCCTTTCAAACATCATTAAGAAAATTAACAGAATATGTACAGGACATCATAATGGTTATATTTAAACACACTTACATAAGAGTACACTGAGTTTTAGAGATTATAAATTGTTTATCCAACTAATGAATGATGAAACAAGCATGTTATGCCAACTGATGTTCCAAGGTCAAAAGCTCAGGACAGTGGCCTGAGCTCCAAGTGAAACATACTGGAAACCCAAGGGGCATAGGACCCCCAGCAGCTCTGGATTGGACACCTTCTTATAGACAGATTTTTCTCTACTATAGCATCAGCAGCTTCTAAATTCATGACTTTCAAAGATTTGACCAAATGTATCAATTAGTCAGCTGAAATTAACCTATTTCAATTTTTGACAATCCAGTGATTTTTTCCTCTCAAAAAATGACCTGCGGGTTTTCCCTGGTGGCGCAGTGGTTGGGAGTCCACCTGCCGATGCAGGGGACGCGGGTTCGTACCCCGGTCCGGGAGGATCCCACATGCTGCGGAGCGGCTGGGCCCGTGAGCCGTGGCTGCTGAGCCTGCGCGTCCGGAGCCTGTGCTCCGCAATGGGAGAGGCCACAACGGTGAGAGGCCCGTGTATCACAGAAGGGAAAAAAAAAAAAAAAATGACCTGCCCTTAAATTAATGAGTGCTCTCCAGGTTTTGGTTTTAAATTTCATTTTCTGTAACTCTTGTGTCAACTTCTGCACTAAAGCTTAGAATATTCTAATGGAATTTTGAGCCACTCAGTCAGCTGTAAGCTATTAAAACTTTTTATCTTTCAATCAGAATAGTTGACAATCTAGGACACCTTATTTCTATATTATGCTATATCAGGAACTTGTATTTCTTTTCTTTATTCATTAAGATAGTCTAATTTGTATGTGTCAAAATCTCATGTTAACAACGAAGACCTTCCAACTACTGATGTTTAATTTAACACAGTTTTATCAGAATCCTACAGTGGATATTTTATTGCAGGGAGCAAGTGTTATAACCAAGGGGTTTTTTAATTACCAAGTGATTTGTGACACTAACCCGTTCCCGAACCTGCCCCTTCCCAGCTCCTGATTACTCAGACGAAACCAGCTGTGGTCTTTGGTCAAAAGCGGAAAACACCAGATGGTATCATACCTACTTAGAGATACAGGAAAAACTAATGAGGTTCATTTGATGAGGGGAGAATATCAAATGGGTTGTATGACATTAAAACCCTGGATGTGAAAGCTGGAGTCTGTGTAAATTTCAATAACTTACCTACAGACTTTGAAGAGAAACATAAAAATCTTGAAGAAACAATTAACACTTGTGGGGAAAAAATGATAACACTGCAGCAGATTGCAGGCTGCTTACGCAATATGTTATCTCCCTTTCTTCCTTAGTAACATAACTCAGATTTTGTTCAGAGGGTCAGTGTGCCAAGCTAAAAAACTTTACTTCCCAGCCTCCCTTGCAGTTAAGGGAGTATTCATTGAAATTTAAGTAGAAGTCTTGGGTTAGTTTCCTGAAACTCTCTTTAGAGGGGGCCTGACTTGGATGAGAGAAGAGCCTGTTTGCCCCCTGTATTTCCCTTTTATTTTTCCTCATATGCAGATGCGCTGGCTGAAGCTCTGGGCAGCCATTTTGTGACTCTGAAGATGGAAACAACATACCAAAGAATGCAAAGCAGAAATTAAAAAGTGCCTGCGTCTCTCATGACTTTGTGGAACCACCTTACCAACTCCAGACTGGCAGACCAATGGCATTTTTTACATGAGAGGAAAAAAATTTTCCTTTGTTCAAGACACTACAACAGGTTCTCGGTACTAGTACCAACACCATTCCTAACTGATACATCCTAAAACTCTGCACATTTATTATCTAATAATCTGAAGATCCATTCACTCATAAGACAAACATTTACCAACCACCTACTATGTGTAAGAAACTGGGAAAGTTTCTCTGTAGGGAGCTCAGAAATGGATCAGACAAGGATCCTGTCTACCACAAAGTCACTGTCTACTGAAAGAGCTAAGACATGCCCCCCTTCAGTAGTGATATAGGATAGAAAGGGAAAAGGATCAGAGGACAGCTGGGAATAAGACATCAGTTTAGGAGAGCTTCCTGAAGAAGGTGAGGTGTGCAGGTTTTAAACCAAGCAAGCTTGGAAAAAAAAAATGCCACACAGACTATAGAAGAGAAGAAGAAAATGGTACATTTCCTTGAGAGAGAGAGGAATATGATCGATAACTCATTCTTTCTGTTTTCTACATAATTCAGCTGAATATAAGAGCCACTGGAGGTCAAAACTGAAGGATGCCATTAGGAGGTTTGCCAACTCTTGAGTATTCCCATGGAAAAAATTCCTCATCTCATGTCAGTGGAAAGAAACTATTAAAGCAATATGACAGCTGTTACTTCCACTAAGTGGTAGGTGAACAATTTAGCCCTGGCATTGACAAGAGCCAGAATAGATTGCCTGGCCGCTCATCAAATTCACCAGCATGAGAAGTGAGCAGACCACTCCCCAGAATCCCTGGGTTCTTCTCCTACACTCAGTTGCTGTTTTTATAATACAGAGACATTTTTGTTCCTGTTATTGTGTATGAAAATAGTCCACAGCCTCTCCCAAACTTACTGTAGATTTTATAAGTTTGGCCAGTCTGATAGTATTGTAGGGGGTCTCATTGTGGTTTTAAGGTACATTTCTATGAATACAAATTAGGCTAAACACCTTTGATGTGTTTATTACACATTTGGAATTCCTTTTTGAAAAGCTGCCTGTTCAGATCCTTTGTGCATTTTTCTATAGTTATCTATTGTCTCATTGGTAGACATTTAAAATTTTATATATTCTTGATATGAGTCCTTTGTCCGTTATATTCATTCATTACAAGTATCTTTTTCTAGTCTTGGGTCTTTTGATGATGTGGAAGATACCTTCTGATGATGAGATATGAAGTTCTTGATTTTAATGTTGTCTTATTTATTAATCTTTTTCTTTATGGCTAAATGCTTTTTATGTACTATTTAAGAAATCCTTCCAGGTCTTAAAGATATCCTCCTATATTATCTATTGAAAGGATTATAGTTTTGCTTTTCACATATATTTGCTTTTAACTGATTTTTGTGTGTAATGCAAGGTACAGGACCATGTTCAGGGTTTTTCTCATATGAAATCCCAGTTGTTCTGGGACCAGTTAATGAAACGCCATCCTTTTGTCACTTATTTGCAATGGCAGCTCTGTCATCTAACAAGTGGCCACATGTGTGTAGGTTTATTTCTGTGTGCTTCCTCTGGCCCATTGATCTAATTGTCTGTCCCTGAGCCAATACACAGCTTCTTAATTGTTATAGTGTTGTTTTAAGTCTTGACATCTTACAGGGCAAATATTCCCACCTTGTTTGTTTCAGCTTTCTAGGCCCTTTCCTGTTCCATATAAACTTTAGAATGTCAATTTTAACAACCACTTAAACTATCGTTTTGTTTTTTACAAAGAGAATCTTTATTTATTTAGTTAGTTAGTTATTTTTGGCTGCATTGGGTCTTGGTTGCTGCGCACAGGCTTTCTCTAGTTGCGGCGAGCAGGGGCTACTCTTTGTTGAGGTGCACAGGCTTCTCATTGTGGTAGCTTCTCGTTGCAGAGCATGGGCTCTAGGCGCACGGGCTTCAGTAGTTGTAGCATGTGGGCTCAGTAGTTGTGGCACACGGGCTTAGTTGCTCCGAGGCATGTGGGATCTTCCCGAACCAGAGCTTGAACCCGTGTCCCCTGCATTGGCAGGTGGATTCTTAACCACTGAGCCACCAGGGAAGTCCCCTAAACTACTGTTTTTATTGCGATTACATTGAATCCATATATTAATTTGGGGAAAACTGATATATTTATAATATTCAAGCTTCCAATCCATGAGTTTGTTATATTTCTCTATATCTTCTTTGATATCTCTCAGTACAATTTTATAATTTTCTCTATAACATCTTTTGTTAGATTTCCTTCCTAGGTACTTTGTATATTTTGGTACTGTTGTAAATAGTATCTTTTATTTCATTTTGCAATTTTTTGATCCTGGTGTATAGAAATGCAGTTGACTTTTTTTGTATCCAGTAAACTTGTTCATCTCTCTTATTAATTCTAATAAAATATTATTTAGTTTTATTTTGAATTATTATATAAACATTATTTTCTAATAATAACAGTTTTGTTCTTTCCTTTCCAGTTCTTGCATAACTTTTTTTCTTTTTACTTTCTTACTTTATTGACTAGGACCACCACTACAATGTCAAATAGACTTGACGATAGTAGAAATTCTTGTCTTGTCCTGATCTCAAAATATCACCATTAAGAATATTTTCTGTACCCCAATGTTCATTGAAGCACTATTTACAATAGCCAGGTCATGGAAGCAACCTAAATGCCCATCAACAGATGAATGGATAAAGAATATGTGGTACATATATACAATGGAATATTACTCAGCCATAAAAAGGAACAAAATTGGGTCATTTTTAGAGATGTGGATGGACCTAGAGACTGTCATACAGACTGAAGTAAGTCAGAAAGAGAACAACAAATATTGTATATTAACGCATATATGTGGAATCTAGAAAAATGGTACAGATGAACCGGTTTGCAAGGCAGAAATAAGAGACAGATGTAGAGAACAAATGTATGGACACCAAGGGGTGAAAGCTGGGGCAGGGTGCAGTGGTGGGATGAATTGGGAGATTGGGATTGACATATATATACTAATATGTATAAAATAGATAGCTAACAAGAACCTGCTATATAAAAAAATTAAATTAAATTAAATTAACGAAAAAAAGAATATTTGCTATATGATTTTGAAGATAACTTTCACCAAGGACATTCCCTTTCATTCTCACTTTGGGAATACTTTTTTAAAATCGTGAATGTATGTTGAATTTTATCAAATGCTTTTTCTACATTTAGTGAGAAGATGTTATGATTTTCTTCTTTAATATGGTAACATGGTGGATTATATTAATTTCATTTGCTAAATGTAAAACAACCTTGCATTCCTGGGATATAACCAACTTGATCATGAGGTAGTATCCTTTCATATACTGCTAGATTCAGTTTGCAGATATTTGGTTAGGATTTTTGCATCTGTGTTCATGCATGAGATTGCCTGTAATTTTCTTCTCATGCACTGTCTTTGCCAAATTTTAGTATCAAGGTTATACTAGTCTCAGGAGTTGGTGTTTCCTCTTTTTCTATTTTCTGAAAGAGTTTAAGATTAAAATGATTTCTTTCATGAATGTTTGGTAGAATTTGCTGGTGAATTTGAGCCTGGAACTATTTCAGCAGGAACATTTTGGACTATGGATTTTGTTTCTCTAATTATTGTAAGTAGGAAGGATGAACATATGGCTTACCCTCCAAAATGGAACACTTTTGAGAATTAAAAGCGTCATTAAAATAATTAATGGATATTAATCTATAATGGGCATAAACTGGGACTGTCCTGGGCAAAATGGAATTTATGGATACCACAGTTGTAAGATTTCCTATTTCTTACTATAGATTTCCTATTTCTTCCTGAATAAATTTTTTAAGTTATATATTTTTTAAAAACCTGTCCACTTTGTCTGAATTTTTCAAGTGTATTGGTATGAAGATTTCATGTTAATCTTCTTTTTCTTTTATTTAACGTGTTCCTCCCCCCCCCAACTTTATTGAGGATCATGTTAATCTTGTATTGTCTTTTTAATAATTTGTAACATCTGTAAGTATGTCTCCTTTTTGTTTCTGGATATTAGTTATTTGTGCCTTAGTTTCTTGATCACTACTGACAGAGATATTGTAACTTGTTAAAATCAACAAGCAACTTTTGGCTTTGTTGAACATCTCCATTATGTAATTGTTTTCTTTTTTAAAGTTTCTCCTTTTATCTTATTTTCTTCTTGCTGGTATAGCTCTAACTTCTTCGAATGAATGTTTAGTTAATTAAGTTTCAGACTGTCTGAATGTACACACTTTGAGGTTGTGAGTTTCCCTTTCTGTACGGAATTCATAAATTTTGATATGCAATATTTTGTTATTGTTCTGTTTGAAATATTTTTAAATATTTTTATAATTTTGTTTTGATGCATTATTGTTTTAGGTCTGTAACATCTGGGGTATTTTTTCGTTTCGAATTTTTGCTGATTTCTAGTTTGTCTTATGGTCCAAGCACATGCTCTATGGTTTTAAACCATTGAAATATATTAAGACTTGCTTTATGGTTCATTTATATTTAGTAAATGTTCTGTATGCTTGAAAAAATATGTATTCTGCAGTAGTTAGGTGGTAATCTCAGTATGTCAATTGTATTATCTTACTCAATTCTTTTCATTTCTTTACTCATTTTTTGTTTGTTTTTTCTGTTAATAACTGAGAGATGTAGTACCAAAAACAACACTCCTTCCTTGTTTATAGATTTGTCTATTTCTCCTTGAAGTTCTATCAGTGGTTGCCTTACATATCTTGAGCGTATATATTGGGAATATACAAATTAAAAATTGTCACATGTTCAGCAAATGGAACCTTTCATCAACATGAATCGACCTTCTTTACTCCTGTAATTTTATTTTCCTTAAAGATATTTTTTTCCTTATTATAGCTACACTACTTTCCTTTGGTTTAGAATGTGTTGGTAAGTCTTATTTAATCATTTCCCTTTCAAGTTTTCTGTATCCTTAATCATTGTATTTCTAAGACATGTTTCTCATAAAAGCATAGGGGGAGAATTTGTCTTTACCAAGTCTGAAAATCTTTGTCTTTTAACTGGAGCATTTCGTTCATTTACATAAAATTTAATTATTAATGCCATGACATTGCACCATTTTAGAGGCACAATTCACACTCTGTATATATTTGGGTTTAAATCTGCAAACATATTTTGTGCTTTCTACTTGTCATACCTGTTGCATATTTTTTCTCCTTTTTTACTTTAGTTTGTATTTACTGACTATTTTAGTTATTCCAATGTTGTCTCCTCTAAGTAGTTTAAAAGTTATGCATTATGTTCAATTCTTTTAGTAGTTGTCCTAGAAATTATAATATGCTTACTTAATAAAATCTAAATAAATCCCTTAACTTCCTCCTGCATTAATAAAAGAAACTTAGAACACTTCCCAACTTACGAATCATTTTTCCACGTATTTTAACTATTCTCATTTAACCCTTTAAGACAGTATTATTATTGTTTTATTAATCAGTACTTGCTTAGATTCATCTACATTTTCACCACTTTCTTTACTCTTCATCCCTTGTTTCTTACACCTTCCATCTAGGAAAACTTTTGTTCTGACAAACATGTATCATTTCAATTTTCTCTATTGAGAGTCTGCTGGGGACGACCTCCATTTTTGTTTGACTGAAAATGTCTTTGTTTCACCATCATTCTTAAAAGGCATTTTCAGTGGCTGTAGAGCTCGACTTTGACTGTTGTTTTCTTTCAGTTCATTGATTCTCCTCCCACTGGCTCCCGGCTCCCGTTACTGCTGTTGAGAGACCAGCTTCAGTTTAATTGTTGTTTCTTTAAATGTAAGCATTCTTTATTTTCTGGCCTATTTTCAGATTTTCTCTTTTTCTTTAGAGTTCTGCAGTTTCACTATGATGTATTTTGGTGGGGATTTCTGTTTATTGATCCTGCCTGGGATTCACTGGGCTTCCGGAAATGTGAACTGGGCCTTCCATCGGTTCTAGAGTATACTCATGAACACCTCTCCGCCTGCTGCTTCCTGCTCCCTTTCTCCCCTTCCCCACCTTCAGTGCTGCTCTACTTACGTTGGACATCTCACTGCAACTTTCAAGTCTCTTAATCACTGTTTCATATTCTCCATCATTTTGTCTCTGTGCCTACTTCTGGTAAGCACTGTGTCTACTTCTAGTTTACTAACTCTCTAGCTACATCTGATCTTCTGTTAAACTCATCCATTTGTTTTTTATTTCAATTTTTTTTTTTAAATAGGAATAGAAAAAAGTTTTACTTGAGCCAAACTGAGGACTGTAGGTGGGAAGACAGCTTCTCAGGTAACTCTGAGGAACTGTTCTGGAGAAGCATAGTTTTCAGCACAAAACAAAGAGCATCAAACAAGTCAGGAACACATTCCTTCAAGGTTTCAAAAAAAAACAGACCAGCACGTACACAGTGAGCCAGTATGGGAAGGGAGTCTTTTTTTTTTTAATTAATTTTTATTGGCGTATAGTTGCTTTACAATGTTGTGTTGGTTTCTGTTGTACAGCAAAGTGAATCAGCTATATCTATACATATATCCCCTCTTTTTTGGATTTCCTTCCCATTTAGGTCACCACAGAGCACTGAGTAGAGTTCCCGGTGCTATACAGTAGGGTCTTATTGGTTATCCATCTATATATATATATTTTTTTGCGGTACGCGGGCCTCTCACTGTTGTGGCCTCTCCCGTTGCGGAGCACAGCTGAGGACGTGCAGGCTCAGCGGCCATGGCTCACGGGCCCAGCCTCTCCGCGGCATGTGGGATCCTCCCGGACCGGGGCACGCCCGTGTCCCCTGCATTGGCAGGTGGACTCTCAACCACTGCACCACCAGGGAAGCCCTTATTGGTTATCTATTTTATACATAGTAGTGTATATATGTCAATCCCAATCTCCCAGTTCATCCCACCCCCACTTCCCCCACTGGTATCTGTAAGTTTGTTCTCTATGTCTGTGTCTCTATTTCTGCTTTGCAAGTAAGTTCATCTGTATTGTTTTCCTAGATTCCACATATAAGTGATATTATATGATATTCCTCTTTCACTTTCTGTCTTACTTCACTCTTACTTCATCTTCTTTGGAGAAATGTCTATTTAGATTTCCTGCCCATTTTTCGATTGGGTTATTTGTTTTTTTGTTATTGAGTTGTATGAGCTGTTTGTATATTTTGGAAATAAAGCTTTGTCTGTTGCATAATTTGCAAATATTTTCTCCCAGTCCGTAGGTTGTCCTTTCATTTTGTTTATGGTTTCCTTTGCTGTGGAAAACAATGTTGCAGTTCCTCATAAAGTTAAATATAGGATTACCATATGATCCAGTGATTCCACTTCTGGGTATAGACCCAAAAGACTGGAAAACAGGGTCTCAAAGAGATATTTGTTTACGTATATTCATAGTAGCATTATACACAATAGTTAAAACGTGGAAGGAATCCATGTCCATCAATGGATGAATGGATAAGCAAACTATGATATATACATAATATAATTATGTATATAATTATAATAATAATTATTCAGCCTTAAAAAATGAAGGTGATACTAACATATGCTATGAGGTGGCTGTATCTTGAGGACATCATGCTAAGTGAAATAAGCCAGTCACAAAAAGACAAATACTGTATGATTCCACTTATATGAAGCACTTAGAGTAGTCAGATCATGGAGACAGAAAGTAGAATGGTGGTTGCCAGTTCTGGAGGCCAGAGTTATTGTTTAACGGGTATAGAGTTTCAAGTTTACAAGACGAGAGGAGTTCTGGAGATGGATGGTGGTGATGGCTGCACATAATGAGTGTATTTAACATCGCTGAACTGTACATTTAAAAATGGTTAAGATGGTAAATTTTATGTTATGTGTACTTTACCACCATTTAAAAATTGGGGGAAAAATGTAGAAAATGATTCATGAAGGATATTCTCCAAAACAATGGACCTGTACTATTCAAAATTGTCAGTGTTATAAAAAAACAAAGAATGGCCACAGAATTGCTGCAGATTAAAGGAGATAAAGGAAGTAAAACTAAAGTTACTATGAAAGATAGTATTGGGATAATTGTCAAAATTTGCATATGAACTATATATTAGATAATAGTATCATATCAATGTTGAGATTTCTTAATTTGATAAAATTTCTTAATTTGATAACAAATTTGACAATAAAAGTAATAAAAATGACAAGATGTATTTGAAATACAACCAAATAAAACTTGTAAAAACAAGAAATTAAAAATTGAAATAGGGCAGGGAGTCCCCCCTCCGCGGGGGACCCTGCCAAAACCGAAACCAAACTCATGCTCATGCAGCTCAATATCAAAAAAAAAAAAAACAAAAAAAATACCCAGTCAAAAATTGGGCAGAAGTCTTAAACAGACATTTCACCAAAGAAGACATGCAGATGGCCAACAGACACATGAAAAGATGCTCCACATCACTAACTATTAGAGAAATGCAAATCAAAACTACAATGAGGTACCACTTCACACCAATCAGAATGGCTGTCATCAAAAAGTCTACAAATAATAAAAGCTAGAGGGGGTGTGGAGAAAAGGGAACCCTTGTACACTGTTGGTGGGAATGTAAATTGGTGCAGACACTATGGAGAACAGTATGGAGGTTCCTTATAAAACTGAAAATAGAGTTACCATATGATCCTGCAATCCCACTCCTGGGCATGTATCTGGAGAAATTCTAATTCGAAAAGATACATGCACCCCAATGTTCATTGCAACACTATTCACAATAGTCAAGACATGGAAGCAACCTAAATGTCCATCAACAGATGAATGGATGACGAAGATGTGGTACATATGTACAGTGGAATACTACTCAGCCATAAAAGAATGAAATAATGCCGTTCGCAGCAACATGGATGGACCCAGAGACTGTCATACTAAGTGAAGTGAGTCAGACAGAGGAAGACAAACGTATGATACCACTTATATGTGGAATCTAAAATATGACACAGATGAACTTATCTACAAAAATGGACCCAGAGACTGTCATACTAAGTGAAGTGAGTCAGAGGAAGACAAACGTATGATACCACTTATATGTGGAATCTAAAATATGACACAGATGAACTTATCTACAAAACAAAAACAGACTCACAGACAGAGAGAACAGCCTTGTGGTTGCCAGTGGGGTAGGGTGGGGGAAGGATGGATTGGGAGTTTGGGATTAGCAGATGCAAACTATTATATATAGAATGGATCAACAAAAAGGTCCTACTGTAGAGCACAGGGAGCTGTATTCAATATCCTGAGATAAACCATAATGGAAAAGAATATGAAAAAGAATATATTGGGTTGGCCAAAAAGTGCCTTTGGTTTTTAACTAAAAATAAAAGACACATTTTTCATTTTCACCAAGAACTTTATTGACAATGTATTCACCCTTTTGTTCCACTACCTTCTGCCATTTTTCAGGCAACTTCATAATTTCATTTTCCCAAAATTTTTTTATCTTTTTGAGCAAAGAACTGTTCCAGGTGCCTTTTATAGTCTTCCAGGGAATTGAAATTTTTTCCATTAAGAGAATTTTGTAAAAGCCGAGATAAATAGAAATCTCAAGGTAATAATAAATAGAAATAAACAGAAATCTGGTGAATACAGCAGATGAATCAGAACTTCCTAGCCAAGCTATAACAGTTTTTGCCTGGTCATCAAAGAAACACGCAGTCTTGCATTATCCTGATGGAAGATTACACATTTTCTGTTGACTAATTCTGGACGCTTTTCGTCGAGTGCTGCTTTCAGTTGGTCTAATTGGGAGCAGTACTTGTTGGAATTAATCGTTTGGTTTTCCGGAAGGAGTTCATAATAGAGGACTCCCTTCCAATCGCACCATGTACAAAACATCACCTTCTTTGGATGAAGACCAGCCTTTGGTGTGGTTGGTGGTGGTTCATTTCTCTTGCTCCATGATCTTTTCCGTTCCACATTATTGTACAGTATCCACTTTTCATTGCCTGTCACAATTTGTTTTAAAAACGGAACGTTTTCGTTACGTTTAAGTAGAGAATCGCGTGCGGAAATATGGTCAAGAAGGTTTTCTCGCTTAACTTATGTGGAACCCAAACATCAAAGTGATTCACATAACCAAGCTGGTGCAAATGTTTTCAACGCTTGATTTGGATATTTTGAGTATGTCGTCTATCTCCCGTGTGGTATGCCATTGATTGTTCTCAATTGATGTCTCGATTTGGTTGCTATCAACTTCAACTGGTCTATCCAACTGTGGAGCATCGTCTAGCGAGAAATCTCTGGCACAAAACTTTGCAAACCACTTTTGACATGTTTGATCAGTCACACACCTTCTCCATACACTGCACAAGTCTTTTTTTGTGTTTTGGTTGTATTTTTATCTTTCTTGAAATAATAAAGCATAATATGCCCACAATGTTGTTTTTTTCTTCCATCTTCAATATTAAAATGACTACACAAAAATGCATCAAATTTGATAAGTCTTTTTTTAAATACATGCTGATATGACAGCTGTCACATAAAATCTAACAAAATTGTTTCGAATGAAGTTAAAGACAGCTAAGTGCTACTAGAGCCATCGTACAGAAAAAAAAGAACGAAACTTTTGGCCAAACCAATATATATACGTATAACTGAATCACTTTGCTGTACAGCAGAAATCAACACAACATTGTAAATCAACTATACTTCAATAAATTAAAAAAAATTTTTTTAAATGTGCTTCTTACTGGAAGTGGTAGTCAAAACAACTTGAAGGACCCTGTCTGAGAGGAAGGTGGGCAACAGGTATAGGTGCTATAATCCCCAGCGACTTGCTTGCTGGAAGATTTCCCGTGGGTCTTGCACAGTGTCATTGTAGCAGCCCCCTCATTTCCCTTTGAAGCATTGGCTATCCTCTGAGAACTAATAGCGCATTTTTATTTCTTTGACTTTGTAAAACGATGTCAGCTTTCCAGCTGTAATGTTTACCTACACTGCATGCAAAACTATACGGGTAGTTCGTCTCATTTGTTAGGAAAATGATACATCTTATGAAAAGTCATGGAATCTTTCATTTTGCCTTCATGCCCTCACTCAAGTTCAACAAATATTTATTGAGTGCCTACTGTATACCAGACCCTGTTCTCGGGACTAGAGATAGAGCAGTGAACAACACTGACATCAACCCTTTCCCCCGGACCTGGGCTTTGCATGGTGGGAAGTTTTTTAATTCAATCTTTTTACTTGTTATAGTTCTATTCACATTTTCTGTTTGTTCTTGAGTCAGTTTCAGCAGTTTGGTCTTTCTAGGAATTTCCCCATTTCATCTAGGTTATTTAATTTGTTGATGTACAAACTACTCATAGTAGTCCCTTAAAATCTTTTTATTCCTGTAAGATTGGTGGTGATGTCCTCTCTTTCATCCCAAATTTTAGTAATTTGAGTTTTCTCCTTGGTGTCCAGCTAAAGGTTTGTCAATTTTATTATCTCTTCTAAGAACCAACTTTTGGTTTTGTTAATTTTTCTCTATTATTTTTCTATTCTCTACTTTGTTTATTTCCACTCTAATATTTATTATTTCCTTCCTTCCACTTGCTTTGGGTTTAGTGTGTTCTTCTTTTCTAATTTGTTAAGGTGGAAGGTTAGGCTATAAATTTTAACTCTTTCATCTTTTAAAATATTGGGATCACAATTATAAATTTCCTTCATAGCACTGCTTTAGCTGCATCCAAGTCCTATGTTATACTTTTTGTCTCAGTCATAATTTTTTCTAATTTTTCTTATGATTTCTTCTTTGTTCCATTGGTTATTTAGGTTTAGGGGTGTTTTGTTTAATTTTCACATATTTTTGAATTCCCCAAATTTCCTTCTGTAACTGGTTTTTGATTTAATTCCATTGTGGTTGGAGAACATACTTTGTATGGTTTCAATACTTTTAAATGTATTGAGGGCTTGTTTTGTGGTCTGATATATGATTTATCCTGAAGAATGTTCCATGTGCACTTGAAAAGAATGTGTATTCTACTGTGTTGGATGCAAATGATCCACAAATGTGTTGGGTCTCGTTGGGTTTTGTTCAAGACTTTGTATTGTTCAAGACTTCTTTTTCCTTGTTGATCATCTGCCTTGTTCTATCCATTATGAAAAGTGGGGATATTGAAATCTCCGATTATTATTGTTGAATTGTCTACTTTTCCCCTTCAGTTCTGTCAGATTTTGCTATTTTGGGGTTCTGCTGTTATGTGCAATGCGTTTCTTAAATGTTATGTTTTCTTGATGGATTGACGCTTTTGTCAGTATAAAATGTTTTTCTTTGTTTCTAGGAACAATTTATCTCTGAAAGTCTATTTTGTCTGATATTAGTATAGCCACTTCATCTTTGTTTTTACATGGTACATGTCTTTCCATCCTTTTACTTTCAACCCATTTGTGACTTTAAAGTATGTCTCTTGTAGATAGCATATAGTTGGATCATGTTTTTATGTCTATTCTGTCAATCTCTGTCTTTTGATTGGAATATTTAGTATATTTACATTTAATGAAATTACTGATAAGGAAGGATTTATGGCTGCCATTTTGCTATTTGTTTTCTACATATCTTATGTCTTTTTGTTCCTCTGTTTCTCTATTACTGACTTCGTTTTTGCTGTATATTTTCCAGTGTAGTATTTTAATTTCCTTGTTGTTTCTTTTACTATATTTTAAAAAGTTGCTTTTTTAATGGTTGTCTTGGGGATTACAATTAACTTCTTAACTTAAAATAATCTAGGTAAAATTAATACTAATTTAATTTCTATAGGACACCAAAACTAGGCCCCAATAGTGCCCCATTCTCTCCCTTCTTCTTTGTGCTGTTATTATCATTCAAATTACATATAAATACATAAATATGTATATGTACATGCACACATTATAAGCCCATCAATACAGTTTATAATTGTTGCTTTATGTATTTGTCTTTTAAATCAGATAAAAGAGTTTCAAATAAAAATATTTTTAATTAAAAGATTTTAAAAATTAAAATTTTTTAAATATTTTATACTCTCTTTTATATTCGATTTGATAGTTATTTTTTATAAATGTTCTATATTTCTTCATGTGGCTTCAAGTTACTGTTTAGTATCCTTCATTTCAGCCTGAAGGAGTCTTTTGGTATTTCTTAAAGTGCATGTATGCTAGGCATGATTTCTCAGTTTTAGTTTATCTGGGAATGCCTTAATTTCTCCTTCATTTTTGAAGTATACTGTTGCTGGATGTAGAATTCTCAGATGATAGTCTTTTTCTTTCAGCCCTTTAAATGTCTTCATTCTGCCTTCTGACCTCCATTTCTGATGAGAAGTCAGATGTTAATCTTATTGAGGATCCCTTATATGTGATAAGTTGCTTTTCTCTTGCTGCTTTAAGATTTTCTTATTGTCTTTGGCTTTCAACAGTTTGACTATTAGCCTAGGTGTGGACTGCTGTATTTTTTTTTGTCCTTTTAAAGATTTTATTTTTATTTATTTAGTTTTGGCTGCACCAGGTCTTGGTTGCGGCACACAGGATCTTTTAGTTGCAGCATGCGGACTTTTTAATTGCCACATGCGTGCTTCTTAGATGCGGCATGCATGCGGGATCTAGTTCCCTGACCAGAGTTCGGACCTGGGCCCCCTGCATTGGGAGTGTGGAGTCTTACCCATTGTACCACCAGGGAAGTCCCTGGACTGCTTTGAGTATATTATACTTGGAGTTCTTTGTACTCCTTGAATGTCCTTGAATGCAGATTAATATATTTCACAACATTTGGGAAGCTTTTAGTTATTATTTCTTCAAATATTCTTTGGGTCCTTTCTCTCTCTCCTTTCCTTTGGGACTTTATGCATATATTGGTATGTTTAATGTTTTTTCATAGGTCTCTGAATCTGTTTGTTTTTCTTCATTCTTTTCCCTTTCTATTCATCAGACTGGATAAACTCAGTTGATTTATACTAGAGTTCACTGACTCTTACTCTGCCAGTTCAAATATGTTGTTGAATTTTTAATTTCAGTCATTGTATTTTTCAAAACTCCAGGTTTCTATTTTTTTTTAATTTCTTTTTTTTGATATTATCTATTTGGTGAGATATTCTTATCATACTTTCCTTAATTCTTAACACATGGTTTCCTTTAGTGAACATATTTATAATAGCTGATTTAAAGTCTTTGTCCAGTAAGTCCAATGCCTGGGCTTCCTCAAGAACAGTTTTTTATTAACAACTTTTTCCCCTACATATGGACTGTATTTTTCTGTTGCTTTGCATGTCCTGTAATTTTTTTTTGTTGGAGTGTGGACATTTTGAATAACAAAATGTGGCCATTCTAGAAATAATATCCCTCCTCCTACCCCAAGGTTCATTGTTGTTGCTTGTCTAGTGACTTTTCCAGACTAATTCTGTAAAGTCTGTATTTGTTGTCACGTGTGGCCACTGACATCCCTGATCCAGTAGTTTAGTGGTCAGCTAATTATTGGACAGAGGTTTACTTAAATGCTTTGAACCAGTAAATCTCCTAGCCTTTGCTGAGAGGCTGTGTGTGTGTTGGGTCATGCCTTCAATATTCTGGTAGGTAAGTTATGACTCTTCTTTAGCCTTCACTTTCTGCTTGCACTGAACCTCGAAGTCAACCAGAAGTGACAGATTAGGGCCTTCTCAGGTGTTTCCTGAGTGTGTGCACAGTCCTGCACCGTGCATGGCATTCTGGATTCCCAGGAATATGTCAGAGCTTTCAAGGCACACTATGGATTCTCATTCCCCATTTTTGCATTTTTTTGGTTAACCTCTTGTTAGCCCCAACTGGTTTCACCACCTCAGGCAGCTGTGATGTTAAACAACTGCTGCTGATTGTTTTTGACAAATGCCCTAAGGATAGGGCTGGTTGCACAGAGTGAATTCTGAGGCAGGTCAAATAAAAGCAAGCCTTGTGAGCGGAGTTGCCAACAGGTCAAATAATGACAGTTCTCTCGAGATAAGGCTTTTGGGGACCTCTAAACCCATTCTTCCCTTCCAGTGGCTGCTAGTCTACTGGGTTTCAAAGCTATTGTAGTTATGAGGCTATTAGTTTCCAAGGCTACCACAGGGCTGGGTAGAAGGGGTTGGGAAGTGGGCAAGTTAAAATCCCATAAGGCTCACTGTTCTTATCAAGATTCAGTCATTTTTCTTGAAAAACAATCTTGGGATGGTTGCAAGCCTTTGGTTGATTTCTGGGGTTCTGAAAAGGTTGATCTGACAATTTAAGCCAGCACTCTCTTTTTATGGAAAAGCAGATTTTTCTGCCATTCTGGATGGTGCTTCTGCCAGATTTGTTTTTATCCCTTGTTATCCTGAATAGATCCCCTCAACCCGCAGTTATCTAAGTCCTTGAGTACAGTGCAGTATTTTCATCAAATACCTTACAACAGTATAGCAAGGTGATGCAAAAGGATGGGCACATCTAAGAAATGGTGAATAGATAAGTACAGACCCTGATGTCTTTTAAAAGTACTGCTCCCAGTACCTTTTAAAAGGTCCTCTCCCAGGTATGAATATACATTTGCAGTGTGAAAGATCTGCCAACTCCTCATTTTATGTGAGAGCTAAAACCTCTGAATAAACAAAAGTGAAATAGATTTAGACCTGCTTTTCTACCGAAGTGACTGTGAAATCATGTTGAGAGCCTAAACCAGCAGGAGACTGTTTTTTTCTAATTCTCCTGTGTGCTAATTAATTTGAAAATGAAGTGTTTAAGTAGATGTACAGGAGGGATGCATTGTAGCGGGAGTGGGTTGACATTTGATCATTCTGCCTGGTGGGCCGAATGTTATAGGCACTTGTTATCTGTGCTCTTCACATACACATACAGTATACACCTGCTTCCAGGCCGCCCTTGCTTTGCAGGTTCAGATATGCCTGATGTCAGCTACCACGGTTTAATTAAATAATACCAGCTGCTCAACAATATGGGTGAAATTTCAGTTCTCATGGCATACTGTGAGTAAATACATCCAGTACCAATACATATAGTACAATTGACGCCAGCTCTTTAGTCCAGAAATCACCACGTAACATGTGCATCACGATCAGTGACAGCAGTTCTTTCAAAGTTGTCAGTACTTGGTCTCTGAGCGTTTTTTAGCTTAGCCACTGACAGCAAAGTGTGCCGTTGTGTTGCCTCCTTTTCTCCCAGTGATATACTCACAGAGCCTTGTTAAAAAACAAAAACAGAAAAAGGGTAACTGAAAGAGGAAATTGGGCAACAAAGATGGAAGTGCAGCAAAGAAACAAAAAACGATAAAGATGGAAGTGGCATGAAATATGAATGGAATGTAATTGGAGTTATAAAAAAATAGGCAACTGTGGGAATGCAGATGTTGCCACCTTTCCAGAGCCTTTAGATGAGCCGCTGGGGGAATCGCACGGAATGTAAACTTGAATGAAGAAAGCGGCTGTGACAAAAGGATGGGGACGTCCCAGAGGACATCGCATTAAAGGAACTCGGACATACTCCGCGATGGGGAACGCCCAGAGGATAAAACGTTGAAAGTGACCCAAACAGGACGCTTTGCCAAGACACAGAAAAGATGCTCTCTCAGCATATAACGACTCTCAGGAAAAGACAAGCACTGTTTAAGCCACTCTTAAGTTTTTCCTACACAGAAATAAAACACTTCAAGTCTCCATGTTTGTAATGCTTTACAGCATAACAAATGATTGGTTTGCTTTTTTTTTTTTTCTTTTTTCGTTTCCCTACACATTTATAACCATGAATGAACAGCTAGGCATGTTTGGACATTTTTAAAGGTCGTGGAACAATGTTGATTTTCCCCTTGATGAAGATGGTTTTGCACGGTTCAGGGTCCTGTCCACCGCCTGCCTGCCCGCCAGTGAGGCCCGCACGTGTACACACGCAGTATCCACACGTACAGCACACAGACACGCGTGCATTTTATATACAGCAGGCGTCCACACACTTCAGGGTAGAGCGTAAGTGACGGTGACAGCTATTCGGGGATAATTATAAATACAAAATTGTAATTTTTCCCTCTCTGGAAGGTTGTGGTTGGGATTCTGTGGGAGTGAGGCGGTGGAAAGCCAGCTCCCGCCAAGCGCTGAGGGGAGAGGCCGCGGGGGCGGGGCGGAGGAAGCACTCTCAACCCCCCTCGGTCACCAGAGAGCGCGCGGCCGGGCGGGGCGGGGACCGCGGCCGAGGGAGGCGCCGCGTCGGCAGGTTCTGGCTCCGAACGTCCAGCCGGGCTCGCCGTGCGTTTCCTGCGGCGTCTCGGATCCATCGGCCGCCGATCCGGGTCGGGACGTCCGCGGCCGGCGGGGTCATCCTCGCGGGGTCGGTGACTGGGCTTTACCTGTAGGCCGTCTGGTGCTCCCACCTGGAAACCGCTCTCGGGGTAACGGGAAGAACGCCCCTAAAGAAAGGTGTCTAGGGTCACCTGGAACCGGTGTGGACACCGGATCATCTATCGGATTGTATCGCGTTTTATTAGCATGTAGACATGTCACAGGGAATCCCAGTGGCGACCCAGGCGTTCCATCCGCTTGGGACTTAGGTGTGCGGTTCTGTCACAAGAGGAATGGTCCAGTAAAGGGGTGGTGACTGTAGAAGAAAGGTGCCGGTGATTGTGGTATTCAGTGGTTATTTCAATTAAAAAATGCGTGGTTAATATAGTTTATAGAGGTTGATTCAATTCAACTGAACATAGTTCAGTTTAATTTTAAGGTTATAGGGAGAGGAAGTGAGGCTGTATCTAAGCATTGGGAAGAGTAATGTCTGCTATGTAAGGCAAAATGGAATAACGATCTAAGGAACATAAGGATTGAGCAGCCAGGAAAAAGCTTAAACGAAAACTGTCAATAGTGGAGAATTTTGGAGGTAAGACCAAAAATTATGAGCAGCAAAGTCCAAATTTCAGCTGTGCCACTTATTGTGTGACCATAGACAAGTTGCTGGAGAATCTGTTTCTTCATCTGTAAAATGGGAACAATGTTCTCTACCTCATGGGGCCATGTGTAGACCAACTTTGATGGTCAGTACAAAGTGCTGGCCACTCTCGCCAGCTGCATAGTAGGTGCTGAGTAAATATTATTGTCTTCCTCCACCCCGCCACCCCCCACTCCCGCCCAGTTGTTAAAAAAAGATAAATTTATTCTGCAAAATATTTTAATTTGATGAACAGCAAGTGATAACACCTGGAAGACTAGGCTGGTAAAAGTTGACAGTGATTGAATTAAGAAACGTCCATGGAAGAAAGTTTTAGCAAATACATCAAGAATATGTCATTATTCTGAAGCAAGAAGCGGTAACATTTGAAGTTGACTTTTCAGATGTATGGTTTACCGAAAAAAAAAAGGAGAGGTCAGCACCAACAGTCTTATTACCCCCCACCCAGATTTTCTCCTGAGTGCTTACCGGTATCAAACACACTGCCTATTTTACTTAATTTTCATATATATCGCTTCTCCCCCCGCCCTAGAATGTTAAGTAGCATGGGGCCGGGGCTTTAGTCTGTTTAGTTGATTACTAAATTCCCTTCAAGCAGTGTCTGGTACAAAATAGGTTCGCAAAAGATAACTGTTGAATAAATGAATTCTGAATGCATAATTGGAAAAGAAAGTTAAGGAATTTTTTTTTTTTTGGCTGCGCTGAACGGCTTGCAGGATCTTAGTTTCCTGAGCAGGGATTGAACCTGCATGCTTGGCAGTGAAAGCGCAGAGTCCTAACCACTGGACCGCCAAGGAATTCCCAAGGAAATTTTCTTCATGTTACACTTAAAAACCAAGATGTGGAAATAAGGTTTGAGGAGCTGTTAGGCATGAATATTAGCAGCAATTGGTCACAAGGTCAAGAAGCTTGGTTTATTCTTTCTTATCATTGGAGTGCTGCTTCTGAAACTAGTTTCCCGAGTATAGAGTTTGTGAAGAGAGAACACAAGGAAATAAAATCCCGGTAACATTTGTACTCTAGAGATTCACGTTTGAGGCAGGCAGTGACCTGGGACCAGCCTTAAGAACCGTCTTATGAAGAGACAGCCTGGAAAGAGGGGGATTTCATTGAGCTTTCCCACAATCTTAAATGAGCATTTCAGGACTCAGTGGTAAGCGGATTTGCAAATGTTCATCTACTTTCTCCAGTGGCAAAGCAAAGAGCACACTCCACAAAACTAGGCACTGGGTGGTACTTTGGGACAGAGATGTATAGTCTTTTGTTGTTGTTGTTGGAGAATATTGTGCTGCCTGGTTAATCTATCTCTTAACGTCTCTGGAATTTATTTTCTAGATAACATTTCCTTTTGCCAGTGCCCTAGCAACTGCATGTGGAGAATTTGAGATGGATGGGGCCATTATTTGGCTAGAAGATGTGAGGATGGGGTCTGTCTCCAGAGTGGTTGGTGGGAACCCACAGGCGACATCAATAGTGCATTCAGACCTTGGGGTGCACCAGCTTATGTCCATTTACAAGATGTGAGGACATACCACAGTCATTGTTCATGGCTTATATAAAGGTTTATGTGGGGCTTCCCTGGTGGCGCAGTGGTTGGGAGTCCGCCTGCCGATGCAGGGGCACGGGTTCGTGCCCCGGTCCGGGAGGGTCCCACGTGCCGCGGAGCGGCTGGGCCCGTGAGCCGTGGCCGCTGGGCCTGCGCGTCCGGAGCCTGTGCTCCGCAGCGGGAGAGGCCGCAACAGTGAGAGGCCCGCGTACCGCAAAAAAAAAAAAAAAAAAAAGGTTTATGTGAAGATGTTTAGGAAGATGTGTAGGCTCCCTGTGTTTCTCTCTGTTTTAACTATTACAGTCTGTATGGGAAGACTGCATACCTGCAAAGCTTATGCCCATCTAAGTGAAGGTTACAGTTGAATGGGCCAGTGCTTTGGCCCCACACTCCTATGTAGTTTGGCCACTTGTGCTCATCCGCTTTCCTCTTTGCAATATCTTTCTGTCTTTCTAACTGGTTCTACAAATCCTTTAAGGAGTAGAGCACTTGCAGGCCATTTTACATGGAAACTGAAGCGGACACACAGCCAGACCTGCATCAGTGGAGCCTGCAGGAGCCCTCTTCTCCTTGGCTCCTTCTCTAAGAAGTTTAGTAAGTAGGAGTGTTTGCAGTGTTTGGTTCTGAATCATTACTGTTCACGAACCTGGAACTCAGGGCTGTTACCCAAGGGAGATGTGAGTTTGTGTGGCTGCTGCCTGCTCTGAGGGCCTCAGATAATGGTTCAGATGGACAGAACCAATACCAGTGATGCACAGAAGCAGTAGAGTGTGGTATTTCCTAGATCTGCTGTAACAGATCACTGAAAGCAACAGGAATTTCTTCTCCCCCAGTTCTGGAGGCCAGAGTCTGAAATAAAAGCATCGGCAGGGCCACGCTCCCCCAAGAGCTCTAGGGAGAATCCTTCCTGCCTCCTCCAGTGTCTGTGGCCCCAGGGTTCCTTGGGTTCCTCTTCAGTCTCTCTCAGCACCCTCACGTGGTCTTGTCTGTGTGTCTCTTATAAGACCACTTATAAGACCACTTGTCATCAGAGTTAGGGTCCAGCTGGGTAATCCAGGGTGAGCGCATCTCGAGATCCTCACCATAGTAACCTCTGTGAAGACACTTTCTCTAAACAGGGTCACATCCACTGGGTTGTTAGGAGGTGGGGGGAGGAGGGGCACAGTTCAGTCCATTGTGGGAACCATGGCCGGCTCCTTGCTGTTCAGCGGGTGTGAGGCCCAAATAGCTGTTACTCCTGTCTATTTTAGGTGAAATGCAAAAATTATTTTCATTATAAGTTTATTGTTGTCAGAGCCTTGATTTTTTTTTTAACATCTTATTGGGGTATAATTGCTTTACAATGGTGTGTTAATTTCTGCTTTATAACAAAGTTTGTCCGTTTCTTCCAGGTTGTCCATTTTATTGGCGTAGAGTTGCTTGTAGTAATCTCTCATGATCCTTTATATTTCTGCAGTGTCAGTTGTTACTTCTCCTTTTTCATTTCTAATTCTATTGATTTGAGTCTTTTCCCCGTTTTTGTTGATGAGTCTGGCTAATGGTTTATCAATTTTGTTTATCTTCACAAAGAACCAGCTTTTAGTTTTATTGATCTTTGCTATTGTTTCCTTCATTTCTTTTTCATTTATTTCTGATCTGATCTTTATGATTTCTTTCCTTCTGCTAACTTTAGAGGTTTTTTGTTGTTCTTTCTCTAATTGCTTTAGGTGTAAGGTTAGGTTGTTTATTTGAGATGTTTCTTGTTTCTTTAGGTAGGATTGTATTGCTATAAATTTCCCTCTTAGAATTGCTTTCGCTGTATCCCATAGGTTTTGCTTCGTCGTGTTTTCATTGTCATTTGTTTCTAGGTATTTTTTGACTTCCTCTTTGATTTCTTCAGTGATCTCTTGGTTATTTAGTAGTTTATTGTTTAGCCTCCATGTGTTTGCATTTTTTACAGATATTTTCCTGTAATTGATATCTAGTCTCATAGCATTGTGATCAGAGAAGATGCTTAATACAATTTCAGTTTTCTTAAATTTCCAGGCTTTATTTGTGACCCAAGTTGTGATCTGTTCTGGAGAACTTTCCACGTGCACTTGAGAAGAAAGTGTATTCTTCCGCTTTTCGGTGGAATGTCCTATAAATATCAATTAAGTCTATCTGGTCTGTTGTGTCATTTAAAGCTTATGTTTCCTTATTTATTTTCTGCCTGGATGATCTGTCTATTGGTGTAAGTGGGGTGTTAAAGTCCCCCGCTATTATTGTGTTACTGTCGATTTCCCCTTTTATGGCTGTTAGCATTTGCCTTATGTATTGAGGCGCTCCTATTTTGGGTGCATAAATATTTATAATTGTTATGTCTTCTTCTTGGCTTGATCCCTTGATCATTATGTAGTGTCCTTCCTTATTTCTTGTCACAGTCTTTATTATAAAGTTTATTTTATCTGACATGAGTATTGCTACCCCAGCATTCTTGTGATTTCCATTTGCATGGAATATCTTTTTCCATCCCCTCACTTTCAGTCTGTATGTGTCCCTAGGTCTGAAGTGGGTCCCTTGTAGACAGCACATATATGAGCCTTGTTTTTCTATCCATTCAGCCAGTCTCTGTCTTTTGGTTGGAGCATTTAATCCATTTACTTTAAAGTTAGTTATCGATATGTTTGTTCCTTAATTTTCTTAAGTGTTTTGGGTTTGTTATTGTAGGTCTTTTCCTTCTCTTGTGTTTCCTGCCTAGAGAAGTTCCTTTAGCATTTGTTGTAAAGCTTGTTTGGTGATGCTGAATTCTCTTAGCTTTTGCTTGTCTGTAAAGGTTTTAATTTCCCCATCGAATCTGAATGAGATCCTTGGTGGGTAGAGTAATCATGGTGGTAGCTTTTTCCCTTTCATCACTTTAAATATGTCCTTTCATTATTGATTGTTCCACATGTAGAACATATTTCATTTATTGTGTTCTTCATCATTGTTTGTTTGCTCTTTAGTTCTTCTACGTCCTTCTTAAAGGTTTCTTGTATTTTCTCCATTCTGTTTCCAAGATTTTGGATCACCTTTACTATCATTACTCTGAATTCTTTTTCAGGTAGACTGCCTGTTTCCTCTTCATTTGTTTGGTCTGATGGGGTTTTACCTTGCTCCTTCATCTACCGTGTGTTTCTCTGTCTTCTCATTTTGCTTAACTTAGTGTGTTTGGGGTCTCCTTTTAGTAGGCTGCGGGTTCGTAGTTCCCTTTGTTTTTGGTGTCTGCCCCCAGTGGCTAAGGTTGGTTCAGTGAGTTGTGTAGGCTTCTTGGTGGAGGGGACTGGTGCCTGTGTTCTGGTGGATCAGGCTGGATCTTGTCTTTCTGGTGGACAGGACTGCGTCCGCTGGTTTGTTTTGGGGTGTCTGTGACCTTATTATGATTTTAGGTAGCCTCTCTGCTAATGGGTGGGGTTGTGTTCCTGTCTTGCTAGCTGTTTGGCATAGGGTGTTCAGCACTGTAGCTTGCTGGTCATTCAGTGGAGCTGGGTCTTAGCGTTGAGATCAAGATCTCTGGGAGAGCTTTTGCCATTTGATATTACGTGGAGCCGGGAGGTCTCTGGTGGGCCGGTGTCCTGAACTCGGCTCTCCCACCTCAGAGACACAGGCCTGACACCCGGCCAGGGCACCAAGACCCTGTCAGCCACATGGCTCAGAAGAAAAGGCAGAAAAAAAGAAAGAAAGAAAGAAAAAAATAAAGTTATTAAAAAATAAAAAATTATAAAAAATGAAAAAGTAATAAAAATAAAAGAAAGAAGAGAGCAAGCAAACCAGAAAACAAATCCATCAATCATAACAATTGTTAAAAACTGTACTAAAAAATCCCCCAGCCAAACAAACAAACAAAAAAACCAGACAGACCCCTAGGACAAATGTTGAAAGCAAAGCTCTACAGACAAAATCACACAAAGTCCACTGCCTCAATTTTGGGATGAGTCGTTGTGTATTCAGGTATTCCAGAGATGCAGGGTACATCAAGTTGATTGTGGAGATTTAATCTCTGCTTCTGAGGCTACTGGGAGAAATTTCCCTTTCTTTTTGTTCGCCCAGCTCCTGGGGTTCAGCTTTGGATTTGACCCCGCCTCTGCGTGTAGGTCGCCTGAGGGCGTCTGTTCTTCGTGGAGTTAGATAGAGGCTGGCATGACGTTGCACCAGCCTGAGGCACGCCGTGTGTTCTCCCCAGGAAGTTGTCCCCCCTGGCAGTGGCGGGCTGCACAGTCTCCCGGTAGGGGAGATGTGGATAGTGAACTGTGCTTGCACACAGGCTTCTTGGTGGCGGCAGCGGCAACCTCAGCGTCTCATGCCCGTCTCTGGGGTCCGCGCTGATAGCCGCAGCTCGTGCCTGTCTCTGGAGCTCATTTAGGCGGTGCTCTGAATCCCCTCTCCTCGCGCACCCTGAAACAATGGTCTCTTGCCTCTTCAGCAGGTCCAGACTTTTTCCCGGATTCCCTCCCGGCTAGCTGTGGCGCAGTAGCCCCCTTCAGGCTGTGTTCACGCAGCCAAACCCAGTCCTCTCCCTGGGATCTGAACTCCGAAGCCAGAGCCTCAGCTCCCAGCCCCCGCCCTCCCTGGTGGGTGAGCAGAGAAGCCTCTCGGGCTGGTGAGTGCTGGTCCGCACCAATCCTCTGTGTGGGAATCTCTCTTCTTTGCCCTCTGCACCCCTGTTGCTGCGCTCTCCTCCGTGGCTCCAAAGCTTGCCCCCAACCCCGTCTCCACCAGAGAAGGGGCTTCCTAGTGTGTGGAAACCTTTCCTCCTTCACAGCTCCCTCCCAGTGGTGCAGGTCCCGTCCCTATTCTTTTGTCTCTGTTTTTTCTTTTTCCCTACCCAGGTACGTGGGGAGTTTCTTGCCTTTTGGAAGTCTGAGCTCTTCTGCCAGCGTTCAGTAGGTGTTCTGGAGGAGTTGTTCCACACGTAGATGTATTTCTGATGTGTTTGTGGGGAGGAAGGTGATCTCCACACCTTACTCCTCCGCCATCTTGAAGGTCTCCCCAGAGCCTTGATTTTTGCATTGAGTGCTTTCAGGAGCATTTACACGGATCTTAGGGAAAAAGAGTGTCATATCATTTTCTTCATGCTTCTAAGTCTGTTTCTCCCAGTTGAGTCAGTAAGTATTAAAGGCCATGCAGTATCCATTCGTCCATTGAAGTTGTCATCTAATAGTCAGATTCCAGAAATAAGAAGAGCTGCTGTTCATTGAGCTTGTTCCCTGCTGGGCCCTATATCCCTCTGTGAGGTGGGGGCTGTATCTCCCCAACTTTACAGATGAGGTCATTGGCTTGCCCAGAGTCACACCTCAGGTTTTTTGCCAGTTCTTGGGGTTAAAAACATATTTGAGCGAGGACGTGCCAGTCCAGAAAGAGAGACGGACTGAAGACAGGAACAAAAGGACGGGAATGTCCCTTATAGGATGTTGTTTCTCCCAGGGTGACCTGTGGCCCGTTCACGGCTCGCAGAATTCCCTGATTGGATGGGACCAATATCCAAGTCCTTCCTTGGTTTCCTTAATGAGCAAACTGTAGGCAGTTACACACATTATTATTTATAAGTACAACTAAGGGCCATTAATATGAACCTTTTCAGTGAGCTATTAAGGTTTCCGAAGTCTGGTACTCGTAAACAAAAATTAGCATTTTGCTAGCACTACTGAAGAATCCTTCAGAAGTACTCAGTATCCTTATAAAGTCAGCTGCCCTGCTATACTTAGCAGTATCTCAAGGCTCCTGTTCTCACACTCTTGTTTGGAATTCCCCTCATTTGGGGGAAGGATGGTTTGCTCTCTCTCATAAGTGTTATCTTGACTTGGTTGTAGCTGTCAGTTGCTTATATTTTATAATTAATATATTGTAGAAGGATTATTAGATATTTTGTTGATAGTTTTGTTCTTGTATAACTGCTTTGTTTTTACGATCTTCATTATTTTTGCCCAATTCTTTGTTGTTGTTGAGTTCTTTTCCACTAGAAATTAGAAATGGGTGTGGTAGATGAGCTTGGGAGCTGTTTGTCCCAAGTGAACTGTGGTCAAAACTGGTCGTGAGCCAAATCTGCTGAGTTATAACAAAATGAGAGGATGGACTCCGGGTTTCTGCCTTTTAAGCCTGTCAGCCAAGGCTGCAAATAAAAACACGACGCTGTTAGAGAAGTTATGAAGCGAGTGGAGAGAGGCAGACATTTTCTCCCCAGTTACCCCCTAGGGATGATTAAATGGAATTAAGAATTAGGAAAAGAAAAACTTCATTGTAGGCCAAGTATTGATTTCTCCAGAGTTCAAGGGAAAGCATCCAAGCTGCTTACAGCTCACTTCCTAACTTTATTTCCCTGTCATCAAAGGCTGTTCTCCTAAATATTTGGGGAATGATCTCCACAGTCTGAGGTATTCAGTGGGGGAATACCTCAGGTTGGGGGAGAGCGGTGCCTCGGGGTGACAGAGGCTCCTTTTACTCCACATCACGAGTATGCAAAGACAGTACTCCCCACCTGAGTTGTAGATGCACCTCTGTATTCTTGTGCATGTCTAGCAGAGAACTATTTGAACACACGTATTTCCACCCCAGGACAAATACTAATTCTCGAGAAATATTAAAACAAAAGAGAAGTGACATTTAAAATTCCCTTATATCTCGATTCCTTCTGTGTAATAATCTGGTCCATTATTATCTGGGCCTGTTTATTCCTTTTCTTTGTCTCCCATCAAAGAAAGGGGGACCATGACTGAGCCATATGCTTTTAAACAGTTGACCTCTTAGCTTCACAGAGATCTGGTCTGAGCTTTAAAGTTACTAAAATTACTCTCTAGGAGCTGGTTCAGTTCTTGGACAAGACACCATCCTCCCTCTGAGTCTGTGGGTAGGGCGGGTACCGACCTGATATTCACCTGGTATATGCCAGCTCATCCCTCCTGGTTATTAAAGGTTTTTATTATGATCCTGGTAGGGAGGGGGAGAGTCCATTCTTCTAGTTATATTTAGGATCTTTCTTTTCTCTTTTACTTTGTTACTGGATTTAATATTACATTGTGTTAAGTCTGATAAATTTCTTGGCTTTTAGTCATTTATAAAATTTGGTGGATATAAATACTTATTGCAGACTTTAGGCTTTTAGGTTTGGAAAAAATGAAAATAGTGATGCCTCTCTAAGTCAGATGAGAGGAAAATCTTTTGAAAATTTTCTTTGTGGAGAAAAGTTTATATTACATTTGTGTTAATTTCTTATAAATGATCAAACCATATTAGCAGTGCTATCAACATGAAATGAGAGGAAATAAAGAAAATTTAAGCCTTGTATATTGTTTTACCATTCTATTTTTCTTTCCCATGTGCCCTCTTCTTTTTTTTCTTAAATTTGAGTATAGTTGATTTACAATGTTGTGTTAGTTTTTGCTGTACAGCAAAGTGAGCCAGTTATACATACATATATATCCACTCTTTTAGATTCTATTCCCATATAGGTCATTATATTGTGCTAACCTGTGTTATACAGTAGGTTCTTATTAGTTATCTGTTTTATACATAGTAGTGTGTATATGTCAATCCCAATCTCCCAATTTATTCCTCCCCCTGCTTTCCCCCCAGTGACCACAAGTTTGCTTTCTACATCTGTGACCGGACTTCTGTTTTGTAAATAGGTTCATTTGTACCATTTCTTTAGATTCCAATAAGCGATATCATATGACATCTGTCTTTCTCTGACTTACTTCACTCAGCATGACAATCTCTAGGTCCATCCATGTCGCTGCAAATGGCATTATTTTGTTCTTTTTTATAGATGAGTAATATTCCATTGTGTATGTGTACCACATCTTTTTTTTTTTTTTAATTAATTTATTTATTTTTTGGCTGCATTGAGTCCTTGTTGCTGTGCGGGGGCTTTCTCTAGTTGCAGTGAGCAGGGGCTACTCTGCATTGCGCTGTGCAGGCTTCTCACTGCAGTGGCTTCTCTTGTCGCGGAGCATGGGCTGTAGGCGGGTGGGCTTCAGTAGTTGTGGCACGCGGGCCCAGTAGTTGTGGCTCGCGGGCTCTAGAGCACGGGCTCAGTAGTTGTGGCGCATGGGCTTAGTTGCTCCATGGCATGTGGGATCTCCCTGGACCAGGGCTCGAACCCATGTCCCCTGCATTGGCAGGCGGGTTCTTAACCACTGCACCCACCAGGGAAGTCCCTGTGCCACATTTTCTTTATTCATTCCTCTGTTGATGGACATTTAGGTTGCTTCCATGTCTTTGCTATTGTAAATAGTGCTGCTATGAACGTTGGGGTGCATGTATCCTTTCGAATTATGGTTTTCTCAAGATATATGTGCAGGAGAGGGATTGCTGGATCATACGGTAGCTCTGTTTTTAGTGTAGAGTGTAGGAGGGATCCCAACGATGTAGCAGGGTTCCTTTCCTCCACGCCCTCTCTAGCATTTATTGTTTGTAGGTGATGGCCATTCTGACCGGTGTGAGGTGATTCCTCATTGTAGTTTTGATTTGCATTTCTCTAATAATTAGTGACCATATGCCCTCTTCTTGAACAGAGTTTTTCATTATTTTTATGGAATCTTTTACCCTGCAGAGAGGAGAACAAAACTGTACAGGGTGCTGCTCTTTGTGTTAAGAATAATGAAAGTGGCATCACCCAAATTTTACTCTGGGAGATGACTTGAAAGGTGGACTCATTGGAACCCAATGAAATAACAAAAATATAAATTTAAAAAGCTACAACAAAAATAATAACAGTCTGAGTAAACAATAAAAAATACCATCGATGGACCAGCATTCTTGAGGAATGTCTGAGAAGTAGTTAGATAGGGACAGATCTACTGAGAGAAATACCTTGCAGAAACCATTGTCCGGAAAATGTGCAGAAGATTCCTGCCAAGTTAAGGGTGGGAGGCTTGAAGCGGCATCAAGGGATAGAAGGAGCAGGGGATGTGGGGAGGGCTTCATCAGATCCGACTCCCTCATCCTCACTGATGTGTGACACGGAGGGGACAGCAGCGTTGCTTTCTCACTGAGGCAGTGATGTGGGCACTAGAGCCAGGGAGACAGGGCTGAACGTGAGATGTCCACTGCATCCCTTGACACAGAAGAGTAGCTGCCTCACAGACCTCCCGGCAGTGTGTCCTGTCTCTGCCAGAGCTGCCAAAGGCAGGCCACCTTAAGCACTACTGTGGGGAAACAGACGTTCTCTAATAGAAATATAAATAGACTTTAAAAATCACACAACAAGTGGAAAAAGCCAGTATTAAGAGAATACCACATTCAACAAACAGAGGAACTAATCTCCAAGAAAAAGGAAAAACTTTAGATTAACATGGTTTTCAGAAAGATGCAAGAGAATATTCTACTAATAAAAAAGCATACTAGACACTTTACAGATTTAAAATGTACTCATCGGAGTAAAAGAATGGCTGAATTGACAAAATTGAAAAACAAATTAGTAATCTGGAGAAGTAAGCTAAAGACTCACAAAAGAAAGGGATGAAAAGAAAGAGAAGTTAGGAACTCTCGAAAGAAATCAAAGATGACACATATAGATGGAGAGATATACCATGTTCTTGGATTGGAATAATCAACATTGTGAAAATGACTATATTACCCAAAGCAATCTACGGATTCAATGCAATCCCTATCAAATTACCAGTGGCATTTTTTACAGGACTAGAACAAAAAATCTTAAACTTTGTATGGAGACACAAAAGACCCTGAATAGCCAAAGCAGTCTTGAGGGAAAAAAACGTAGCTGGAGGAATCAGACTCCCTGACTTCAGACTATACTACAAAGCTACAGTAATCAAGACAATATGGTACTGGCAAAAAACAGAAATATAGATCAATGGAACAGAATAGAAAGCCCAGAGATAAACCCACGCACCTTTGGTCAACTAATCTATGACAAAGGAGGTAAGGATATACAATGGAGAAAAGACAGTCTCTTCAATAAGTGGTGTTGGGAAAACTGGACAGCTACATGTAAAAGTGTGAAATTAGAACAGTCTCTAACACCATACACAAAAATAAACTCAAAATGGATTAGAGACCTAAATGTAAGACCAGACACTATAAAACTCTTAGAGGAAAACATAGGAAGAACACTCTTTGACATAGATCACAGCAAGATCTTTTTTGTTCCATCTCCTAGAGAAATGGAAATAAAAATTAAAATAAACAAATGGGACCTAATGAAACTTAAAAGCTTTTGCAAAGCAAAGGAAACGACAAAAAAGACGAAAAAGCCTGCAGAGTGGGAGAAAATATTTGCCAATGAATCAGCTGACAAAGGATTAATCTCCAAAATATATAAACAGCTAATGAAGCTCAATATTAAAAAAACAAACAACTGAATCCAAAAATGGGCAGAAGACCTAAATAGACATTTCTCCAAAGAAGACTTACAGATGGCCAAGAAGCACATGAAAAGCTGCTCAACATCACTAATTATTAGAGAAATGAAAATCAAAACTACAAAACTACAACTCACACCAGTTAGAACGGGCATCATCAGAAAATCTACAAACAGCAAATGCCAGTGAGGGTGTGGAGAAAAGGGAACCCTCTTGCACTGTTGGTGGGAATGTAAATCGATACAGCCACTATGGAGAACAGTGTGGAGGTTCCTTAAGAAACTACAAATAGGGCTTCCCTGGTGGCGCAGTGGTTGAGAATCTGCCTGCCAGTGCAGGGGACACGGGTTCGAGCCCTGGTCTGGGAAGATCCCACATGCCGCGGAGCAACTAGGCCCGTGAGCCACAACTACTGAGCCTGCATGTCTGGAGCCTGTGCCCTGCAACAAGAGAGGCTGCAACAGTGAAAGGCCTGTGCACTGCGATGAAGAGTAGCCCCTGCTTGCTGCACCTAGAGAAAGCCCTCACATGAAACAAAGACCCAACGAAGCCAAAAATAAATAAATAAATAAATAAATAACCTTCCCTCTACTTAAAAAAATAAATAAATAAATAAACTAAAAATAGAATTACCGCATGACCCAGCAATCCCACTACTGGGCATATACCCAGGGAAAACCATAATTCAAAAAGAGTCATGTACCCCAATGTTCATTGCAGCACTATTTACAATAGCCAGGTCATGGAAGCAACCTAAATGCCTATCAACAGACAAATGGATAAAGAAGATATGGTATATATATACAGTGGAATATTACTCAGCCATAAAAAGCGAAATTGGGTCATTTGTAGAGACGTGGATGGATCTAGAGACTGTCATACAGAGTGAAGTAAGTCAGAAAGAGAAAAACAAATATCGTATATTAACACATATAAATGGAACCTAAAAAAATGGTACCGATCATCCAGTTTGCAGGGCAGAAATAGAGACACAGATGTAGAGAACAAACGTATGGACACTGAGGGGGAAAGTGGTGGGGGCAGGGGTGGGTGGTGGTGGTGGGATGAATTGGGAGATAGGGATTGACATATATACACTAATATGTATAAAGTAGATAAGTACTAAGAACCTGCTGTATAAAAAAATAAAGTAAAATTCAAAAATTCAAAAAGAAAAAAAAGTCCAAGAGGGGGTTGGACTTTTGGCAGGGATGTGGTGGTGCTGGCAAAGAAGGAAAATGAAGACGTATTAATGTCATTTCTTGTGTAAGAGGAGGTAAGAAAACCAATGAACCAGAGATGCTGATAGAAAAATATGAGTTTAAGCATGTATGTATGTGTATGTATGTATATTTACATATACATGTATGTGTATATACATATAAATACATAAATATATGCATATAGTTAGTTAGCTAGAGTTAGAGTTGCCCTTATAAAATGTACAACTTTCAAACTAATTGGAAGGGCGAAAGAGTCTGCAGGCTGGCGGGGCAAAGAAAACTCAATCATACTGAAAAGGCAGAAAAAAACCCCAAAGTATTTAAATTTAAAAACACACACACAAACCATAAAACAAAGATGATAGGAATAAATCTAAACATATGAGTAAAGAGTACTTTGAATGGATTAAGGTTCTCTCAAAAAATACTGATTTCCAGATTGGGTAAAAAAGAAAAGGAATACAGCTACATGCTGTTTACCAGGAGTTAAAGGTACAGCTAAAAAGAGAGAGATAGACAGACACTTGGAAAGGTGGAAAATACAAGCACAGAAAAAGATAAGCCAGGAAAAGTTTAATGTAAAAATATAGATGGAAAACATTATCAGACAAAATAGCATTTAGGGTAAAATCTTGAATTGGCACAGAGACTTTTCATATGCTAAAGGGTTAAATCCCTAAGAAGATCTGAGTTACAAACATTAAGGCATCTAATAAAACAGATTTGAGACATATAAAGGAAAAACTAATGATATACAAAGATCAGCTGACAAATCCATATTCACGCTGGGGAGCTCGATACTAGTCTCTTTTTTTTTTTTTTTTTTTTTGCGGTACGCGGGCCTCTCACTGTTGTGGTCTCTCCCGTTGCGGAGCACAGGCTCCGGACGTGCAGGCCCAGCGGCCATGGCTCACGGGCCCAGCCGCTCCGCAGCATGTGGGATCCTTCTGGACCAGGGCACGAACCTGCATCCCCTGTATTGGCAGGCGGACTCTTAACCACTGCACCACCAGGGAAGCCCCCCGATATTAGTCTCTTTTATAGAAATCAACTCAGCAAGACAAATACAATGAAGGACACGGAGAAGTTGAGTTTTAACTAATAAGATAAAATGGTAAAATTGTCCTTGTATTTAAGGACCGCCAAATGGGCATTGTTATACTGTTGATGGAAGTGTAAGTTGGTAAGGTCTTTTTGAAAGGCAATACTTAGCAACTTCTAGTAACTTTTCCTAAGTAAATACTGCATTTGTACCCAAAGATGTTGTCAAAAGAAAGGTGTTCATTGCTTTGTGGTTTGATAGCAAACGTTTGAAAACTAAACTAAATGCCCATCACAGGGCATTTAGTTTTTTTCTGCCTATTCAGATTGAATAAATTGCCGTACACCTATGCTATGGAATAGTGGTTAGCCATTAAAAAAAACAATGAAATAGATCTGTATGGGTTATTACGGGGAGAGTGTCAAGATAGGTAATTAAGTGAAAAATATAAGATGCAGGACAATATAAACAATTTGGTGCCTTGCCTTAAAAGTTTCAAAAGGAGATTAACACATACATAGATAAACATGAGCATTTGTCTGCAAGGTTATACAAAGAACTGTTGTCAATGATTGTCCTTAGGAAGAGGGATGGGGATTTGGGATGAGGGGGAGGAGGGAGGCTTTTACTTGTTGTTTTTGTATCTTTCTGTACTCTTCAAATATTCTGACTATATGGATGGAGTACTTTTAAGCTGTAGATGTACCTAAACTAAGTCTATTTTATGGTATTTACTTCTATCTTATTTTTGTTGTCAAATTAATTTTGCTAGTAGTCCATCCTTTGTGTCCTTTTCAAGCAACAAGAGACATTTATCCCTTTCAGACATTTTATTTTATTTTTAAATGTATTTATTTTTGGTTGTGTTGGGTCTTCGTTGCTGTGCGCAGGCCTTCTCTCATTGCAGTGAGCGGGGGCCACTCTTCGTTGTGGTGCGCGTGCTTCTCACTGCAGTGGCCTCTCTTGTTGCATAGCACCGGCTCTAGGTGTGCGGGCTTCAGTAGTTGTGGCATGCGGGCTCAGTAGGTATGGCTCGTGGGCTCAGTAGTTGTAGCTTGCAGGCTCTAGAGCACAGGCTCAGTAGTTGTGGTGCATGGGCTTTGTTGTTCTGCGGCATGTGGGATCTTCCAGGAGCAGAGATAGAACTGGTGTCCCCTGCATTGGCAGGTGGATTCTTAACCACTGCACCACCAGGGAAGTCCCTCAGACAACATTTTAAATACCAAAGATTAAATAGGTCATGAAGGTTAATAAATTTATGAACATGGAATGTATTACAAATAGGAGATCTGATCATAAAATAAGGATTATGTTTTTCACAAGCCACACTTACAAATCAGCCTCATTACTTTATAATCTTTTTTATCTCTAAAACTATAATCCACTGAGCAGTGTCCTCCCAGGTTCCCAAGGCACCTTGTTCCAAGGCTGCCACCAGCAGTGGCACAGAAATGGGAGGACATATGGCAGTCTGGAGTGTGTGTGTGTATGTGTGAACACGTTGCCCAGGGTGCGTTCTGTTGATGGCTTAGTTTGTGTGCTGTTTCTTATCTGAATTTTCTTGGTTCCATAGTAATACTGAATTAAGTGTCGACTGTCATGCTTAAAATTTTTTTTAACATCTTTATTGGAGTATAATTGCTTTATAATGTTGTGTTAGTTTCTGCTGTATAACAAAGTGAATCGGCTATATGTATACATACATACCCATATCCCCTCCCTCTTGCATCTCCCTCTCACCCTCTCTATCCCACCCATCTCTATCCCACCCCTCTAGGTGGTCATAAAGCACTGAGCTGATCTCCCTGTGCTACGCAGCTGCTTCCCACTAGCTATCTGTTTTACATTTGGTAGTGTATATATGTCAGTGCTACTCTCTCACTTCGTCCCAGCTTACCCTTCCCCGCCTCCCCATGTCCTCAAGTCCATGCTACGTCTCATGCTTAAATTTTTAAAGGCTATTTTCATGCTTAACAGAATCCTCCTGAACAGTTTCTGTGGTTGGGGACAGTGATGGCTGCTGTGCACTGGTGTGCCAGGCACCAGGCTGAGCACTAGATAAATAACCACCCAGAGGGAAGCAGTGCCTCTCAGTTACCTAGGAAACTTCAGTCTGGTCTTGGTTGCTTTTCTGATGGTTACAGAGTTGACTTTTAGTGAATCTTAATGTTGGAATATTTGAACTGTCACGAAAGATTTCTAAACTAGCAAGCTGCTAAGAAATATTTAGAAAGGTATCTGGTAGAATGTAGCTCCACTGTGATTCTTAGCTTTTTGATTGAAAAAGGAGTATGACATCTCCAAAGCTATTCTCAAGTAAATGCTTACCTCATACTTGAGAAAAGTATTCACCTATAAACCTGTCTTTTTAAGAATTTTCCTCTTCTTGCAGGGTAACACCATCCTCTGAAAATCCTAATGGTGCTACGTCTAGTGTCAGCCAAGGAAAACCTTCTCTAAGACGAATTAAAGGGAGACTACACAGAAGCAAAAGCCTTGATAGCATCGATTTCTGTGAACTCACTGTAAGTGAATTGTTTAACGCTTTTCTTCCTTTTCAAAGAATATGAAAAATTTGATTTTTAAATATTTTCATAAAAATGCAACAGGCTTATTTTGTGGTAAGCATTTTTCGGTAAAAACTGGTTTATCCAACAGGTTACCGACCAGCATAACTTTCTTAACCGATATCCATAGATACATTTATGATAAGCGGTTCATAATGATGATTCTGGTTCAAAGACCAAAATAAACAAATGTTTCCTGAACTCTACAACAAAAATTGAATTAAGGGGCTTCCCTGGTGGCACAGTGGTTGAGAGTCTGCCTGCCGATGCAGGGGACACGGGTTCGTGCCCCGGTCCGGGAAGATCCCACATGCCGCGGAGCGGCTGGGCCTGTGAGCCATGGCCGCGGAGCCTGCGCATCCGGAGCCTGTGCTCTGCAACGGGAGAGGCCGCAACAGTGAGAGGCCCAAGTACTATAAAAAAAACAAAACAAAAAAAAAAAAACAAATTGAATTAAGTTCAGTGGATAATGTAAATTTCTCAGAAAATCACAAATCCACATATCAATGTAAGTACAGACCTAAGTATTTGATGAACCCCAAACACCCAACTTCCTTGTAGTTCCAGAAAATAGAGGTGCTCTCTTATTATTAGGACAGATCCCAATTCAGTTAATGATGGGGTTTTCTTCTCATTCTAAGTGATTAACATTAGTGACCTTTTTTTCCCCAGGCCTCGTGACAGGTTTTCACATGGGTATATGGTAAATTCATGCATGTTTTTAGAGGAACACTGGCCCTTTCAGGCCCCACTGTCCTTTCCTATTAATTGTGTTGTCCTGGAAGAGCTACTGTAATGCCATAAAGGAAACACTAGAATTTTCCTAGCTATAAGAAGGTCTTATTCACATTTATGTGTTGTAGCATTCACTGGCAAATTAATGGATGTTCGGGATGCTTAGACTAGATGTGTTCATTTCTCCCTTGAGCGCTGAAGAATTCAGAATTATAAAAGTACCATTGACCATTATTGTTTCAAAAGGTGGTAACAGTGTGAAAGTAAAGCCTATCTTTTTTGAGGATATGACTGCTGCATCTTTTTTTTTTTTTTTTTTTTTTGCGGTATGCGGGCCTCTCACTGCTGTGGCCTCTCCCGTTGTGGAGCACAGGCTCCAGACGCGCAGGCTCAGCGGCCATGGCTCACAGGCCCAGCCGCTTCGCGGCATGTGGGATCTTCCCGGACCGGGGCGCGAACCTGTGTCCCCTGCATCGGCAGGTGGACTCTCAACCACTGCGCCACCAGGGAAGCCCTACTGCATCTTTTGCCTATAATTAATGAAAACAAAAGTTCAGTAATTGTGAATACTCTATATTTTTAGTTTTCAAAAATTTTAGTAATTATTTTTATTAAAATAATTTTACCCAATTATTTTACTTAAAACTATGCTTGACCATATAAGACAAGAAGGTGAAATGTGACCTATCAGAAGACATTTAAGCAATAACTGAAAAAAGGGGTTAAAAGACAGTAAATTCATGCTAAGTAGACTTAAAGTGACAGAAGAAAGTATAAGTCTGGCTTAAAATAAAGCAAATTGCTTTTCAAAAGTGAAACACTGAATTAATTGAGAAACAAATTTGAATTATTTATTAGAACATAAAAATGGGAGTTGAAATTTTATCACGTTATTTTATATGATGTTAAATATTATCATTCCTGAAGCATAATCAGGTAACTAATTAATTTGTGTGTCATAAAATGTTTACTTGCTTAAATAGAATTATTGTGGAGGGGGAAGATATTAAAATTTTTCTAGAATATGACAGAAGAAGAGCTTAACTTCACGTAAGGTTGCCTTCAGTTTCTCAGAAATAGAAATAGATTATTTCAGCTGTGAGGAAAAGTTGGTGAATAGTGTTCTCTTTTTATTGTGATGAACATGTCTAAAAATTATTGATAGTAAATTTCCTGTCTCATTCCATGAAAGAGTTGATTTGGCTGAAGTTAGTGTACAGTACAAGCAAGGAAAAAAATAACACTAGCCAGGTGCAGAATTAATTTATTTCTTTTTGATGATCTTTCCTGTTTGGCTTTATGTCAAAAGTGAAATGTTTAAGCATCTCTGGAGGGAAGAGGTTTTGACCTTGAGGTTCAAAGAGAGTAAAGCTGAGGTAGGGGAAGTGGATTCCTGGGAAGAGCTGTGGCTTCTGGTGTGGGGTGTGCTCGGCTGCATGAGCTGTGCTGTGTGTGACTTTGGTGTTCTACTTTCTGCAGAGTGCATTGAAAGGCCATGTACTGATAGTTCATCTACTTGTCAGTAATGGGAATGTATTAACGAAATGTAATTACTGCAATCAATTTGGGTTTTTTGCAATTTGAGTTCATTTTCTGTCTCAGGTTCTTATAGTCATGGTTGGTGGGGCAGCAATTTAGTGTTTTGTTCTTTGAACATTTTTAGATTGTCAGAAATTTTTACAATGAACATGTTCCGTTTTTAGCAAAGCAATAAACTGATTTTCTGAAAAATAAAATAATAGAAAGAAGACTCTCCCAGCTTGGCTATTCCCATTTTCTACCATAAGCTATGGTCAGATAATACTATAATATTCAGAATGTATAGCGACATGGAGCATCTTTGGTATGGGGCTGAAAAAGGACTTTTTCCCGCTACCTTTTTAAAAAAATTTTATTTATTTGTTTTTATTTTTGGCTGTGTTGAGTCTTCGTTACTGCGCGCGGGCTTTCTCTAGTTGCAGCGAGCCGGGGCTACTCTTCATTACGGTGTGCGGGCTTCTCACTGTGGTGGCTTCTCTGGTTGCGGAACACGGGGTCTAGGCACGCGGGCTTCAGTAGTTGTGGAACGTGGTCTCAGTAGTTGTGGCTCACGGACTCCACAGTGCAGGCTCAGCAGTTGTGGTGCACGGGCTTAGTTGTTCTGCAGCATGTGGGATCTTCCTGGTCCAGGGCTCGAACCCGTGTCCCCTGCATTGGCAGGTGGGTTCCTAACCACTGAGCCACCAGGGAATCCCTTTCCCTCCACTTCTAAAATTTTATCTTCTTTTTTTAAAAAAAGGGAGTACTCTGCTTTTTAAAAATGTGGTTTAGAAAAGGGTTTCATGGGAGGTAAAAAGTGTTCATATTTGTTTCTCTAATGCAGTTGGCTGTGCCATATAATTGTGGAGAACCAAATTTTAAAATCTTTGCCACAAAGTTTAAAGGGAAGAAGATCCTTGGGAAAGGGTCTGTAATGACTTCTAATTGTATAGGAATACATAACCCTTATTCTTTTCAGGAAATAGCTTAGCCATTGTATGTATCTCTTCATAAATGTTCTTCTAGTGCAAAAAGACTGAAAATTTTGTTATATTATACACTTTTTTAAATTGTAAAAATTCTTATTAAATGTATGGCTTCCTTTAACCACCAAAGTAAACAGAAAACCTTAAAATAGAAAGACTGAAACTTAGTTCATGGTCTCCTGTCATGTACATATATATCAAATTTGCATGACCAACAGAGTAACATTTATATTTTTACATTTTGCTTTTAACTTTGCCTGAGAAAAAATGCAATTTTCATTGCTTTTGGAAGAACTTAGCAAGTGGAGCAGGAGGTCCACTTGCCACGGTTTCAAGGTCCCAGTTTCTGGCTGATAAGCCTCAGGTTCCAGCTGAGACTGTTGGCTTTGGTCCCAGCATTGATGCCATTTCACCCCTGGGGAGAGGTGATTGTTTCAGCTTTCTCTGTGGGGATTAAATGGGATGGGCTTTCTAGTTCATTCTGTAAATGCTGCAGCGTAATTGATTGACAGCCTAGTTTACTGAGGGGGCCTGGAATCCATCCACTCTCCCTAGGTCTTTGAGACAGTGTCCCAGGGATACTTGGTACAGTTTTCTTAGGCGAGGCCTGGAATGGACAAGTCTGTTATGATGATGTGTTTTGCCTAGAAAACCTGAGCCTTTCTTCAACACTTTAATGAGTAAAATGCTATATAAACCATGTGACAAGTTCTGTTTTTTCCTTCGGGTGAAGGAGGGATGTATTGATAATCAGTATGAAGAAGAAAAGCAACCGTTTGTCTTTAGATTTAGCTAATGATGTTTCCGTTCTTAGCTCTTCCATATCACTGTGGTGTCATTGCCATCAGGTTTAGAGTCATCAGGTTGCATTTTCACTTCTGTCCCTTCCTCTCTCTCAGATTCTAAATGTGTTATCAAAGAATTTTAAGTGGTAATTTAAAAATTCAGCAGATTGCTTGAAATTTTACAGCTTCTCTTGATTATACCTCCTACCTAAAATAGGAGGATGGAGCCAGTTGAGTGGGATTCCTTCAGTTTGGGAATGCTGTCCTTAACGTGAACTTAAGTCATTTATTTCTTGCTTTGTGGGTGTAAACCTAGATTGCCAGTTTTCTCTTTCTGCCAACAGAAATACTACAAAGAAGTTCTATATACAATAAATAGGAACAATGAACTAATTAATAATTTATGTCTCTGTTCCTTTAGCCTTGAGTAAAAAGGATTCAGTCATCACTGAGAACCATTAGGCAAAATGATACATTTTTCAAAACCCTTCCAGGAGTTTTTGTCATGGGAGGGAAAATATGTGAAGTGTTATTTGGAGTGTTACCTTTTGGGGCTAATATGTCACATTTCACTGCTGCCTGAATAATAGTTCTGTGGTTTTTTAATGATCAGCAGTTTTTCACATTTGAAAAGAAACTTTTTTCTCCTGGTAAAGAGGCATCTGTGTAGGCTACTGGAGGATCTATGCAACCCTGTCGGGATAATAGTGATGGAAATTTTCTCGTTCTTTCTCTACCCAAGACCTCCTACTATGAGATGTGTGGGATGCTGAGACCCCAGAGGCCTGTTTTAAAACTAAATATCCCTTTGACTTTGACCATATGTCAAGTTGCTTTCTTGGTGCCTGACTGATGAGTAAGGAGCTGGCACTGAAGGTGCTGAGTCAGTAGAGGGAGAAGGCATTGAAGGACACTAAACACCAGCTTACCCTGCTTCCTGATTTGGTGGGAAGGGCCAGCCACTCCCTGCTCCTCGCTCTGCTCTGATCACCACCACCCGCCTCCCCAGAGGACAGCTTAGAAGAAACAGCAGTAAGCATCGTGGGCACCCTCTGCTCTTCTCACCCTGAGCTCTAGTGACTTGGCATCTTTCCGTTCACTTTAGGTATCTCCATGTCATTGTGGGTGCTGACCCCAGGCCACCTACACATCTCCTCAGTGCACCTTCGCCTCTTAGTGTGTGTTCTGTTCTCCACTGATGATGTGTTTCAGCTCCTCAAAGGCAGGGAGCATGTCTTTTGTATTCCCCAGTGCTAAGCATGTCAGGTCTATGCTCATTAAGTATTTGCTGGTTTATTGTTGGTTGACTTATTGCTCCAATAACTTTGGTAGCTGAGTAGAAGAAAGCTGAGAGACCATTAAATGTTAAAGTGGTGGGGCTGAGAAGCAAGAGGACAAATAAAATCATGTCACTCACTTGACACACAGGAAAAGGAAGCAACTTCATGTATTGACTTCTCTTATGGTGAACATGCCTGAGCATGAAGAAGTAAGGGGGACATTTTTTTGAATAGCCAGAGTAGATGTGGTGGTACTGATGGAGGTAGTGGAGGTAACTGGTGGAGGTGGAGGTGGTGGTGGGGTGATGGAGGTAGAGATCATTGTGGAGGGGATTTAGGTAATGTTGGTGGTGGGGGTGGAGGAGGTAGAGGTAGTGGTATTGGTGGTGTTGGAGGTGGAGGTGAAGGTGGTGGTGGTGATGGTGATGATGACGGTGGAGTAGTATTGGTGAGAGTGGAGGTGGTGGTAGAGGCGGTGGTGGTGGTGATGGTGGTGTTAATGGAGGTGGTTGTGGTAGAGGTGGAGGTGATGGTGGTAGAGGTGGTGATAGCAGTGGTGATGGTGAAGGTGATGGCGATGATGGTGGTGATGGAGGTGGTGATGGAGATGGTAGCTGGGGTGGTGATGGTGATGTTGATGGAGATGGTGGTGGTGATGGTGGTGGTGATAGAAGTGGTGATGGTAATGGTGATGGAGGTGATGCTGGTTTAGGTGATGATGGTGGAGGTGGTGGTGGTGATGCAGGTAGAGGTGGAGGAGATGATTGTGGCAGCTTCTGTTCTCACAGTGGCCAGGTCCTTCACATTTTGAGGCAGTGAGAATGTTCCTGATTGCATGTTAGAAAACGCTGACTCAGAGTGACTGAACATTAAGGACGTTTATCAGGTCACATTCCTAGAGGTCTAGAACCTAGAGGTCTAAAAGTCTAATAGGGTGATCTTCATGCCTGATTTAATCCCATGGGTCCAGTTCCATTTTCCTGGGAATCTTAGGTCTACTCTCCTCTCTGCATAGACCTCATCAGTAGACTTGTCACGTGGTGAGTGTGGCAGTTCTGGGCCTCACATCCACATGGATAAAGCCAGGAAGGAAGGGGAGTCTCTCTCTTACAAGCATGGAAACCCTTCCCTGAAGCCCCCTTTGCTCCTTCTTATTTCTCTCGCTGGGCCTTTTCCTGGACCAGGATCTGGCCTGGTGGATGACGTATATTGATTTGCTTAGCTGAGTTCTTTGACCAAAAAAGTGCCCCAAGCCCCCCAAATCCATAAATAACAGCTATATGAATGTAAGAGTTGGCTGATTGAATTATAGTCATTTAAAATCAACTGCCAGGATTTTTTTCTCAGTGGGAGTCTCAGGGTAGACAGTCGTTGGTACAGCAGCTCTGTGATGAGACCTAGTTTTCTCTTTTCCAGGCTGCCCTCAGTTTGCAGGCCTGGGTCCTCATGCTGGTCGTCTGTGGTCTCTACGTGTCTGCTGTGGGTCTGCCCTCATATTTTGGGTCTCCAGCGAGGAGAAGGCGGCAGAGTAAAGGCACAGACTTTGTCCTAGGGAAGCTTTGTCCGGTTATTTCAGAGGAGAGTATGCCCGCTTAGGGACATCTTCCTACATCTCTTTGGCAAGAACTGTGTCATGTTGTCATCTCCAGTTCTAAGGGAGGTTGAAAAATAGGAAATTTTGGTAGCACAGGGCTGCAGGGGATAAAAATGGGGTTCTGCTGGTGAGGAAGAAGAAGGAAATGGACATTTCATCAGTAACTAGAAAAGTTCACTTACATACCCTAGCAGGTCTGGAACTCGTCACTGTACAGACCAGAAAGTTAATGCCCCAGTAAAAGCCAAATCATAAATGGGTTAAATTACAATTGATATGGCATTCTATGAAAGATATATGTTGCCCCAGCATCAATGGGGTGCCCCCGTAAAAGATGTATGCTTCTGAGGCCTCTACATATTCAAAATTCATACAATTGTAAGACCCATTTTCCCAGAAGTCTCACAAAATATGGTGGCTTAGTTCTGTTTTCCAGATAAAGTGGTCTGGTTAGAGTTCATAGGCTATAGGTCACTCAGCCTGCTAGTTTGAAGCTATGCAATTCTCACTGGTCACTCTTAATTTGGGGCATTTGCATAATTTCAGATTTGTGTATGAAATGGGACCATTAATATTTTATGTTGCATGATTGAGATTTGCACAACTAAAATTTGCTTAACATATCAAATTATGTTCGGTTTAAGGCAGGAAAGTTTATAATACATTTTAGAAAAAAATATATAACCTGATGGTTAAAATACAAAAAGATTTTGTGCCTGAAGTGGTACTTTCAGCTAATTCTCTGAAAACTTATCTATCCAGAACAAATTGTTCCTCAGGTTTTCCTTCATTCCATCAAGTCTTTGTTTTTTCAGTACAGCCTTACAAGGATCTCTTATATCATCATTTATGTCTATACATTGCCTCACCAGTTTCAAAGACGGATCATGTGTCATTAAACTACATAGCTTCCTAATGCCTAACATGTTAAGGACTTAGAGGAGCTCAGGATAAATATTTGTTGAATGAACGAAGAGATTTTATTAGGTGAATCAATGCCCTCCCTGGCAGGTAGACCGGGAGGAGGCACTGTGAATGGCGATGGAAACCACAACTTGCAAAACATACTTACGGTTCTGTGTGGACAGCTTCCTTGTTGCCTGCAGCAAGTTCATGACCTCACTCTGTTTGACTACAGGCATGTCTGGGGGTCTTTGCCTGGTGGGCTTTGTCAGATGTAAGGAAAGGAGAAGATTAAAAGTACTAGAATGAACAATAGGGAGAATTTTAAAATGTCATTTTGAAATATTTTTACACTTAAAGAAAAATTGTAAGAACAGTACAGAGAACTGCCATAACCCCACTCTCCCAAATTTCCCAACTACTAACAGTTCATAGCGTTTGCTCCACTGCCCACTCTCTCTGTGTAGAGATGTGTATGTGCGTGTGTGAATATACCCTTTGTTATTAGTCTTTTGCTGAACTCTTGAGAGCAAGCTGTAGATACGGTGTCCCACAGCCCCTAAACTTTTTTGGGTTTAGTTCCCCCAAACAAGGGCAGTTTCTACTTAATCATGATATAACCCGTGTAACCAAGGCAGGAAGTCAACATTGGCACGGCAGTTCTGTCCAGTCCACACATCCCATCCGAACTGCACTGCTGTCCCAGCAGTGTCTTGTTTCCCTTCTGGTGCAGGATCCCGCCCAGGAACATACATTGCTTCTAGGTGTCATATCTCCTCCTTGGCAGTTTTAAAGAATCCTCAACCCGGGGCTGTTCTGTGTTTCCCCATGACCAGACTCAGGTTATGTGCTCCGAGCAGTAGCTGAGGGGCTGTCCTCACTAGTCCTAGCTCACTGAGGTCTGGCCTCATCACTGGATACCGGAGTGGCCCAGTCCCAACCCTCTGTGGGGAGAGGCATGGCTGGAGGGTACAGGGATCCGCCAGAATTACCCCCCTCATCAGTTTTCCAGAGTGAGCAGAGTCAGGTAGGGAGAACCAAAAAATCGGGCTATTTATGTCACTTTAGGACATCCAGAGACCAGCTGGAACGCAGTTTGCCAATTGACAACCAATTAGTAGGAGCTGCTTTGCCCATAATGGTTACTTCATTAAACTGTGACTGTCCAGATATCTCTAAGGGACTTTGACAGACAGCCTTACAAGGACATTTGTTTTTTAAATGGTTAATAAACACAACGGCTACAAGTACTCTTCTTTTGAACATTGTCAGCCTCCGTCTTTTGTATTGTTTCAGGAGCTCAGAATTTTGTCTCCATCTTGGACCTATGCTCACATCGCTTATCTCTTTAGAGTTTCTTTTCACTAACAACTGCTAGTTGGGAACTTTGTTGGCTCTGATTTTAGGCAGGATTTTATTCATCAGAACTGAGTAGAAAACACAGGGCTTTTAGAATTTAGGTCTTAAGGAAAAGAATATTAAAAATAGGGTTACCAAGAAGAGAACGAGAAGCCTTTAGTTTTCTGCCTTAATTTGTATCTCATAGTCTCTTGGGAAAGCTGCTCCTGGATTTTGCCTGACCATCTCTTTCTCTAGGGCTTCGATTCCTTTTGTTGTCTGGGCTGGAGACCAGCGGCTGCTTTCCCCTCCAGCTCCCAGCCACTGCCCGCCCCACGGCCTCACTTCTCTTCATGCGGGACACCAGCCCACAGCAGGACACGCCTGAGCCTCATGTTCGGTTCACCTGGGACCCCTCTTCCCCACATCTTTCTCTCTCGTGCACACACACCACCACCACCACCACCGTCTCGCCTGCCTCTAAAATGGTCTGAGTTTAATAGAGAAGGCAGAAATGTAAACACACCACACCGTGGACAGTAGTAGAGGCAGCGCAGGGTACCCCTGGGGAATACCGGTGCTCATCGCCCCCCTGCTGCAGAAGAGAGTCACGAAGAAGGTGACTCACTGGACCTGAAGGATGCATCTGACTTTGTGGGGGAGGGAGCGGGGAGGATGTCCCCAGGTTGAGGGAGCAGGGCAGGGAGTGGGGATGAGCTGAGAGCTGCCAGGGCCGTGGGAGGGACCACAGGTTGTTCTGACCCCAAGGGGCAGGGTCAGTCTTGAGCCCCCACCCCGCCTCCTGTCTGGAGCTCCGCATTTATCTGTTCCGCTGCAGGAGGGCAGGGGGATGTGCACCATTTCACTTACAAAGAAGGGTTCCGCCATGATGATGCTTCTGTGAACTAAGAGGGCTAATGCTAGAACCAGAGGACATGGCCAGTTCAGGGGTGGGCAGCAGGAGGGGAGCGAGCAGGGGAGTTCGTTCGTGGGTGATGGAGCAGCTGAAGAGGGCAGTTTCCAGAAGGGAGTGAGTGACCAGCAGATACGTGCAGCCTCAGATAGTGGGGGAGGGCAAAGGCGACTTGGACCTTCCAGCGGTCAGAGAAGGTCACTTAAGGAGTGGGGAACTAGAGTTTATCTTTTCTTTTACTTTTTATCTTGAGAGGAGGAATAATGTAATTTTTCATACAGTCACAGAACAAAGAGAGCCATCACTGCTTCAAAATCTACAGAGCTAATGTCGTGGGCTCTGACAGTTCCATCACCTCTCTGACAGCCCCTCCCCCAGGGCTATGAAGGGGGCACAGGGCAGTGGAACTCACCCTCCAGGTGCTGTGCTTACAGTGGTGAGCGGAGTGGGGGGCTTTTGGAGGTGGCTGGTGACATTAGCCAAAGGCAGTGGGGTGACAGGCAGGCAGGCCAAAGGAGGTTGAAATTCCAGAAATAAAAAGAATATTTTCCTGTGTGCTGAATGAGTAAGTCTATGGACATAATTGTTTTTTATCTAAAATGGATCTGCTTCAGGTTTTCAGAGGTGATCTTATATTATTTCATTACTTTTAACTCAAGAAACTGAATCGTTTGATTTCCATATTTGTTACTGAACAGAATAAATAATCTCTGGGGAACATAACAAATAATGTACTTACCTGTGTCAGTATGCACACACACTATAATTTCAAGGATATGTAGAAATTAGTTATATTTGTCTTTGGAGCAGATATTCTGTTCTTGCTAGTCTAAGTAAAAGCATTTTATTCGGTTATTCTGTGACTTCTGAGCATTAGGATGACAAATGGAAGATTCAGAATGTGTAGTTTTCTATCTCTGTGCCGTCTTCTATCTTAGAGAAGCCCAACATTTTGTGGTAACCAGATAGTGGTGAGGGCTGGCTGTGGGCCTGGTGCAGATGGGGTGCAGGCATGCTCAGCGGGGTGCCAGCTCTTGGCCTGAGCTGGGGCGGCCCTGAGAGAAGACACCAGGCGGAGGGAAGCCTTTGGTGTCCTCAGTGCTTTACTGTGTTCTTTCCTGTGGCAAGTGGGGGAGGGTAATACTATAGTCATTTCGCTTCAGTGGTGACATCGTAGCTTGTAGGAGGGCTTGTTCTTCAGAGCCTGATCTGGGTGCGGGCACAAGACCCAGTCCTCCCCAGATCTCGGTGTGGCCTGTTTGTTCTGGGAGTCCCACTCTGACTCCCAGAACAAACAGGCTCAGAACTTGAAAGCCCAGGTTGGCTGAATCCCCTCGAGGGCCCCTCTGTGAGGTACCTGCAGGTCCGGCGGCTGTTTTCCTTCTGGTCAGGTACCTGCGCGTGTTCACATGGTCCAGGAAACCGGGCCTGAGCCTGGGAAGGGAGAGTGTCTTTGTAGGAGGACAGCCCGGGTGGCCTTCTCCCTTCATCCCTGGGCAGGGCAGCTGGTGGCCACTTGGGGGCAGGGCTCCCCAGCAAGTGACCTGCCGCCCAGGCGGGGACAGCCGCTGGGGCCTGGCTGCCTAACAGCTTCATTCTTTGTATTTCTCGACAGTCACATCTCTGCTTAAATTTGTGACTGATGGACTTTAATGTGGAATGAAAGTGGAAGGTCTTTCCAACTTGAAGTTGTTTTGGTGGTTTGAATTTCTGGAAGCCGTTGATATTTAGAAGGTGCTGCTTAGGGCGGAGTAGAATTTGGAGCCACCTGAGCTTGTCTGAAGGTGATTTAAATGCCAGGGACTTTTGATGATTGGAGGATAACTGGTAGCAGAATGACAGCAGTGACTGTTTTCCTCTTTGCAATGAAAAATGAAAGTGCTTCCACCCTTCTTTAAGGACTCTGTGTTGCCAGAAAGAAGTCAAGCTTTTTTGGTGATTTTTTTAAAAAAGTAACTTAGTTGAAATTCTTTAAAACTAGCTATATACCTGTACTCCAAACATGACTTTAGCTTTTGATTGTTTTAAAAATCATGTTTTGATAGTCACTTCCATATTTTAATGTAACATGAACCATCTTTGTATGCATTTATTAACTTTGTTTCTCTATTGTGTATTCAATTTTGAAAGATTTATTATAATTAGAATGAAAATCATGAACTAGCTTTTAAAATATTTTACATTTTTCCTTTTGATCTAACTATATACTTTGAGTTACTGCATTTTATTTCAGTAACTCATAATCACTGGCATTTTCCTACTATTTGGCATGAAAATTCATTTTCAACATTTTGGATATTACATAATTCAGTATATTATTACTACTGTTCATATTTTAAAAATCTGTTTAACCTTTGGCTTCCACATAAATGTTATTCTTTTTACATGTCAAGTAAAATAAGCACACTGTGTGTTCTGTGTGCACAGCAGAATGTTTAATGGACTGTGTAATTTTAAATGGTTCAAATGTTTATTTTTTCCGCCTTGAAATTGTTAGTGAGGTACATTGAGACTGGCAAGACTTGCTAATGCTTTGAGGCAGGGCCATATTTTATTTCATCTAAATTTTGTTTTCGTGTAACACTTGGATTTAGCATCTGATAATTAGATTTCTTTCTAGTGAAGAGAAATGCTTTTCCTTGTACCTTCTCATATTTAAGTGCATTTTGACCACGGCAAAAGAAGAGCTTTACTGAAGCTGCTGAGTTATCAAGACCATCCTTTAGGAAAGGGTCAGAGTCATGCCGTTGCCTTTCCTGACTTACTCTCAGGAAGATGGTGTGTTCAGTGTGACTTTGCATGTCATTTTGTGTCTTGGACAGGGTCAGTGTTTTCTGTTTTAGGTTGTATACTTGTTATTTCCTTTGTATGTCCTGTGCATATGGTATCTGATAACTGCTTTTTTAACAATTAATTAATTTATTATTTATTTATTTAATGTTTTTGGCTGTGTTGGGTCTTTGTTGCTGCATGCAGGCTTTCTCTAGCTGCAGTGAGCGAGGGCTGCTCTTCGTTGCGGTGCACGGGCTTCTCACGCGGTGGCTTCTCTTGTTGCAGAGCACGGGTTCTAGGCGCGCGGGCTTCAATAGTTGTGGCACACAGGCTCAGTAGTTGTGGCTCGAGAGCTCTAGAGTGCAGGCTCAGTAGTTGTGGCGCATGGGCTTAGTTGCTCCGCGGCATGAGGGATCTTCCGGGACCAGGGCTTGAACCCATGTCCCCTGCATTGGCAGGCAGATTCTTAACCACTGCACCACTAGGGAAGTCCCCGATAACTGCTTTTTGAAGCTATTAAATTCTGTTTTGTGGTGTGATCATGAAGAAGTACGGTAGTGCCACTGGGTTTTAGCATGCTGGCTTTTTCTTCATTTTCATTTCAGAATATACAATATATAAAATTTTTCTGGGGCTTCCCTGGTGACGCAGTGGTTGAGAGTCTGCCTGCCGATGCAGGGGACACGAGTTCGTGCCCCGGTCCGGGAGGATCCCACATGCCGCGGAGCGGCTGGGCCTGTGAGCCATGGCCGCTGAGCCTGTGCGTCCGGAGCCTGTGCCCCGCAATGGGAGAGGCCACAACAGTGAGAGGCCTGTGTACCACAAAAAAAAAAAAAACTTTTCTGTTTTCTCAGATTTATTTTGGATCATTTTTTTAAAAACATAATATCAATTCCTTTGTTTGGATGGTATAAGATGAGACAGTCACGAAATAATCCAGTAGAAACCAGTACACTTGTAAGTCTAAGGATCCCTAAATCTTTGTTCAAGATTTGATTTTCCAGGATATGACCACCTGATATTAACCTTTTCTTTTTTGTTTTTGACTGATTGAACAGTTTCACATATACTGTACTCTTAAAATGATGATCTTCTCTGAGCATAAATCCTAGAGCATTCACGTTATATATAATATATGATTATGAAATATAACGGAGGCTGTAATAGTGTTGTTTAATGACCACTAAAAGAGTAATGTAGATTTCAGAATTTGGTTATAACACTTACCACAACTTAAAATAAGTAGTGAGTGAAATGACCACCTGTTGTGGCATGGGTGTTTGCCCATGATTTGATAAGAGATGGGTTGGAGATCAGTAGAAAATGAGAGGAAATTGCAAGCAAGGGAGCCAGGGGTGAGGAGACCAGCGGCCATGTAGCTGGACTCCAGCAGTGTAGCCAGGGTTCTGAATGCAGAGTCTAACTATCAACCCAGAGTAGAGCAGTCTAAAGGCCAGGTTTTTTTCAGCTAAGTATAGTGATGTGAAATTGAGAGTGAAGGGACCCCTAATAATTCCTGGGCTTAAGAGGAAATCAGGACCCTCAGCAGAAAAAAGCTGATCCTTTGCCTGGACATTGGTTGGAAATGAGTGCAGTAAGTGGGGGTGCAGGGTCATACTGCAGTCCCAGCAGGTACCCGGAGTCCAAGCTGAAACCAAGCCGGGAGTTGAGTGATCAGAGTTGCAGGTGTGAGAAAGAAACGCTCAATTTGGAGAGCCAGTGGGTGGCCCTCGAGATCCCACAGGAAGGCTGGACGCTTGGTCAGCAGCTTAGGAACTTGCTGGAGCCAAAGCAACAGGGATGAGCATCAGTGTCTACAGTAAAGACCAGGGGAGCCAGGTACTGACAACACAGATAAAATAATACAGTGAAGAGTGAGCAGACCACTGTATTTAGTGAGAGTTAAACATACTCTATAGAAGTTTGTCATTTTCAATATATGCTATTTTTTTTAAATGGTAGAGTATTGAGCATCTTTATATGCCTGGTGGAACCTTCAGAGATATCAGAGGGAGCAGGGACAGAGATGGAGAGCTGCTGCTGTGGGGACGGGGTGCGGGGGACGGTGGCGGATGGAATTCACAGCACAGAGTAAGGACCCCACCCCACCCCCAGAGAGGAGGAACTGAATGAATAGTTGTGTATAGAGGTAAGGTGGGGCTGGGAGGTAGTTTCATTTTCTAAGGGGGCACTGAGATTGCCAGTCGAGGGAGAAGGAGTAGGTAAGATTTCTAGAGAGGTGATGATGTCATCTCTGCGGAGGGACAAAGAGAGAGGAAATGACTGGGAACATGAGTAGGGACTGCCGGGCATGGTTGAGGGACCCCAGAGGTCAGAGACCATGACCGCATGGGGCGAGCCTGTGTGATTCTCTCCAGAAGGGCTCCGAAGCCTGGGGGCGCAGTGGAAAGAGGGCTGACCGGTTCAGAAGGGAGTGTGCAGTGAAGGACCGGGGGGAATTGAGATTAAAGGTGAGAGGGTGACGGAGATGATGGCCCCTGGGACCAGGACATGAAATCAGAGGGTGACGGAGATGATGGCCCCTGGGACCAGGACATGAAATCAGAAGGGATCGGGCGGCTGGGGCCTTGGTGCAGAATTCAAGAGCTTTGGCTTGAGTTCTGCGTGTAGAAGTTTAAGAAGTTGTCAGGGGAGTAGCGGCGACTGAGACCAGGTGTGGCTTTGGGAGTGGACAGCTGGAATGGAGTGGGGGTCAGGGTCCTCCCAGAGCTGGTCAAGTCATTTGGAGTGAGTGACCATGGGCGGTGAAATGGCAATTCCCCACTGTCCTTCCCTGGTTGTGTTAACACTGCCCTGGACGACTCTTATAAAGCTACCAGCACCTTACTGGAGACACAAGAATTTTTAAGAAAATGCCTGACAATAATTGCTGAAAGCGATAGGGGCTTAGAGAGTCGAGTACTTGCTCCTCTGATTGGAGCAGAGGAGGTGACTAAAATGTTTAGGAGGTAAATATAAAGAGTTTAAAATTGAACAAAATTTGAGAAATTTGAGAATAAGGAACCTCTGAAGGGAGGGAGAAGAAATGGTTTGTGGAGTGGTATCAACTAACTGGAGAGTTAAATGCTGAGTGTTAGGAGATGCACAGGTGTTGCGAGGGGCACGTGTAGGTAAACAGAAGAAGCATGCGTGGAAGGTGGGAGGATGTGGGTACTTTGTGACTTCATTTCGAAGATCATTCTCCAGACGCTTCTGCGAGTTTCCCTCTAGTGGCATGGATTTGATATTACCTCAGAGACCTCCACCCTTAGCTGACTAATTTATCTTATCCTATAGGAAGGTGACAACTATTTCAGAAATTAGAATTATCGAACATTTTGTAAATCCACAGTCAAATGAAAATCTGTGCAATCTTTATTTACTTCCTCAGATCACATCAACTCTTCACACCCTCCTTGTAATAAAGCTAATTAGCTTTTGCCTCTAATAAATGTTTGTATTTGAAGTTGAAAACCACTTTAGAAGTTCCAGATACTTCAGTCATAAGCTTAGAAGATATACACTTAGAAGATAAATGTTCTTTTTAAAATTTTATTATGCATAAATTTTAGATCTTTTTTTTAAGGAGTAATTAAAGAGGTCAGCGTTCTTGTTTCTCCAGTTCCTTGGGTTTATGGCATGGGGGTGTCTTCATTAGTGTTTTAACTTGGTGTCATTCAAGGTGGGGCGAGGTGAGGAGGGGTGTAGAGGATGTGGAGGGAGCTGGGAAGGTCACAGCCCCAGCCGTGCGTCCCTGTTACCTACAGAGAACCGTGAGTCATCACATTCCTGCTGGAATCACAGATGTTTAGGAAAACATGTGTTGGGTTATTCCACCTTGAATTGTTTTGCTTTTAATTTTGTATCTTAAACTAGCAATTATGCAGTTGACCAGGTAGCACAGAAACATTCATTACGTGTAGCATTCTCCAGTCATGTGGATAGATACTGTCAAAAAATAATATTAAATAAATCAGGACTTTTCTTGTTTTAAGGAAATAAGAGCTTGTCAGTCATTTGTGTCAGTGGTTAGCTAGTTGTAAAAATCCCCCTTAGCATCAATATTTATGAAGTTTCTCTCAAATCTTGGTTCTCCTGCCATGAGTGACTTGAAGCAAAGACATGAGGGTTTTTTTTTCTTCTTTTGTATTTCTAGTATTCTGTCCAATACAGCAGCCTGGTGGGGATGCGTCTTGATTCAAATAGACTTTTGTCCCATGCCAGATCTCAGTGGTAAAATGACCAAGTTTACCTGGCTTGAGGCTCTCCTCCCGTCTGTCATCAGCTTGGGAACAGCTCTGTGGTGACACCAATCCTTTTCTCCCGCTGCCCTCGGGCCTCTGGGTCCTCCTTTTCTCTCTCTTCCTGCATCCTGCAGTCTCTCAGTGGATTGGGTTAAACTTCTGCTGATTTTGTCACCTTCGCTTCCTGCCTGATTTGCTGACTGTGAAGTCCACACACACATCTTTATCTCCTGTTTTCTTCACATCCTTGTAATCTGATATTTTCACCATGGCCGTCTTGGATGCCTTTTCTTCACTCATTCTCCTTAACTTCTTTGCAGGATCTGGCATTTGAGCAGTATCCTCTTCTTGAAATTCTTCCACAATATCCTGCTTCTCGTCCTAACCTCTCCGATTTTGCCTTCTGTTTGTCCAGGAGTTCTTTAACCCACCATCTTAATGTGGTCCTTATCCCAGCGTTAAGCCTTCACTCCTGTTACAGTTCCTTCCTCCAAGAGTGGTTTTAACTCCTGTTGCTCTAAGAAGACCTCCTGAGTCAGCTTGCATCTCCTGCTGATCGATGGGTGTCATCACTTGAAATGACCTGCCCTCATTTCAGACCCAACTTGTCATGCATGTTAGGTTAATGTATACATTACAGTGTAATGTATGGATACATGTCTGTATATATTAATACAAACAAAGTCTAGAAAAAAATTCCAAAATATTAACAATGATGTGTGTGTGCATGAAGGATTATTAATGATTTTTATGTTTTTCTATATTTGTTTATTTTCCATTTAATTTTAACATTTTAATTATTTAATATTTCAAATTATATTTTAATATCTTTATAAAATTTCTACAATTATGAGTTATTTTATAATCATAAAAATAATTAAAATACATTAGTTTTAATATATTTTTAATAGTTCTAATACTATTCAAATCAGTTTTAGAATTCTATGTTGGAAATGACAGTAAGAGAAAAAGAATACCCTCAGAGAAGCTAAATATTCATTTTTCAAAATGGAAGCAAAAAAATGGAGACTTTTCACACTTGTAAAAATAGCTAAGTTATTTGGAGAGAAGGTTGATTATTGATTTGTAGGAATTCCTTGTATGTTGTAGTTATTAGTCCTCTAATGGTAATATGTATTGCAAACATCTTCTTGTCTGTGGTTTACCTTTCTATTTCGTGTTCATAATTTTAATGTAGACATGTTTATTGGTCTTTTCCTTTATGATTTTTATTCTTTTAATGTCTTGTTTAAAAACCTCTTTCTTTTTCCAAGCCATAAAGATGTTCTCCCTTATATCTTTAAAAATGTTTTAATGTTTGCTTTTCACATTTGAGTCTTTAATCCTGAAATTTACTTTTTGGGTGTGGTGAAAGGTAGAGATTGCCTTATTATTTTCAGTATGGATACTATACATGGAATGTTTCATCCTTTCATACTGATCTGTAATACCTTGTCTGTCAAACAGAAAGTTCCCATGTATGTGTGGATCTGTTTCTCCCTTTCCTTTTCCATTGGTCTGTTTACCTAGTCGTGTGTTAAAACCACACTGTGTTAATTACTATAATTTACCAACAAATCTTGAAAACTGGTAGGTGCCTTCCCACCTCACCCTAGTTATTTAAAGTTGCTTTGGCTATGCTTTGCCCTTTGACCTTCCTTACACATTTTATAATCAATCTGTCAAATTCCACACAAAACACCCATGGGAGTTTGATTGGAATTACATTGAATATATAGAACTAGAATGGGGGAGAATTAATCTCTTACAGTTTGGACTCTTATTATACTTGGATAGAGCACATCTATCTATTCTAAAATGGTTTTCAATAAAGTTGTATCTTGTATGACTTGTTAGATTTGTTACAGAGTTTTTGGTCATTGTAAATGGCTTAAATTTTATTTTCACTTTCTAACTTTGCTGATGTATAGATGTGTAATCGACTTGTATATTTTCACGTTATAATCAGCAGCCTGTCATTTTAATTCTAATAGTGTCTGGATTTCTTGGTGATTCTCTGTATACTCTGCTGCTTCCTGCGTGTTGTGACGGGTTTGTCTGGTCCCAGCCCTCATGCCACCATTCCGTCTTCCGTCTGTGCAGGGCATTCCAGTGCACGGCTGGATGGGGGCCATGATAATGGCCCCTTAGCTTCTAATGCTTCCTCCTTAAGGGTGGCATTTGCTGTATATTTTTGTAGATCACCTTCATCAGATTAGAGAACTCCTCGTCTCAGTTTTCTAAGAATTTGTGTCATGAATGAGTGTTAAATTTTAAAAAGTACTTTTTCTATACCTATTAAGATAATGCAGTGTTTCTCCCCTGATCTTAATTGACATGTTCATATCAATGTGGTGAATTACAAAATTCTACTATTGTAATTTCTAGTATGAAACTGTTTTTGTGTTACTTGGATAAATTATACTTGAAAATGTTGTTGTTGTTATTTAAGACTTTGCAAAATTGGGTTTCCTAACATTTTTAGAAAGATTTTTAGAAACTGAGATGTTGGTGCTGTTCTTATGTGTTTGGTTTCTGGGTTTTCCTATCTTCATTATATGAGTTGGGAATGATTCCTTCTCTTCTTCTTTGGAGTAGTTTGTGTAGAGATTTTTCTTCATCTTGGATGTTTGATATAACTTGCCTGAAGTATCATCGAGAGCTGATTTTTGTTTGTTTGTTTCTAGTATGTTTTGAGGACTAGATATTGAACTGCTGATTCAATTTCTTGAGTTAATTTCGATGTTATATTTTTCTTAAAAACTATCCATTCTCCCTCAAAATTTCACTTGTATTTGCAAAAAGTTGTTTACTGTATTCTGTCTTTTTTTTTTTAGTGTCAGCTGTATGTGTAGTTGTGACCCTTTTTTTCATTCCTGATATTGCTTCTTTATACCTTCTATATTTTTCTTTAGTCAGAGAGCCAGCTTTTGATTGTGTTGCTTCTTGTTATGGTTTGTTTTTAGTTTCATCATTCTGCTCATACCCTCTTACCCTCTGCTCATTCTTCCTCTCATGTTTGAGTTGCACATTTAGCTCAGTGGTTTTCAGTCTTCTTTTCTAATATACACTTAAAACACCAGATTTCTAAGTAGTGATTTAGCTGAGTCCTATATATTTCAATATTTAGTTCTTTCATTGTCATTAAAGTTTTAAGTTATTTTCTAATATCCTTTATGGTTTCTTCTCTGACCTTTGATTATTTGGAGCTGTGTCCATAAATTTCCAAGAAGAAGGGCACAAATTGGTCACCTTTTTGCCCCAGATTTCTGATTTCATTGTTGTAAGATAATGTGGTCTGTGTGATAATTATTCTATGATAATTGTTGAAATGTGCATTATTGCCTAATAAAGTCAGTTTTTAAAAAATGCCTGTGGGTTGAAAATAATGAGTTCTCTAATCTCTTTACATTAGGCTTATTAGTTGCTATTCAGATTTTCTCTACTTGATCAATTAATTTACTGAAATAAGCGTGTTAACTCCTGCTACTGTGGTAGTTGGGGTTATCCATTTTTTCCTTCCAGTGATCAAGTTTTGCTGTTAGAAGTTTACTTGTGTAAGTTCCTTGGTGTATATGTGTCTGTGTACCTGCTGGTTGTATAACCTAGATGTAGAATTACTATATATTAGCTTGTGCATGTGTTCACTTTTATGAGATGACACTACACAGTTTTCTAAAGTGGTTTAAACAGTTTTTAATCTCACGAGTGCTACATGAGAGTTCCCGTTACACTATTTTTAGCAGCACTTGGTGTTGTCAGGTTTTTAATTTTAGCCATTGTAGTTGGGGTGTGATAGTAGCACATTGTGGTTTTAGTGTGCGTGTCTGTAATAACTAATGAGATTGAGCCTCTTTTCATATGTTTCTTGGTTCTCCTTTGCAGTTTCCAACTCTCTGTCTGAACAGTCTTGTCTTTTATCTTGTTGAACACAATAACAAAGTTATTTTACACTTTGTGTCTCACTCTCTAATATTCAGAGTGATTGTGTGAGTATTCTATTGCTTGTGAGGTTTTTTCCATAGAGTCTTGTCTTTTTGTATGTCCGGTTATTTTTTATTGAGTGAGTGCCAAAAAGATTTAAAAAATTAAAAATGAATTGAGGTCTAGTCTTCTTCCACAATGCATTTGTGTGTGTTTCTGCCAGGCACTTGGAATCTGTTGCAACTCCTGGGTCCAATTCCAAGGACTTAGGTGGTTCAGAACTGAACCTGTGAAGTGCCTGTGAAGACACTTCTTTATTTGGAGGGAGCACTCCTTCAGAATCCCAACCCAAATTAAGGAGGATTTCCCAGGCACTCTGACTTGGTGGACCATGGACTCCAGTTTCTGTCCCTTGATCCCTGGATGGAGTCACAGAGCTGCTTAGCCACACCCCGGAATCAGAGGACACCCGCAGGGGAGAGTGGCCCCCGTGTGCTTGGCTCACCTTCCCAGACCTCCATTCTCGCAGGATTTGGCTTGGCCGTTCTTTGCTATCTGGTTGGTTCTGTGATTCCTTCAAGAAAATGTTCTTTATGTTTTTCCAGTTATGTTCAGAGGGAGGCTTAATCTGAATTACCCAGACCACCATTCCCAGAATCTCAGTTCCTCCCATAGATGTATTTTTTCCTCTTTTTATTCTTAACCTCTCTGTCTCTGTCTCTGTGGATTTTGTGGGGTTTATTTTTCTTTTTACAGAATCTAAATTTTTATCCACTTTAACAGACCCATTTCATTTATTTATACTTACCGTGATTTATGATGTATTTAGAGATAGTTCTATCGTGTTTCCCTACGCTTTGTTTTTACCCTGCTTCTTCTGGGATTTTCATTTCTTTGGGCCTTTCATTGTCCATCACACATGTGAATTCATTCCTTATACTGTAAATAACTCATTCCTTATACAGTAAATAATTCTTTACTATTTGATGGGTCCCTATGGTCATTTGTGACATTTTAATTATTTGTAGGAATAAGGACAACGATTATGCAAAAAGCTCTTTTTAAAAAACTCAGCTTTTGCTTATAAACTCTCAACTTGCTCTCTATACTTTAAAAGTATACAAAAGTGTTTATTTCTTTCACTTGCTTTTTATCCTTGTTTTTCTGGTGTTCAATAACATCATGTGTTCTGAGCCTAGAGTTTGTTCCCTCGTGGGGAGTGCTGGGGTCACGGCATAGTGAGCCAAGCCTGCTGCCCTGGCTTAGGGCTCCCTCCCAGGCTTGCGGCCCCCGAGGGGCTGAAGATGGCAAGGGGTTAGATGGAGCGCCCAGGAAAACAGAGCAGAGGAGGGGAAGACAAAGATGCCGGCTGAGAACACACTTTTATTATCTTCCACTCTATGCTGGTCAGGATCTGCCTGTAAATAATAAAAAACCACTGAACTTTACCCTTTCGATGGGTGAATTTTATGATATGTGAAATGTACCTCAATCAAGCTGTAAAAGATGAAGATCTGCCGGTCAGAGAGATAAAGGAGAATGCATCAGAAACTGCTGACTCACCTGCTCGTGAATTCCAGAAGCCCTGACTCAGTGTGACAGTTATTTCCAAGTACAATACGTACAAGCAGGAAGAGGGGTGTGTGTGGGTGTGTGTGTGTGTGTGTGTGTGTGTGTGTGTGTGTGTTTATAGGAATGACTTCCTGGGCTCTTGGTGAATGCCATGGTTTACAGGTTGTAATTATTATGTCCACAGCAACAAGTGGGTATCTGTTTTTAAATGTTGTATTTTTTAATAGAAAAGGAGGTAGCACAGAAGAGGGATGAGCAGTACTGTTTGATGAGAGCCTTCAGTGAGGCGCACGTTGTGTCCCCGTGTTGCGGCTCTGGAAGTGCTGAGTGACTGGCTTTAATGACCAGGACAGGAGAGGACACAGCCTGGTTTCAGGGACCAGACGGCCTCCCTCTCTCCATCCCCACGCGCCAGCGGCAGGTCTGCTCTGTTCTCAAAGACCCAGTGCTCTCGGAGAAGGGTGCTTAGCTGGGGAGGCTGAGGAGATTCCCCTTCACAGTTCATGGCACTTCTCGCTCTTTCTGCTGTGCTGCTTCTCTTCCCAGGACAGGAGGAAGCTGAAGGGAGACGCGCGCAGCCCGGGATGTCCAGGGCCTGAGGGTCCGACCACAACCCTGGGCGAGAGTGCGCAATCGGCTCAGCCCACGGGACGTGTGGCTGAACCCACGGCCCATGCTTTATACCAGCGGATAGAAAGCTTCGCTGGCCTGGACTCTAGTTGTTGGTGTAGCAGAATTGGCTCTTGGATTATTTTCTGTGGTTGGAGCAGGTTAAACGAGAGGATGCTGCAGGGAGCTGCTGGCATGGGTGGATTCTAGCCAGCAATGCTCCCAGGGGGTGAGCTTTGCTGTTTCCAGCCAGCCGTCTTGTGCTGGGAGACTCCCGGCCCTGCCTTCCAGTAAACGCTGAGAACACAGCACTCAAGTGTAGCAAGTGTCAGGGCAGAGGCAGAGACCCTGGCATCATTCCTCAGATAATTGCAGGCCCAGCCAATGGGTCAGGGCTCTGCAGTTCAGGGGAGCAGCCGGGTTGAATCTCATGGTCTCAGTTGCACATTTCCGGGGAAGGGTCCCTGACTGCCCATCCCACCCCCAGATCAGCCCCTGTCCCTGTGGCAAGGCAGTGTGGTCACACTACACGAGCACGGTGGTGCTAGGGCTGGGGGGCTGGTGTCCAGAGACGGCATGGACGTCCCCCACATCCGTGTCGCAGGCACGTGTAATGTATGTAACAGGGAGCACACTGTCTATACTCTTTGTGTTCCACTTTTTTTAATATTCGATATTCTTTGAAGACATTTTAATGACTTTTTGCTATTCCTTATATGTATGTATTACAGGTTATTGTATCCTCGATTGTTAAACATTTAGATTGCTTGTATTTTTTCCCAAATTAAAAAATTACTTCTTTGAATATAAATCTCTAAATTTATATTTCCTTAAGATAGATTTCTAAAAGAGAATATTTGAATCAATGGATGAGAAGTGTTATTTTAACTCTTGGTATGTCTTGTCAGATGGCTTTCTAGAAAGGTGGAGTAACAAATGAGCATAGAGCTGGCTTGTTGCATACAGATGGTGAAACTCACAGATATACTAGAATAAACAAATAAGGCATATTCAGCTGTAAGGATAAGAGTACTGAGGTGGGGGCTTCCCTGGTGGCGCAGTGGTTGAGAGTCCGCCTGCTGATGCAGGGGACACGGGTTCGTGCCCCGGTCCAGGAAAATCCCACATGCTGCGGAGCGGCTGGGCCTGTGGGCCATGGCCGCTGAGCCTGCACGTCCGGAGCCTGTGCTCCACAACGGGAGAGGCCACAACAGTGAGAGGCCCGTGTACCACAAACAAAAAACAAAAAAAAAAAGAGTACTGAGGTGGTAACGGGGCATTGCAAAGATATTCAGCATATGGGAGAACTTGGTTTTTTTAATACATATATTGCAATATAATACATGTCATACATGTCACCCATTTAAAATGTATGATTCAGCAGCTTGTAGTATATTTGTAAACTTGTGCATCCATCATCACAATCAATTTTAGAATATTTTCATTCCCCCCCCAATCCCCACTCCCTTTAGCCATCACTCCCCTATTCCCCCATTCCAAACCCTCCGCCCCAGCCCTGGACATTTCATACACCATGTGACCCTTTGTGTCTGGCTTTTTTCACTTAGTGTGATGTTTTCAATGGTTTTCCATGTTGTAGTGTGTGTTAGTACTTTATTCCTTTCTATTGCTGATAGGAGAGCTTTGGTCAGCTCAGGAGAAGGACCTGTAAGTCTGTGTGGTCAGAGGGAGTGTGTAGGGGCCCCATTTGGGAGGAATGGTCATGAATTTATGGCACTAAGTTTCTTTGTTAATGTGACTTTCTCTGACATCTGTATGTTTTTATGGCTGTAGCAGTAGTCCTTTTCGTGGATGTACCATAGTTTATTTACCCTATCCATTGTTTGTGGATATTTGAGTATTTCCTAGTTTTCACTCTTTTGAACACTGCTTCATATATATCTTTGAATATTTATGTGATTGTCTTCTATGGGTAAATTTCTAGAAGTAGATTTGGTGGTTGAAAGGATATGGCCAATTTACATTTTGGCCATTTATGCTTTTTTATTTCAAATATATAAGGTTGGAAGTTTATAAGTAAAAGTTTAGAATTTTTATATAGTCAAGTATTTCAGTATTTCCTTCCACTGCTTTATGTTTAACTGAAATTGTAGTGATATCTTTTTATTACTGTTAATTATCATTTTTCTAATGTTAACCTGTTTATTATTCCATTATCCTTTTCTTTGACTGTTCTATTACCATTTCCTTTCCACTACTTTTCCTGTGGCTTTTAATAAGCATTTAATGTCTTTTAAAATGCCACCTTCGGTGTTACTCTTCAAAATATTTATTCTTCTCAAGATACAAGAAACCTACAACCCTCAATTAGACATTTTCCCACATAGCTAACCCTTGTATTTTCACACCAATTAATTCTTTTTACTTTAATTTTAGAAGACTCTAAACTGGTAATTGAAGATTTTCTTAGAAACTTAAAAGCATGGCCCTTTACAAATACACTGTGTATGTATAGCCTCAGGGTTAATCTCTTAGTTTACAAACCAAAATTACTAAATATCAATTTAATAGACTGTAACTTTTGCTGACTTCTGCATTAATTTCCCATATATCTGAATGGCTTCTTTTTTTAGTTTCTCTACTACTCTCTTCATTTTTCTGAATGTCCCTCTTTCCCCTCTTTGGAATGAGGGAAAAGTTGCATTCTTTTTATGCTCCCTAGAAAATCTTCCTTTCTTAATGAGGTTTTTTTTTTTTTAATTTATTTTTTGGCTGTGTTGGGCCTTCATTGCTGTGTGCAGTTTTTCTCTAGTTATGGCGAGCGGGCGCTGCTCTTGGTTGTGGTGCGTGGGCTTCTCATTGCGGTGGCTTCTGTTGTTGCGGAGCACGGGCTCTAGGCATGCGGGCTTCAGTAGTTGTGGCTCACAGTCTCTAGAGCACAGGCTCAGTAGTTGTGGCGCATGGGCTTAGTTGCTCTGCGGCCTGTGGGATCTTCCCAGAATAGGGCTTGAACCTGTGTCCCCTGCATTGGCAGGCAGATTTTCAACCACTGTGCCACCAGAAAAGTCTGAAAATCTTCCTTTTTATTTCACGCATTACTTTATCATGAGTAGTCATGGTGAAAATAGCCTATCTCCATCTCTGAATGATAATTCTGGAATTTTCCAGTTGTGAAGCCAATAGGTAATAGCTGAATAAAGAGATGACTAAGAATATTACATAGAGGTTTAGTATAAAGAAGCTAGTAGAACACAAATACAACACTTTCTAAGTACCAAAAGAAATACTAGAAAAGGAAAAACAGAGCAAAGAAAACAGACCTCACAATATATATTGAGTATTATTGCGGCAGTCTGTCATAATGATAAATGTATATAGACCTAAGTTGCTATTAAAAGTTAAAGAGTCTCCAATTGGTAAAGTAAAATCTAACTCTTTGCTGTGTACAGAGACACACTTAAAGTGATTGAGAAGTGTTAGAAATAAAGGATTGGGAAAGATGTTCCAGGTAAATATATGTAAAAAGAAAGTCTTGATATCAGACAAAGTAGAATTTAGGCCAAAAAAGATCACACGAGACAGAGATACTGTATAATGCAAAAAGCTATGATTTCCAATGAAAAAAATGACAGTTTTTAATATCTATGCTTTTAATAACACAGAAACAATGTTCCTAAAGCAGGAGCTCTTGCTGCAAGGAGGAATAGCACATGCTGATAAGTAGGGGCGTTTAACGTGCTCTCTGATTACACAGATCAAGTGCAAAAGTGTGTGAGGGTGTAGATGCCTAAGTAGGTGATCAGCTAGGAGACCTGTAGACACATGCTGAACTATGTACCCCAGGGATGGGGACTATACCTTGATTTCACGTGCACGTGGATCATTGATACCAGTTGACCTTATATTAGTTGATTTTAAAAAATTTCATATAATTTTGAAAAAAAGAAATAAATCAACATATTCTGAATAAAATTAGAAATTAATAGAATAAAAAGACTAGTTTCATAGTGTGAATGTACTTGACACTACTGAATTATACCTTAAAAATGGTATAGTAAATTTCATGTTATGTGTATTTTACCACAATTTTTTTTAAAGCCTGTCTTCAAAGAAGATACTAACATGATTGTCAAGAGGGAAATGCAAAAAGTGGTCACAAGACTCTCCAAATTCCTCTGCTTTAAAGTTCAAGAACAGGTGAGGAGTAGCATATTACTTGAGTGCCAATTTATTCCAAATAGAAAATGGAAGTAATTATCACTCCCAGTGAAGCTATAGAACTTAGACCTAGAATAAATCTTGGAGTCGATGCCCTACTTAAACAGAGGATGATATTGAAGCCCAGAGAGGTTAGTTGTAGACTAACAAGTCTTACAGCTGGTTAGTGATGGAGCCATGGTTTGACCTTGTTTTGTGTCAGGAGTATACACCAGAAGCATCACATCTTTGGAGTAAAACTAATAGGACCAGAAGAAGAGGGATAACCACACACAAAGAAAAAGATAAAGCAAGTAAAAATAAAAACAAAACTTCCTTTATGTGGACATTTTTAGAGTGGAGTTAGAATGTCCATTTGCTCCAAGGTGCAGTCTTAAATAACAGTCATTTACTTATTGAAAAAAGAAGACTCTTCAATCTGGAACATTTAAAACTTTATTAAATAATTCTTGGATCAAAAGGGAAACATGAACAGAATTCTGAGAAAATAGCAATATTAAAAGCATGCTGTATCAGAGTCAATGTGGATGAAACAATGTTTAGGAAGATTCATAGCATAAATAGCCACATAAACAAAAATCAAAACAAAAAATGAACAAAATGAACTAAGCAAAACTCTGGTGTAATAAACAACAAAGTAAAAATAAAAACCCAGAAAGAAGGCATTAGTAAATATAAAAACTGAAATTAACTGATTAGTAAATGGAAAAACAGAAGAATGACTAAATCAAGAATCTGGTTCTCAAGGTGAAGCTCAAGAAAAGATAAAAACTGGGACTTCCCTTGTGGTCCAGTGGTTAAGAATCCGCCTTCCAATGCAGGTGATGCAGGTTCGATTCCTGGTCGGGGAACTCAGGTTCCCACATGCCGTGGGGCAACTGAGCCTGAGCACCACAGCTGCTGAGCCAGTTTGCTCTAGAGCCTGAGTGCCGCAACTAGAGAGCCCACGCACTGCAACTACTGAGCCCACGTGCTGCAACTAAGACCTGACACAGCCAAATAAATAAATAAATACTTTAAAAAAAAGATAAAAACTACTAGCCCCCCTAATTTAAAAAAAGTGGGGGTAGAAAACAATGTGTATCCAAATAAGATATGACAAGGGAGAAATAACCATCAAAACAGAAGAAATTTAAAACAGGAGATTACTTTGCACAGTTCCATTCAAATATATTTGAAAACCTAGATGAAATGGACAATGTTTTATGAAGATATAATTTACTAGAACTTATCCCAGTAGAAACAGAGAATCTAAAGAGCCCAACAATACATGAAGTAGGAAAAACTGTAGAAGAACTTAAGTACCATGCCCAGATGGTCTCACAGGGGAATTCTTTCAAAGCTTCAAAGCCCAGATAATCTCAATACTACTTAAACTGTTCCAGAGCACAGAAAAAGAAGGAAAATTTCCAAATTCTTTTTTTTTTTTAATAACGATAGCATTTTATTGTGCCTTGAAAAGCGCTTTATGTAGACTCGTGTAACAACCCACTGAGGTCTATACTACTAGCCCCACTTTACAAAGAAGGAAACAGGTGCTCAGAGAGGATAAATTACCTGCCCAAGGACACACAGCTAGCTGAGTAATTGGCCAGGTCAGGGCTACAGTTGTTCAGCTTCCCAGAGCCATTACCCTCTATGTTTCTCATCAACAAGAAAATCACTTTCCCCCAGGGTTTTTCCCACCCTAGCTGAAACAAAGCCTCTCTCAGCCACAGCCTTTCACTCAAGGGGAGGGCCTCCCGAGTAGCAGGGGGCACTCACATCCAGGCCTGTCTCTCCCCGGCCCCCAGGATTTTGTCCACGCAGCCTCCTGGGGACTACGAACAGCTGCTGACCACCGGCTTCGAGGAGCCGTTGCACATGCTGGCCACCGACCTGCTGGTGCAGATCCTCACGGGCCAGGCAGGCCCGGCCCGGCCCCCGAGCGCCGCTGGGCCCATGGCATGGGCTGCGTAGGAGTCTTGAACCTGGAGAGAGGGTGGGAGCTGGAGCTTGACAGTTCCAAACTCCAGGAGGGGCTCACTCGTTCTCCTAGTGCAGCTCCGCCTCGCCTTCCAAGGGGCCAGGCTGAGCTAGCCCGTCTGCACTGGGTCCACCCGGCCGCGGGGCCCTGTGGGTGGACACACCGGTTTTATGTTAAATAAAAGAAAGAAAGAGGTCACAGGCTCAGCGTCCGCTCAGATCGCCGCTCCCCTCTCCTTTCCAAATTCTTTTAATGAAGTGAATATAACATTTATACTAAAGTCTGATAGAGACTTTAAAAATGTTAAGTAAAATGCTAACAAATATAATCTGGTGGTACATAAAAAAGATAGCTCATGATCAAGTACAGTTTATTCCAGGAATTCAAATGTGATTTATTAATCCATTCATGTAGTTTATCAGATTAGTAGATTTAAGGAAAAAAATTAATTACGTGATCATCTTCATAGATGCCAAAAAAGCATTTAACAACATTCAACACTCATCCCTTTTAAAATGCTCAGTTTTAAAATAGGACTCAGTGCGTAGTAGCCTGGCATGATTAAACGTTCTCACGTGCATGCATACACACACACCCCAAAGTCAGCACCTTACTTAGTGGGAAAAAACTAGAGGCCTCCTTTAAAGTCAGGAATGTGAGAAGCCTACAACTTGGAAAGAAAGAGTTAAAAATCTTCTGTTTTGGCAGATCTTAAATAAAACCCCTGTGATGTGAAATCTCAGTTGGAAATATCAGTATGAAATGATTTTTTTTTTTTTTTTTTTTTTTTTTTGCGGTATGCGGGCCTCTCACTGTTGTGGCCTCTTCCGTTGCGGAGCACAGGCTCCGGACGCGCAGGCTCAGCGGCCATGGCTCACGGGCCCAGCTGCTTCGCGGCATGTGGGATCTTCCTGGACCGGGGCACGAACCCGTGTCCCCTGCATCGGCAGGCGGACTCTCAACCACTGTGCCACCAGGGGAGCCCTGAACTGATTTTTTTTAATTAAAATTATTTCTCCTACCTCTCTTTACACAACAGTCCTAGAAGCGGTGATAACTGTAGAAGTGAACACATCCATCACCCAGACTGTAGCATCTAGCCAGGGCTCCTTGGAGGAGTGGCCAGTTCTGGTTTGGGCAGGAAATATTCAGGATGAGCCTGGAACATTTTATTGTGCCAGAAAGCCAAGAAGTTACTAAAGACTAATGGGGTCATGTCAAGAGACATAGGACCCAACATGAAGGAGCTCTCATCGGACAAAGATGGGGCAGTTTGGGAGTCACACACATAAAAACGCAATTAATTAAAACAAAGAATATGTAAAATCCTGTGGGTTTATAAGAATACTTTAAAAAAGAGAGAAAGTCAAACAACTCATTGGGCCCTATTGGATTATTTCAGAATTAGGGTCATAGTCTTACTCTGAAAGTTAGTAAGTAAAAGGAAAGAATTGTGCCCTTGTCCTGCCTTTTGTGTTATGAACTGTAATACAGGTAAATAACTGTAACTCACAAGGGAAAGTTGTTCTTTGTAGAAGAATTCCAGCTCTGAGCTGTGGAAAGGATGGTAGACTTAGAAAATCGTCACTGTACGACCCTTGGTGAGGTAACAGATGGAGGTAGTGAAAGCACCGGGTGAAAGGTTGAGGGGGCTTCATGGTGCAGAGTCCAGGCCATCACCAGCTCAGTGCACTGCTGGATCCTAGGACAGGTGCCTGCAACACTGCAGGCCTTCCGATCAGATGCAGGAGGAAGCACAGTGCGCTGCGCGAGAATCACACATGCCAAACACTGTACCCTGAGTTTAATCGTGCTGCTAGAGCTAAATTCTGTTTGCAGAAGACATGGAGAGAAAGGAATAAATTAAACAAATGACACGGTGAGGAAACAAGCAGAGAAGTCCAGGTCAGCTGGAACAAATGCAATGAATTAATGGCATTAAATGAACAAAGATGGCGGGGGGCGGGGGCGACTCCTGGGTTACAGAGGCCCTAAGAGACCTAAGAGACCTGCAGCTACAGGGAACAAATACGGGGACCCTGCTTGGATCCTGATTAAAACCTGTTTGGGTAAAAAGACATTTTTCAGACCATCAGGATATTTTTATTGTGGACTAAGTATTATATGCTAGCAAGAAGTTATGTTTAATTTTGTTATATGTGATAATGACATTGTGGTATGTTTTTCAAATTCCACATTTTTAGAGGCATATCGAAAAGCTGAGAGTTCCTTTAAAGTACTTCAGCAAAGAATGAAAAGAAAAAGAAAAATGGGATAGTGAAGCAAATATGTCAAAATCTTTTTTTTTTAATTTATTTTTGGCTGCATCGGGTCTTCGTTGCTGTGCGTGGGCTTTCCCTAGTTGTGACGAGCGGGAGCTACTCTTCATTGTGGTGTGCGGGCTTCTCACTGCGGTGGCTTTTCTTGTTGCAGAGCACGGGCTCTAGGTGCATGGGCTTCAGCAGTTGTGCCAAGTGGGCTCAGTAGTTGTGGCTTGCGGGCTCTAGAGTACAGGCTCAGTAGTTGTGGCACACGGGCTTAGTTGCTCTGTGGCATGTGGGATCTTCCCAGACCAGGACTCGAACCCATGTCCCCTGCATTGGCAGGTGGATTCTTAACCACTGCGGCACCAGGGAAGTCCCTGTCAAAATCTTGATGTTGCTGAGTTTGAGGGATGCATTTAATCATACATTTCTTTCTACTTTTGAGTATATTTTAAATATTTCATAATAAAAAGTGTTGAAGCAGTTGAGAGGCATGCTCTATCAAAATGAGAGTAAAGTAAGCTCTCCTGGAAGATATGGACCATGGAAAAGAGGAGGTCCGCCACAAGAGAGGCAAGTGTGCCCCAGGGCCTGCTGGGGGCCAAGGGTGGGAGCTGGGTCCCCCCCCCCGCCCCCCGCCCCCGCTTGAACAGCTTGCTGGACGTCTGGCTGCTCAGCTCCAGAGAAGCTCCCCAGAGGCAGAGCTGTTTAGGTTTTTTCCTGCCTCTGCATCCCTAGTACCTAGCAGTGCCTGGCCCTGCTTGTTTTCAGTGAAGTTGCTGAGGGAGCTGATAAGAGTGTGCGTGGCTGGTTAATGAGCCACGGGGTCTCGGCTGGGCATGGAAGAAAGAGAAATCGTGGAGAAAGGCGGGGTTGGGGCCCTCAGCCTCTTCCTGAGGCGGAAGCGCGGGTGAGGACAGTGAGCTGGAATGAGAGGAATTTGGTCTGAAGAAGCAGCGTCGTCTTTACAGGCAGCGCTGCTCTGCGTGAGGATAAGGTCTGTGAGCTGAGGGAGCCCCCCAGGTATTGAGGGTCACAAAGCTGGATGCCATTGTTGAGTTAATCATTCACATGGATGTTGAAATTATTCAGGGCGAGCCACCCCCAAGATTTTATCATGAAAAATCTCAAAAATACACTGAAGATGAAAGCATGTTACAGTGAATACTCATACGTCCAAAACCTGGTTTCTACCTTGATCATTTTACTTGTTTTGTTACATATCCATCCCTCCATCCCTCCATCCCTCCATCCCTCCATCCATCCATCCATCCATCCCTCCATCCCTCCATCCATCCATCCCTCCATTCACCCATCCATCCATCCCTCCATTCATCTATCCATCCATCCATCCATCCATTCACCCATCCATCCATCCATCCATTCACCCATCCATCCATCCATCCATCCATTCACCCATCCATCCATCCATCCATTCACCCATCCATCCATCCCTCCATCCATCCCTCCATCCATTCACCCATCCATCCACCCATCCATCCCTCCATCCATCCCTCCATCCATTCACCCATCCATCCCTCCATCCATTCACCCATCCATCCATCCATTCACCCATCCATCCCTCCATCCATTCACCCATCCATCCATCCATCCATTCACCCATCCATCCATCCATTCACCCATCCATCCACCCATCCATTCACCCATCCATCCATCCATTTTACTTTTTTGACTTATTTCAGATAAATTGCAGACACCATTGTGCTTCTCTCATGCAGGAGTTTTGAGGACTAAATGTGAAAGTACTGTTTAACTGTGAGATACCATCCATTCACCCATCCATCCATCCATCCATTCACCCATCCATCCATCCATTCACCCATCCATCCACCCATCCATTCACCCATCCATCCATCCATTTTACTTTTTTGACTTATTTCAGATAAATTGCAGACACCATTGTGCTTCTCTCATGCAGGAGTTTTGAGGACTAAATGTGAAAGTACTGTTTAACTGTGAGATGCTGTAGAAATACAGGATGTTTTAAACCTGGCTAAGAAGTTGCCTGACTTCAGGTTGCAAATGATGACTCAGTTCTTGAGTCAGCTCCGGGAGCTGTGCCAGACCCAGGTGGAGACAGGCCACCCCGCTTTCCTTGCTCAGCAGGGCCAGCTGCTGACTCCACGTGTGGGCCCGGGCGGCCCCTCCCATCCTGCACCCTCGGATGCTCTCAGGATCCAGGGTGGGACCGCAGCCCGCAGGCAGGGAGAGAAGGGGAGTGGGGAGTTTGGAAGGCCAGGGTGCTGGGCTCCAGGAGGGACTTGGGTGATGCTAGTGATCCAAACGTTGATACATCTTTCTTCTTCCAGGTTGTCATTTCTCCATCTTGTAGCTTTTTATTTCCTGAATCGTAGTTATTTCTTATCTGAGGTGGAGTAAGTCTAGCCTAGTTCTGGTACCTGTCTCTTACCATGGGTAGTGAGAAAACGACAGGTCAAGGAGAAGTTCCCGGAGGAGTAGAGTTACAGCTTATTAAATGCTAAACGGGGAGCTCTTTTGTTCTCGTGAGCCACTTACAGCTTCAGCTTTATTTTTACCTGGGTGGAGAAAATGAAGAGTAATGGGAAGACTGTGGATCCAGTGTGGACTGGTCTCTGATGCAGGTTTATGTTGTCGTCTGGGCTCGGTAGCTGTGTTCTGTGAGCTGGGGCGAGTTCCTTGCCTGGCAGGGCCTCAGTCTCTGGTCTGTAGAGGAAGATGGTGGTACCTGCTCTGCCCTCCCTGGCTTGTGGAAACACACATAAAGGGCTACGGAAGTAGAGGGTGGCAGGTTGCCTAGACCCGTTTGGGCCTGGACTTACCGCTTTAGACTTAACTGCTCGTGTCCTTTCTGTCTGGGGTTCCATCTCCCTTGCAAGGTCCCCACAGCATGGGGAGGGAACAGAGGATCAGCCTGGCAGGGCCCAGATGTGTGGTGACTAGGGTCACTTAGCCTGGTCCCTGGGCTCCAGGCAGAGCTTCCCAGAGAATCAGGAAGAGCTGAGATGGCTGGGGACAAGTGGGAAACCTTGTCCTTGGTGGGAGCAGGTGGTCCTGGCATCCCCCTAACTGACTGCTCATCGACCCCCAGAGCTCTGTCCACTGGGTCACACTCTGTCCCCCACCCTGCTCGTTTACCTCAGCTCTTTACCTAACGGGGTATGTTTGTTTGTTAGTTGCCCCTTCCCCCTTGGAATGAAAGTTCCGGGAGAAGGAGAGCTCTTTCTGTCCCCCGACAGACAGCCCTGGCAGAGGAGACCCTCAGGGTCGTGACCGAGGGAAGTGGGAGGTCTCCACACCCTGCTCTGACCACTGTGCTCTGGTTTTGCCAGCTCCTCTGCCTCTCTGATGTGAACCAGGCCCTTCGTGCCTCTTTCCTGGTTGGTGGTTTGCTTAGTTATGGAATTCTAGCTTGAAAAGTGTTTTCCTCTGAACCTGAAAATCATTGTTCTACTCTGGTCTGGCTTGAGTGGTGGTGTTGAGACCTCTGATTCTATTCCATTTCCTAAGCCTTGATGTGACATGCTATTTTCTGTGAAAGCTTTTAGCATCTTCTCTTTATTCTTGATGCATTTCATTGTGATGTGCCTCAAACGGTGTATTTTCATCTTGGCCGGGCTCTTAGAAAGCCCTTTGGCATTTTCTAATTTTGAGAAAGGTCTTCTTTTTTTTCTTGATAAACACCTCTCTTCTCTATTAACTTGATGTTGGAAAATATTGATTCCTCTCTTTTGTCGGCAACGTTTGATCTTTTTATACAACCATGCTAAAAATTATTTATTTGTACTCTTTTAAATGTTCAAGACTCCTTTCTCATTTCTTTTGGTTTCTGTCTTTAATGTTGGAAAGTTTTACTGAAACTTGTCTAATCCTTAGTTATAAGTTTATATGAAGGAGTGAGTCACTAACAAGCAGATTGAAGCTGTTGAGCAGGCCGGGCGGGGGCGGGGGGACCTGGGGATCCAAGTCCTCACATCTTGGCCTTCATGGACTCCCTGGTCTTCAGCCTGTCCCCCTGCCCTGTGTGGTTGGTCCGGGTGCCCGGACACCGGAGCCTTTCCTGGGTCTCAAGGCAAACTGGAGGCCCAGGGCTGATGACTCTGCTTTTTCTTGTTCCTCCACAATGTGTGGCTGTCTCCCACTCATTTGGATCTGTTTTCCTTGTGGCTTTATCTCTTCTTGCAGCGGTGGGGCGGTGATTCAGGAGAGAGAAGAGATAACATACATGGACTATCTACCTTTTAAATTAGAAGTCGGCATAGCTATTTTTTAATATCTGTAATGATATAATTATGGATATACCACTTTAATGTCTTTAATCTCCTCACATACAAATGAAAATTCAAAATGCTTATTTCAGCCAGCTCTTCAGTTGATATTATTGTCCACATCAGCACAGCCATCCCCTGGGAGCCGGCTAAACCCAGGCTCTGATGAGTGACAGGCCCCGCAAGGCAGCGTCTGTTCATCACAGCTGAGTGACAGCTCTGTGTCCTGATAAGCATGGGACGTTCCTTAAAGGAGACAGAAAACAGCAGTAACAACAATGATACCTTTATAGAGCTGAGTCCTAAATGTCTTTTTGTCAATTATCTAAAGATTGTTGAAAAATACTTCCAAGGTTATCAGAAGAAATTAATTTGGCTAAATTTATTTGCGGTACAGAAGAAATTAACACAACATTGTAAATCAACTACACTTCAATAAAAAATTTTTAAAAATCTGACTAAATTTAAGCCATAAATATATCCATGAAAGATTGGTGTGTGTTGCCATGAAAAATTGGTGGTGGTGGGGGTATCTGTGTGATGTGTATGTCTTTGTGTGCTCTGTGTGTGTGTGTGTAGTAGCTGTTGGAAAGGTGGACTAAGGGCTTAAAAGGAACATGTGCATGACATCGTCACTCACTGTTTGTTGTTGGTTTCAAAATGCTTTATACCAGCGGTCTCCAACCTTTTTGGCACCAGGGACCAGTTTCATGGAAGACAAGTTTTCCGCAGATGGGGGGGATGATGCTTCAGGCAGTAATGCAAGCGATGGGGAGCGGCAGATGAAGCTTTGCTTGCTGGCCTGCCCGCTGCTTACCTCCTGCTGTGTGGCCCGGTTCCTAACAGGCCACGGACTGGTACCGGTCCGCAGCCTGGGGGTTGGAGACCCCTGCTTTATACCAGTTGCTTAATAGATGCTGTAGACTGATACACTAAAATTAAGTAGTGAGGTCGTTTCAAAACTAACTTATGATGGCCGTATATTAACATTTTTTAGGTACATCTGCCCTTTTAATTGTGATCCTTAAAAAGGAATCTCATCTTTGAATTGACACCAGCCATTGTAAAGCAGACCCCTCAGGTCTGCAGGAGCTTACGTGTAAAAAACTTGGGCAGCACTTTGAAGACCGGAGAAAAATGATTTTGTGTAACAGCATTTGTGTATGGTTTAAAATTCACAGGACTCTGTAGTTTCCATTTGGGCTGCCTATCACTTGAAGTAAATGTTGTTTTAATCATACCACTCTTTTCTTTTTTAATTAAGGATGGCGTTCGTTGGCCTCCAGTAGATTAAATTTAAGAGATCCCATTAACCAGTCAGGAAATCCAGTTCTGGCTTCTCAAGTCGCTCTGTTACATTGAATCCTGTGTGTTAAGACAGTCCAGAGCATTTCATAGTGCTCTTGAGATCTTACAAATATGCTAGAAGTATACTGAATAATTAAATTGGTGTTTAAACACATTATGAAGAGCTACTGAATAGCTGCTATTCCCTAGTAATCTTTTTATAACATGGATTTTTTTTTTCGGTGTAGTTGTTTTACAATGTTGTGTTAGTTTCTACTGCACAGCAAAGTGGAGTTCCCTGTGCTATACATCAGGTTCTTATCAGTTATCTATTTTATACATATTAGTGTATATATGTCAGTCCCAATCTCCCAATCTCCCAATCCCACCACCGCACCCCGCCTTTTCTCCCTTGGTGTTCATGTTTGTTCTCTACATCTGTGTCTCTGTTTCTGCCTTGCAAACTCGTTCATCTGTACCATTTTTCTAGATTCCACATATATGCATTAATATACGATATTTGAATAACATGGATTTTAAAGCATCCGTTTTTAAAGGAAGACAGCTTCTCCAACTAAATGTTTCAAAAAACATGAGCAAGGCAATTGTTCAATAAAATGACAGGTTGCTTATCAGATTTCATTTCAGTAGTTGCAACTTGAATGTTTTTGTTACTGTATAGTATCTCAGATTGAAGTATATCAAAACAAAGTAAGTAACCACAATTTTTGCATTGACAAATTAATTTTACAAGGTTTTTTAAAGATAATCTTCAATATTTAAAATTCTGTAACTGGAATACAAATAATAATAAGCACTAAGAAACTGCTTTGATAGACTTCTTCATATATTTATTCAGTTTATCAATCCTGTTCTAAGTTTTATGAAATCTTATTAGATAAGGTTAAGGAAGGTTTGGCAGTGGTTAAGGTTTAAGTTTTAATATAAAATCCTTTTTTTTTTTTTCTTTTTTTCTTTTTTTTTGCGGTACGTGGGCCTCTCACTGCTGTGGCCTCTCCCCCTGCGAAGCACAGGCTCCGGACGCGCAGGCCCAGTGGCCATGACCCACGGGCCCAGCCGCTCCGCGGCACATGGGATCCTCCTGGACTGGGGCACGAACCCGTGTCCCCCACATCGGCAGGCGTACTCTCAACCACTGCGCCACCAGGGAAGCCCCAAAATCCTTTTTATCGAGTAAAGCTAAACACAGAGCACAGTAAATGAGATTGTATGGTTTGCAAATCATCTTTGGTACAGTCTGGTAACAGGGCCAAGGATTTTCCAGTTGAAAGGGAGAGCAGCTGGTCATGTGGGGTGGGGTGAATCCCTGCAGAAGAGGAATTGGAGGGACATCCCTGGTGGTCCAGTAGCTGACTCCATGCTCGTAATGCAGGGGGCCCAAGTTCGATCCCTGGTCAGGGAACTAGATCCTGCATACTGCAACTAAGACCAGACGCAGCCAAATAAATAAATTAATTAATTAATTAATAATAATAAAAAGAAGAGGAATTGGAGAATTGCTAGGTTTTTGGTTAATTCCTATGGTAGTTGGCCAGCAAACTGCAAAAAAAGTTGAGCAGAAAATCATAAAAAAATGTTCCATATGCTCCTTAAACATTTTATATTAATTAAGTACCTATAAATGCACATTTATTTACCAGTTTTTGGATGTAGCTCCCAGGTCTTTTGTTTGAATATAGATTTGCTTAGTTCTGCCTCTTTGTTTTTCCGTGAAGCACAGCCATAGTGCAGGTGGGTTTTCTTTAAAGTGGAAAGACCTTGATAGGCTTCATGACTTTTAATAATTTCCCTTCCTCCTTTTTACAGTTAATCTCTTCCATGCTAAATTTGACAGCATTTTTTCCTTTTTTTTAGTAATTTGCCTTCATCAGGTGCTTCCAAAGCATTCATTAAACAATTCTTTTTGCACCCGTTCATCAGTTACAGTAATAAGTACAAATGGAACAGTGAAGTCGGCTAAGGTTGTATTCATAGAGCTCGGCTGCTAAGAGTGGAAGTGTGTGTGCCTGCGTGTGTCTGTGTGTGTGTCTGTGTGTGTGTGTGTGTGTGTGTGTGTGTGTGTGTGTGTGTGTGTGTGTGTGTGCAGGCATGCTCGGTGTGCATGTGTGTTGCAGGCGGCGGGGGAGGGTGCTGTGGGCCACGGTCCTGGGCAGGTGTGATTCTTCACCGGGGAGGTGAGGGCGGTGGTGGATCTGCCGAGCTGCTGCGTGGAGTCTGGGTAGGAGGGCCCTGCTGTCTAGTGTGGATGTGAGCGTTTGGGAGCCGCACTCGCTCCCCAAGGTCTCCTTTCTTGGCCCCTCTCAGCTCCACGTGGCAGCTGTCTCCTTCCAGGAGCAGCCTTCCCTGGCCTCCCAACCAGGCAGGCTCTTCCTCCGGGGCCTGCCCTGCGTGGCTGAGCCTGAATCCACAAGCAGAGAGCCCCTGGCACCGTTGTGCGTTCTGACACTGTCAGGGTTTCTGCCCATCAGTGCCTGTCTGTTTAACACAGACTCGCTGGCCTTCGCCTTTTAGCTTTCTCCAGGCTTCCCGAGGCTGTGCTTTCTGGACCCACGGTCCTGGGAGGTGGGTCAGACAGAGCAAACAGAGCCATTTGGGCAGTTCTCTATAAAGCAGCCTCTTCCAGACTAAGGGCACAGGAGCCTCTGAGGGCAGGGGAGGCTCTTAAATGTAGGGATGGCCAGAACGCTAAATCAGAGCCTCGGAGGGGCCTGCAGCTTTGGGTACCTGAAAGGCCTCCCTCTTCTAGCTGGGGATGGTCTGATTTGCCCAGAACGGGAGCAGACTGGGTGGCACATGGGCCAGTTGGTGGGCTCTGTCACTCGCATTTGCCCTGTTCTGAGGAAGCTTGGCTCAGAGCAGAAGATCACAAACTTTTCTGGGGGCACAGACCATGAGGAAACTATGGACTCTTTGCAGGAAGAAATACACATAGACCTGCAGCCTTTTCACGCAGTTTCAGGCCCTTCCAGGACTCCAGGGTAAGGGAAGGCACCCCTTCCCAAAGCCGTTCTCCGTCCCTTTCTCATCCCTCCGCAGCCCACCCCGCTTTGCCCTGCTCCCTCTCCCCCCTCCTCTTCTGCTGGAACCTTGTGTCCGGACACGGCTGCCTGACCCTTGCTTACTCCTTTAGCACTCAGGGCTAAAGTGTTTTTTTGGCTCTAGATCTACATTTTCCCTGGCATGTGCCAAAAAACTGCCTGATAAACAAGCTGTTCGGTGGTAAAGAGGAGGCGTAAGCAGAGGTGACAGTGAAGGCCAGCGGTTCTCAGAGGGCCAGCCCTGAACCAGCAGCAGCAGCACCGGGAGCTGGTTGGCAATGCAGGATCTCAGATGCGCCCACACCTGCTGTATCGGAAACCCACCCCTCCAGGTGACGTTGACTCTGGCTGAAGTTTGAGAACCGCTCATAGAGTGAACGCGGGCTCCACTCTCCCAGTTTTAATGAGTGTTTCCCAGGCCATGTGAAGTTCTCTGTAAACTTGGCTTCAAGCTCCTTTGCAGCCAGACTGTGTGGCCCCTGAGGCCCTCCTTGAGAGAAAGTGGGGGCCTGGGTCAGCGGGTGCAGTGGCAGGAGGTGCGCTTCAGTGCTGGCCCTGAGCGCGGTGTTGTGACAGTGGGAGACCCGCTGGCGAGGTCTCCGTGGTGGGCGGTGGAGGGGGTGGGGGAGTGAGGGTGAGGGAAGCAGTGTGCTTACTCCTGCCTCTTCTGCTGCGTCTTCTCTTACAGCCCTTGACTTACAGGTTTTCAAACAGCAGAGCCAGTTCAGAGGTAGTGGAATCAGAGAAAGTCACAGAAGAATCGTTTCTTTAAGAACAGTCGGGAAGGAAATCTGTGGGACCAGTTTCCTTGACTGTCCCGGAGATCAAAGTTTGTGGTGCTCTAACCCCACCACCTCCTGCCAGACCCACAGGCGGGTTTTCTCTGTTGTCTTTCTAGATATACTGGTTTTTTCTGCTAGTCCTCACCCCGCTCTTTCTCTCCCTACCACCTATTTCTTAGACCAGTGGCTTTCAGACTCCTGCGAGCAAGAAACATGTGGGGGTGACTGTACCATTTGGACTCCCCACCCCATTGCAGGGATTCTGACTTATGAGTCTAGGTGGGGGCCCAGGAATCTGCATTTTAAACAAGCACACCTGGACCTTTTGGCTCCATGGTCCTTGGACCACTTTGCTGGCTCCTGTAATGGAACACATATTAGGCCAGTATGGGGTTATTTTACAGTTGGAATTCTTCCATGTCTTACTTATGTAACAAAAGCAGATAGCTTTGAAATTGGTTTCTAAATCCACAGAAATTTTTGTTTTACTTAGAAATTGAAAAGCTAGAGGTGAGAAATTACATTGTTCTGGACCCAACTTTGAGCACCTGCTGTGTGTCAGTGACTATTTTAACTTTGGAGGTTGGGATACAGAGAAGGGAACACTGAAAAGGGCCTTAAGGGTATGCTTAACAAAGGTTTACTAAAAACGTGAATTTGTTTCATCATACATGGTATGTGTATAAAAACAAGGGTGAACTTATACTCATTCAAGGGGTAATCCACACTCGAGAGTCAAATCCCTAATTTGTGAAAACCTCAAGTAATACAAAAAGTTTTTACATTTGAAAAAAAATTAACTCTCTGGACTGCTGTCTTTAGCTTACTTTATTTATGTATGCTAAATTCGTTGCCATCTCCCTGAGGTTTCCTGATGCCATGAGAATACGGAAAGAGAAACCACTCTGGAAAAGACTTTGAAGATTGTTTTCTCATCTGCTTTTTATTTTTATATGCAAACAGAGTCCTCTGCAGTTCATCTTATCTCTGTCTTTAGCCAGAAATACTTTGGCCCATAAAAATGGGCCAAAACCTCTAGCTAAGTGAAAATGTTAAGTATTTGATTCTTTGAAGTGAAATTGTTATTATTTTTGTTCTTAGTGTAGCGACACCCCCTCTGTTCCTCTCCTCCTCACACTTCCCGAATCACTGAGCTAGACTCTTTAGGATCTTTACTGTCATCATTAAATTCTCCTCTCACTCTCACCCACTAGCTGATTGCAGGTCCAGAAATGCAGTCTTTACAAAGAGTCTCATGAATTTACTCTGTTCTCTGCACACATACTGCTCCTTCCCCATCACTGTGCATGTGAGTGTTAACTCTAGTTCTTCACCTTTTTTGAGAGTGTGACCCCGTGAGTATCCGATGAAAGCATAGACCCTCTTCCTGAGAAAGCGCGTATACTCACGCATGTACACACATACAAACACACTCACACACACACAATTTTTCAGTCATCTCGAGAGATTCGCAGACCCTGGTTGAGAAAACCTCGTCAGGGCCATTTTCCTGTCTCTGATAGCTCCTGCAACACATAAATCCTCCATATTTTCACCAAGGCTGTCTTTCCAAAGTAGATGTAATAATGTCCCTCCCCTGCTTAAAAACTTGACTGTCTTTGTAGAATAAATTCTAGTCTCTTCCTCATGGTCTGTAGGGAACTCCATCACCTAATTCTGTCCCATTTTTTTAACTTCCCCACTTTCACGAACTTTCTCCTGCCTGACATACTGTGAGTTTGCATAGCTTTTTGCCAACTCATTGAAGTTCCTGTACCTAGAATGCTTACCTACTTACCCTCCCCTTCTCCGTCTGTTTAAAGCATCTACTTTTTCAAAGCTCTGATGACATGATTGTCACTCACAAGATCGTCTTTTTTTTTTTTAATGAGTTCTTTTTAAAAATTAATTAATTTATTTATTTGGCTGTGTTGGGTCTTTGTTGCTGTGTGTGCGCTTTCTCTAGTTGCAGCGAGTGGGGGCTACTCTTCATTGCGGTGCGCGGGCTTCTCATTGCGGTGGCTTCTCTTATTGCGGAGCACGGGCTCTAGGTGTGCAGGCTTCAGTAGTTCTGGCCACAGGGTCAGTAGTTGTGGCTCACAGGCTCAGTAGTTGTGGCGCACGGGCCTAGTTGCTACGCGGCATGTGAGATCTTCCCGGACCAGGGCTCCGAGCCTGGCGGCGGGCAGCCACCTGACCCGCCCCCTCGCGCAACTCAATTCTGAAATCCAGCTGCTGCAGGAGCTGAGGCTGCTGCTTCTGGCCTGACGGGCTCCAGAGCCAGGCAGGGCAGGGGGACCTGGGAGGAGATTCAGATGAAGAAAGAAAAGGCAGGAAAATGAGGATGAGGGAAGTTCAATCTCACAATTAAAGCAAACCTTACAATTAGTTGCGTTAACCATGCAATCATGTGCTGACTCAACTAAGACTCACGCCCTGGGAACTCAAAATGAACCAGGTTCTACAGTAGGAACGATGGGGAAACAGAAAAATGAGGCATGATTTGGTTACCATCCAATGAGGAGAAAGAAGCAAACAACTATTTAGTTTTAGATTAAACATTCAGTTGAACCACACAAAATTACATTAAATTTTGACGCCAGCTCCGAGCCTGGGCGTGGGGACAGCCTCTCCAGGGCAGTGGGCACCTGCTGGGTTTCAGGAGACACCTCCGCAGGGGAAGGAATTAGAGAGAGAGGAATTGGAGAGAGTGTCCCCTCATCTTCACTCTGTCTGCCTCCGTGCTCCTCGAGATCCTCATGGCCTGGCTTACTTGCCCCATGTGCTCTGAGAGCAGCAGAGTCACCTGGGGCTGCAGGTGGCAGCCAGCGACCAGTCCTGGGCACCCCTGCTCTCAGGTGTCCCTCCCACCGATCCGGGCTCAGGGCATGTCTTGCTCTCCTTTCGTGCAACCTGTTACACGTCACTGAGGATGTGGTGTCTGTGTCTCACGGGGGTCTCCCTGTGCTTATGTTGGCAGGAGAGGAGCTGATGAGTCTCATGTCTTCAGAGCCGTTGGGATGGGGGTTGATGTTGGTCATTATACATATCAGGACTTCTAAAAACAGACTCCTAAGTCCATTTGTGTCACTGGCATTACTAGCAGGGTTGTTAGAGCTGTATACTACGATGTATGTCTTTTCGACTTTAATAAAATATTATAGAACATCTACATGCAGGTAGTAAGCATGAGCTCCATTGCTTGATTTAATTAAAATGCTTTCTTTCATACGAACAGTGGTTAAAATATAAAAGTAAACAAAATATCAGAAAATATTTTTAAAGTGGAAAGGTTAAGGGAGTGGTAAAAGTGTTCAAAAACAGGGCTGCATGTAGGGTTTCCAAGCGATAGGCCGGGCGCTTTGGCACACATTCAGGTAACTGTAGCAATGAACCTGGGTGGAGTGAACATAGTAAGGTCAGTCTTTCCACTGCAGTATTTAGCAATGTAAGCAGGCTTTGATGTTAAAGAGAAAGTGAGTGGACAGAAAATAAGTCCCATTATCTATATCGTGTCAGGTTTCTATGACATTATAACATTTCTTACTATGAAAGGCTCTGTCCCCACTGCCTGCTATTGTTTTGCGAGGAAAGTGGGTATTAGATATCAATTTAGATTTGGGGAGGTGAGTAAAAGTTCAGATTGTGTTTCCAGATAAGGCGTTTTCTCCATTGGTTTCTAGTAGTACAAACAAACAAATATCACGTTGCTCTTAGAGCATTTTCCGATTTCAGTGCAGATATCTCAGCCCTTTGTGGAGCATGAATCTGGATCCTTCTAGAAACTCTGCTTTGACAGACATAAACGATGAAGACTTAAAGAACTCTTAAAGAGCTTACTTAATTTCCCACCTCTGCCTGCTACACCGTAACCCACGGACGGGTTCCCTGTGAAGCCCAGGCCTCCCTGGGCCCTGACGGCCGTGGCTAGCCCTGGAAGGGTTCAGCCACTGCACCCCTTGGGGACCTGGGTTCTAATCTGCAGACTCGAGCTTGGCGCCAGTGCACAGAGACATTATGCTTGGTGGGAAGGGGCGCCCAGCTCCCCTCAGAATGTTATGTGTGCGTGGTGTGCAAGTGGGAGTTGCCTGGGCCCAGTGTCCTGGGAGCAGCAGCAGCCCGTGTACGGCGGAGGCCAGTCTTACACCCAGAGCTGCTGAGATTCTCGGCACCAGGAAGGATGATTTTGGTTTTGACTCCTAACCAGTTTGTCCCTAAATTGGTTTGAAGAGCATCAGAATCTCTTCTCTCTGAAATATCACTTTTTTTTTATAAGTTTTTGTTTATTTATTTATTTTTGGCTGTGTTGGGTCTTTGTTGCTGTGCACGGGCTTTCTCTAGTTGCAGCAAATGGGGGCTGCTCTTCTTTGTGGTGCGAGGGCTTCTCATTGTGGTGGCTTCTCTTGTTGCGGAGCATGGGCTCTACAGCGGAGGCTCAGTAGCTGTGGTGCACGGGCTTAGTTGCTCTGCGGCATGTGGGATCTTCCTGGACCAGGGCTCAAACCCATGTCCCCTGCATTGGCAAGTGGATTCTTAACCACTGCGCCACCAGGGAAGCTCTGAAATCTAGTCTTTTCTTTTAAAAAGTTAACACCTATATAAAGCAGTCACTTGTTTTTATTTGTGAATGAATAAATGAGTTTCCCACTACCAGATAGCCAAAACCAGGTCTTTGAGGTTTAAAGGGGAGGAGAATGGCAGGGGAAGGGAGACTTTGGAGAAGGAGAGTGGTCTGGAGAGGCCCAGCTCAGCGGGTTTGGCTCAGATGGATGCTGAGGTTCCCCGAAGGCAGAGGAAGGAAGGCCTGGAGAACAGAGGACACCAAGGACTAGCTGCTTTTTTTTTTGTTTGTTTTGTTTTTTTGTGGTTTTTTTTTTTGTTTTATTGCAGTACACGGGCCTGTCACTGTTGTGGCCTCTCCCGTTGCAGAGCACAGGCTCCGGACGCGCAGGCTCAGCGGCCATGGCTCACGGGCCCAGCCGCTCCGCAGCATGTGGGATCTTCCCGGACCGGGGCACGAACCCGTGTCCCCTGCATCGGCAGGCGGACTCTCAACCACTGCGCCACCAGGGAAGCCCCAAGCTGCTTTTTTTACTTTACTTTTGGCCAACTGCAGCCACAAGGGAACTACTGGACATTTGTTTTGAAGAATGTGGAATTAAATGAAAAGTCTCAAGAAGCCTCCTTTTCTGCATCCTCGTTCAGAAGCGAGGCCTGCATTCCCTGCCCCACCCACCCCAGGCATGCTCCCTGCCGTGAGTGCTCACTGGCCGTCAGCAGTGTTGCCACAGCTGTGGTCCTCCACCCTTGGGTGGGCCTTCATACACATGCCACAGAACCCTCCAATGATTAGGCTGATGAGGTTTACTCTTTTTTCCTTTAAAAAATTAATTTAGCAAAGTAACTATTCTGTACCAGGCCTAACTGGGTCTCCTGCCATTCCATTCAGGCATTAACCACCCAGAATTAGCACAGACCCCACAAGTTACAGGGCCTGGTAGCCAACAAGATTTCCTCTACTTCAGATGCCACCTGCACTTCTGACCAAGTGGCTATAAGTGAGGGGGTTCCCATGATCCCTTCAGGCTAGATAACTTACCAGAACAATGCTTAAAACTCAGGAAAGCACTGTAGTTATGATTGCAGTCTTATTAAAAAGAGGACCAGCCCAATGAAGAGATGCATAGGCTGACGTCTGGGAAGGAATGCAGAGCTTCTGCGCCGTTCCTCACGGAGTCAGCGAGCATCACACTCCCGGCACATCTGTGTGTTCACCACCCAGGAAGCTCTGCTGAGTTTTATGGTCCCGATATTTTACTGGGGTTTCATTACAGAAGCGCGACTGACTGACTCATGGGCCACATGATTGAAATCAGCCTTCAGCCCTCTCCTCCTTCCGTGGAGGTCAGGCAGCAGAAGGTCCCGCCAGCCCTCTCATCGCAGAGTTGGTCTTCCTGGTGCCCAGCCCTCAGCCGGAAGCCATCCCCATCCAGGGAGTTACCACGTGAGCGTAACAGAGACACTCCTGTCATTCAGGAGATGCTAAGGGTTGTGCACGCTCCATGCCAGAAACGCGGGACGAAGACCAGACAGGTTCTTTATTACACTACGGTAATATAGTCATATGGTTTAATACGTTACAGAGTACTACAGGATTAAATATCTTCAACTTTCAGGAGCATTCAAAGATTAAATACCTTTAACTTTTCTGTGGAACTTACCTCTGCGTTTTAGGTAACGTGCTTGTTGCCGTGTCTCTTGTGTGACTACGTTAGACATTGTCTGCTGCCGTTCTCCTGTGGAAGATGAGGGGGAAGCCCCCTCCCTGTGCTCCCCTCCCTCTTCTAACTTCCCTCTCAGAATTCTGACACTATATAGTGTAACTATATAAATATTACTCACTGCTGACCAAGTAGAGTATTATGACCATTTTCTCCTTTCTTGTGCAAATTTTTGTTTTCCTTGGACTTAAAAATTCCCTCATCTTTTTATTTGCTTAATTTTCTATGCAGCTATTATTATGTCTTTTTAAACTGGTAAGCAAATTACGGAGTCCTCCTTAATGTTATTTTTCATGTGGTCACAAACTGCACATCTGTGGGTTTTCCCTGGGGACCCTGCTTGGAGCCCGTCCTCTGGCTCCAGTCACATGTATTATCCCTAGGCCTTTGCACAGCTGTTTTCCTTGGGCGTCATTTCACTGCCATTCCAGGGGTTTCCCTCACCTCTCCTGTTCCTGGCTCCAGTGAGGCTACCCCCAATGGCGTTCTGGGGACAGAATGGGGACATCTCAGTTTATGATGCTTTCAGCTACAGGTAGGAGCCAACTACAAGTGACTAAACAGAAAGGACATTTACTATATCAGATAAGTCAGGAGCTAGGCTTCAAACATAGATTCTTTCAAACGTTCAACTCTTTGGGCTTCTGTGTGAGGATTTGGCCTCATGGACCAGCTCCGAGGTGCTTGCCATGTTTCAAGTGTCATATGTAGACGATATCCAGAAGCGAAAAATGAACCATTTTCTCTGCTGAGCCTCTTTTTAAAGGCCAGAAAATCCTTTTCTCAAAACCTCTTCGCCAACTTTAGTTCACATCTCAGGCCATAGCACAGGGAACGGAATCGCCATAACTGGTTTCTAGGAAGGATTCGCCTTCCTGGGGCCGATGCCCCCCCTTCCTGCAAAACGGACGACCACTTAATAGAGGAATAAAGTCAGCGTTTGTTAGCAAGAACGGAGGAGGATGGCTGTTGAGTAGGCCGTCAGCTGCTGTCGTGTCAAAGGATTTGGTAAACTGAATGTTCGAGAACATCCCTGTCACCCACCCACTGGATGGTTGCTGGGGGTACAATTCCAGGGCAGAGGTCACTTCCCCCTCATTCTGCAGCCTTCCAGTTTCCAGTCTTGTCCCTAAATGGAGTTTTCATCTTCAATCCTTTGGGTGTTCCTGTTCCTCCCTCTTTTGTGTAAATGTTTAGGAAATTCTCTTTATCCCCAGTATTCTGATGTGCTGTGAAGTAGGTCTTTTTTTTATTCATTGTGATGGGCACTTGAAACTTCCAAGTAGAAACTTGAAACCAGAAAATATCTTCCAGACTTTGGGAAGTTGTTTAGTGGTGTTTTCTTCCTCTCTTGTTGGGAGTGTTGGACTATCTTGTAATTTCTCTCTCTTTTTATCTCTATTTCCCACCTCCCTTATCCTTTTATTTTTTCTGCTTTCTGAGATAATCTCACAACTTTATCTTCCAAATTTCCATTGATTCCTTTTCCCCTTCTCCCATATTTTTAGTTTTCAAGAGCACTTTTGTTCTCAGTTCTATTTTTAAAGAGCAGTAAGTGACAGAGGAATGGAAGATAGAGCGGGTGAATATTCCAGGAAACTTCGTTGTGCAAGCGAGGGAATCAGAGGTTGTTCATGCTCCATGGATTTCAGCATCCCTGAAGAGGTAGGCAGGCTGCTTAGTAGAAGAAAAGGAGTTTAAAGGACGTTTGTTTTTTCTCAGATTAATGTTCTTAGGTTTCTTAGACCCCTGCATTTGTTATTACTTGTAAATGACGTTAACTCTACTTTCCTGACTACGAAAGTAATACATGTTTATTGTAGAAATTTTGGAGAACACAAGAAATCACAAAGAAAAACATAAAAATCGTGTGAATCCCACCACTCAGAGATAACCATTATTAATATTTGAGTGTTCTCTGTGCTATCTCTAATAGTACATGAATTTATATATTCCTTCTAAAAACAAAATTAGAATCTGACTGTAGGTCGTTTCTATATTCTTTTTCCAGTTAACAATGCATCACATATTTTGAATATTCTTAGCTTTAAATATTTTTTCAAGATCATTTTTTTCTTTCAAATTAAAAATACATTAATAGACTTTATTTTTTAGAGCAGCTTTACGTTCACAGCAAAATTGAGCAGAAAGTGCAGAGTTTTCCCATATACTCCCTGTCCCCACGTGTGTTCACCCCCTCACTATCAACAGCCACACCAGGGTACTACATTTCTTAAACTGACATTGATAACTCATTATCACCCCAGATCCATAGTTTACATTAGTATTCACTTAGGGTTTTTTTTTTAATTAATTAATTAATTTATTTTTGGCTGCATTGGGTCTTCGTTGCTATGTGCAGATTTTCTTTAGTTGCAGCGAGTGGGGGCTACTCTTCGCGGCAGTGCGCGGGCTTCTCATCGTGGTGGCTTCTTTTGTTGCGGAGCCCGGGCTCTAGGCACGCGGGCTTCAGTAGCTGTGGCGCGCGGGCTCTAGAGCGCAGACTCAGTAGTTGTGGTGCACAGGCTTAGTTGCTCCATGGCACGTGGGATCTTCCGGGACCAGGGCTCGAACCCGTGTGCCCTACATTGGCAGGCGGATTCTTTTTTTTTTTTGTGTGTTACGCGGGCCTCTCACTGCCGTGGCCTCTCCCGTTGCGGAGCACAGGCTCCCGACGCGCAGGCCCAGCGGCCATGGCTCACGGGCCCAGCCGCTCCGTGGCATGTGGGATCTTCCCAGACCGGGGCACGAACCCACGTCCTCTGCATCGGCAGGCGGACTCCCAACCACTGCGCCACCAGGGAAGCCCTGGCAGGCGGATTCTTAACCATTGCGCCACGAGGGAAGTCCCAGGATTCACTTTTTGTGTTGTTCATTCTGTAGGTTTGGACAAGGTGTAACGACATGTACCCACCGTTACAGTATCATACAGAATAGTTCCCCACTCTAAAAATGTCCTGTGCTCCACTCCACCTTTTAATCTCTCTCCCCAACACCCTAACCCCTGGCAACCACTGATCTTTTTACTATCTCTGTAGTTTTGCCTTTTCTAGAATGTCATATAGTTGGAATCATATACTATGTAGCCTTTTTTGGACTGGTGTCTTTCACTTAGTAATATGCATTTAAGCTTCCTTCATGTCTTTCTGTGGCTTGATAGTGCATTTCTTTTTCTTTTTTTTTTTTTTTGCCGAATAATATTCCATTGTCTGGATGTACCAAAGCTTATCTGTTCACCTGCTGAAGGACGTCTTGGTTGCTTCCAGGTTTTGGCAATTATGAATAAAGCTGCTGTAAACATCCATGTGCAGGTTTTTGTGTGGACCTAAGTTTTCGGCTCATTTGGGTAAATTCTAAGGAGTGTGATTGCTGGATTGTATGGTAAGAATATGTTTAGTTTTGTAAGAAACTACCAAACTGTCTTCCAATCAAGATCCGTTTCAATAGCAACGTGATACTTCATCGTACGTTTACACCATAGTTTACTTGACTAATTCTAAATTTTTGAACATTTATATTCTTTCCAATTGTAACCCTTGGATGAACATTCTTCTTTTTAAATCTTTGCACACATTGCTAATTATTTGCTGAATAGAAATCTCTCAAATTGGATTCCTGGTCCAAGAGATCTGGTCATTTAGAACTGTGTAAGCACTGTGACACGGTCTTTCCCAAAGGTTGTACCCCTGACTTAGGCTCTGCCAATGGGGAACGAGACTTGACTGCCTCCCACACTCTCGGTAACATCATATATTACTGTACTGGTTTCCCAGGGCTGCAGTAGCACAATTTTGGGGGCTTTAAACAACATAAATTTATTCTCTCACAGTTCTGGAGACTAGAAGTCAGAATAAGGTGTCAGCAGGCCTGTGCTCCTTCTGAAGGCTCTGGGGAAGGATTCTCCCTTGCTGCTTCTCACTTCTGATGCTCTGACAGTCCTGGGTAGTCATTGGCTTACAGCTGCATCACTCTAGTCTAGCCTCCATTGTCACATGGCCTCTCCCATGCTTTTGTATCTCTGTGGGTCCTCTCCTCTTCCTAGAAGGACCCCAGCCATTGAGTTTAGGGCCCACCTAATCTACTATGATCTCATCTTAAGTCATTACATACGCAAAGACCCTGTTCCAAATAAGGTCACTCTCTGAGGTTCCTGGTGGACATGAATTTGGGGAATACTATCCATACCCCTACGATTATCTTTAAATTTCTTTTCTAATCAGAGCAGGGGGGAAAGCATCCTTTTTTTTTTTTCTAATTTGTATTTATATAGTGCAATTCGTATTACTAGTGATGTTGAAATCTTTTGGTATGGTTATTTGCATGTATTTCTTGTTTTGTAAATTGTTTGTAGCCCTTGCCTAGTTTTCAATTCAGTGGTTTACCTTAACTCATCGAACAATCTGGAATTTATTTTTATTTATGAAAAGAGGTAGAGATATACCTTTGTCTTCCTCTTACATCTTGCATCTTCCTCTCTAATTATATCCTGGATCTGATCACTTCTCACCCCTCCTCTACTGCCTGCGAGGTCCACGCCATCCTTTTGTTTCTCCACCCAGTTTGATCTCAACCAGCAGCCAGAACAGTCCTTTTCAAATGTAAATCAGACCCTGTGGCTCTTCTGCTCAAAGCCCTTCAATGGATCTGCTCACATTTGGAACAAAAGCCTGAGGCCAGCTTGTGGTCCTGAGGTCTGAACCTCCTCCCCCTCCTCTCCTGCCCCTTTGCCCCAGCCCTCCCTCCTGTTTGCAGATACAGGCCTTCAGGCAACTCTGCTGAAATCTGCTCTGCGTATTTTAGGCCTCAGACCCAGCTCGGAGAGGTCAAAGAATTGATAACAAATGGAGCTGCTCCCGAGCAGGCCTGTTCCCCAGCTCTGCAGCTCATTTTGTTTGAGCGTGGTATTTTGTCTTCAAGTTGCCTACTGCAAATACATGTCTTCATTTGGAGTTTTAAAAGTTAAATTCCCATAAAGGAATTTCCCATTACTATGATCTGCTTAGACTGCTGCTTTTCACAAAAGTTCTACTCCGATTCCTGAGAAAGAAAGGACAAATATCTCCAAGACTGCAAAGGGAAATTTTCTGATTTTTTAGTATTTTGAAACTTGGTAAGATTAAACATGTCAGAGTGAACACTTAATAATTTCTCAATGAGTAAGGCTTTAATCTTTATCTACTGTTTCACCAAATGCCGAGGAGATCCTTCTAGGTAAATATTACACAATATTATAAGTACGTTTGATCCTGGAAGGAAACTAAATATTAAATTTGTGGTATGCGTGTTGTGCCTTTGTAAAATATTCATCTTGAGCTTCATATAGAGCTTGGGGAAGATGACACATCGATGAGTTGGAAAGTTTTGCTTCATTCAGGCTCACCCTCCTCTGAGTGTATGAAGACGGGAGATGGGTGTGAGAGCGGTGGAGGGGACCAGGCAGGTGTGTTTGTGAGAAGCCTGGCCTTGTTCACTGAGCCTTGGCTTGCCTGTAAATCACTCAGGTCAAGACCTGGCCTGTGAGGTAGAAAACATACTTTTCTTAAATAGGGTTGGCAGTTGTGTTGTTTTTTCCTTGGAAGTGAATGGCATGTAACTGTTGTTAACTTGCTGAACTGTTGGTTTCCGCATTCTCTAGCTCTTATCAGTTTCTTTTGGATCAAACTAATTGCTTTAGGACAGGGCAAATGGTACTTTAGTGCAATTTATTGAGTAGAGAAGTTCTGTCTTAACAGAACTGCTTCATGGTCAAAAAGGAGCATTAATGAAGAAGATTCCCATATTCCTGGTCATTTTTAAAAGGTGTTTATATATGGGACTAGGAATCTACCCCCGTAAACCTACATGAGTATTGTGACTGGATACAAAGGTTCTTTTTCTTTACTTTATTTTTAAATTTATTTTTTATTAAAAACTTTTTTTTAATTGAGGTAACATTGATTTTTAACATTCTGGAAAGTTTTTTTTTTAATATATATATATTTAAAAATTTTATTTATTTATTTTTGTCTGTGTTGGGTCTTCATTTCTGTGCGAGGGCTTTCTCCAGTTGGGGCAAGCAGGGGCCACTCTTCGTCGCGGTGCGCGGGCCTCTCACTGTCGCAGCCTCTCATTGCGGAGCACAGGCTCCAGACACGCAGACTCACGGGCCCAGTTGCTCCGCGGCATGTGGAATCCTCCTAGACCAGGACTCGAACCTGTGTCCCCCGTATCGGCAGGCAGACTCTCAACCACTGTGCCACCAGGGAAGCCCTGGAAAGGTTCTTTTTAAAATTAAGCCTGACCGTTGATTGTTTTTAACTGTTTTGTTTGTTTGTTTTTAACTGTTTTTAACTGTAATTAACTGAGTTTGTTTTACCCTCACTTTACTAATGATTTCTTCTACTGTTTGTACTGTTAGAACAAAATACAAACTAATGACACTGAAGTATTAACTTAATTTCTCAAGCAGTTGAACCTGTAACTTTCAAATAACCAGCAAGGGAAAAAATATAATGTTGCATTTCTTGCAGTGAAAAGGTTTTTAAAATTGCATTTCTTTATGGTCTGTTTTTGTTTGTTTCCCATTTTACGATTTTCTCACAAAATAAAATTTCAAAGATCTCCATGATTTAATTAAAGAACCAAATGTGACATTTTAAAATTTTCATTTACTATCTGGATTTTTTTTTCCTATTTATCTTCCAACCCTTGGAAATAGAGTTGTTTTGGGGGTGGGTGGCATGAACTAGAGGGTTAATACAGAAATTCATGGTTTATTTTTCCATATTATTTAAAATGTTTGTAGTCCTTTTGTGTTACTAAGAAAAATCAGATTAAATACAGAATTATAGGCTGGTACTTAATATGTGAACAGTATAAAAAGATCTGACTATTTACAATAGCCAAGAAGACATGGAAGCAACCTAAATGTCCATCAACAGATGAATGGATAAAGAAGATGTGGTAGATATATACAATGGAATATTACTCAGCCATAAAAAAGAAAGAAGTAATGCCTAAGTGAAGTGAAGTAAGTGAAGTAAGTCAGGCAGAGAAAGACAAATATCATTAGATATCACTTATATGTGGAATCTAAAAAAATGGTACAAATGAACTTAGTTATAAAACAGAAAGAGACTCACAGACATAGCAAGGAAATTTATGGTTACCAAATGGGAGGAAAAGGAGAGGGAGAGGGATAAATTAGGACTATGGGATTAACAGATACAAACTATATTATATATAAAATAGATAAACAACAAGGCCCTACTGTATAGCACAGGAAACTATATTCAATATCCTGTAACAAACCATAATGGAAAAGAATATGAAAAAGAATGTATATATGTATAACTGGAAAAAAAAATATCTGAATTATGATTGACCATGAAGCAAACATATCACCAATTGAGAAATGTTATTAAAAGTGACACTAGGACTTCCCTGGTGGCGCAGTGGTTGAGTCCACCTGCCGATGCCGGGGGCACAGGTTTGTGCCCCGGTCCGGGAAAAAAAAATGTGACACTAGTTCATGGCTGAGGATCAGAGTGCGCAAGGGGCTTCTGTGGTTGTTGGAAGCTATGGGAAGAGGAAGCCCGAGCGGTGTGGATCAGGGACCTCCTCCTCAGACAGCTGTAGTTCTGCAGAGTTTTGCTCTGGAGGTCTGAAATGCAGAGTTATGCTGCCGGCTAGCATTGACTGAACCCAGCTATGATTATGAAAGCAAGAGTGGTCAAAGCAAACAGCAGCTATGTGCCGGTCAAGGATCGTTCAGAGGGACCTGTGTCTGTGTTGTGATCTCCAGGACGGGTGACCGGCACTGTTGCACTGTGACACATAGAGGGGAGACGGCCTGTCCTCAGTGGTAGACGCTCAACGTCCTGTCCCTCTCTACAGCCTTTCCCCAGGTGTGCCAGTTCTCATCCCTTCTCCTCTGTGAAGGCCACTCACTGCTCTGCTGACACCTCTTCTCGGAGGCCCTCATAGACATCCTCACCTTCCCAGCCTGACTTCGGTATCTTATGCACATTCCTGTGACAGATGTTGACCCTTGTGCTACTGAGGAAGGTTTCTTTCTTTCACTAGATTGTGAACTTCTGGAGGGTGGATTCCACATCTTCTCCGTTTGTATCTCTGGACCAGCAGACTCAGCACCAGGCACAGAGCAGACATTCAGTAGAGTTCGTTGATTTGAACCCAAATCTAACTTGAGGGCCCACTGTGCCCGGCATCAGGCTGTGTGCTGACCTGTGCTCATTACTCATCTAATCCTCAGAGTCAGAAATTACATCACAGGTACAGGCTGGGCGGCTTGGAAGCAGAGCCTGAATCCTGTCTGACTCTGCTAGCATTACACCTACTAAAGAGTGGGGATGGTAAGATGATAATGCACTTGAAAACTCACAGGGTTCAGGTCATGTCAACGTCTAACAGCGCAAAGAGCAATTTTATTTAAGCAGAAAAGATTTATTTGGGAATAGCAGAGGAATTGCCATTTGGGACAAGCAAACTGGTGGCCCCTAGGCTAGTACAGTGAACAGAGGAGAACGTCCTTTGTGGAGGAAAGGAGGAGGCTGGCAGAAGATGTTTGGAATAAAAGTCACCGGAGGAAAACGAAAGCGCAGAATGGTGGCGGCTTCCCCGTGGCTGCAGGCAAGGACCCTGCAGCTTGTGGTGTCGTCCGGAGACCCTCCTCCTTCTTGCTGGGCCCTGCGGGCTAGGCCGGCACCCTCCTTCCCAGCTTCCCGCCTCCAGTTCTGAGTCAGGTTTCCTTCACACATGTTCACAGTCAAGATAGTACATCCTTGACTTTATCGCCGCAAAGCGATTTGGCCAAAATCTGACGGATTTTGCACAATAACCTCTAAGGTCCGACTGTAGCACCTGCCTGAGTCAGTATCTCTTTTGTCTTCTGGACCGGGCAGTTGTGTATATAGTTATCAGTTTCTCCAAATTACCTGTGGTTACTCACAGCCTGGAATATAGACATTTAAAATGGATTATATTAGTAGAAAGGGAGTTTGTTTAATACAGTCCCTTTATTCCTCCTCTATGCATTAAACATAGCTAATCGCAATATGAATATGGATTAAAGTGAACATGTTTCTAATGTATTTTGTGATGAGTGTGCTGTGCAGACTCTGTTGTTCTAGATCATGGGTCAGCAAACCTCTGTAATGACCAGACAGCAAATATTTTAGGCTTTGTGGACCAAATATGGTGTCTGTTGTATATTCTTTTTTTGTTTGCTTGTTAACCCTTTAAAATAATAAAAACCATTCTTAGCTCTGTTTGGCTCTCAGGTTGTAGTTTGCTGACCCCTGTTCTAGATTAAATGAGCACTTTAATTAAGCTATCATCTCTTAAAGGTTATGGAAAAAAAAGCCAGAGAAATGGATCATAGAAAAGTAACAAATAATGAACATTATTCAGAGTTTTAAAAATTGGGATTATTTAACATAGAGTCGGTTAGAGATTTGATTACTGTTTTTTATGTAGCAGCTTTATTGAGATATTCATATAAAATAAAATTCATCCATTTAAAGTATACATTTCAGTGGTTTTTAATATATTAACAGTTAGCAGCTGTCACCACAGTCTAATTTTAAAACTTTTTCATCACCACAAAGAAATCCTGGGCTTAGTCACTGCCCATTCCCTCCCTCATCCCCTCCACCAGCCCTAGAGAACCACTAATCTATTTTCTGTCTCTACTGTAGATTTGCCAGTTCTGGGCATTTCATATTAATGGAATAATATATTCTTCTTTCACTTAGTGTGATGTTTTCAAGGTTCGTTCATATTGTAGCATGTATCAGTACTTCATTCCTTTTTGTTGCCTAATAATATTTTATATGGATGTGCCATATTTTATTTATTCATGTATCAATTGATCGACATTTGGGCTGTTTCTATTTTTGTGGCTATTTTGAGTAATGTCGTTGTGAACATTTGTGTACGGATGTATGTTTTGTGGCTGTGTAGGCATATGTTTTCATTTCTCTTGGATATAAACCTAGGAGGAGGATTGCTAAGTCATCTGACAGTTCTGTGCCTTGCTGAATGGCAGCTGCACTGTTTCCATTTTTACCAGCCATGTCTGAGGGCTTAGGTCCTCCACGCCCTCACCAGCGCTCCTTACTGTTCATCTTTTGATTATGGCCAGTCTGGTGGCTGAGAATTAGAATTCCCTTGTGGTTTTGACTTGTATCTCCCCAATGGTTAATCTTGTTGAGCATCTTTTTGTGAGATTTTGGGCCATTTGTATGTCTTCTTTGTATATATGTTTATTCACATCTTTTGCCAATTTTTCAGTTGGGTTATTTTTTTTTTATTATGGAGTTATAGGCATTTTTTTATATACTTTGGATAGAAGTCGCTTATCAGATATATTATTTGCCAATATTTCTCTCCCACTGCATCGGTTGTCTTTTCACTTGATTGATGCTGTCCTTTGAAACACAAAACTTTAAAAATCCTTTTGAGGTCTAATTTATTTGCTTTTTCGTTTGTTGATTGTTCTTTTGGTGTCGTATCTGAGAAACCATTGCTAAATCTGAGGTCACAAAGATTCACTCCTCTGTTTTCTACCAAGAGTTTTCTAGTTTTAGCTCTTACATTTAAAGTTGGTGACTCACTTTGAGTTAATTTGTAGATGGTGTGAGGTAGGAGTCCAGATTCATACTTTTGCATGTTATTATCCAGTTGTTCTGCATCAGTTGTTGAAATTGTTGAATTGTCCTGGCACCTTTGTTGGAAATCCATTGACAATAAATACATTTTTGTTTGTACAGTTTGTTTTTGGACTCTAGCTTCTATTCCATTCATCTGTGTGTCCCTCTTTAGGCCAGAGCCACTCTGTGCAGTAAGTTTTGAAATTGGGAAATGTCAATCCTCCCACTTTTTTTGCTTTTTCAAGATTGTTTTAGCTATTCTGGGTCCACTGTATGTTCATATGGGTTTTAGGATGAGCTTGTCAATTTCTTTTTTTTAAAAAGGCAGTTGGGACTTTTTTTTTTGGCCATGCCACACAGCATGCAGGAACTTAGTTCCCTGACCAAGGATGGAACCCGTACACTCAGCAGTGGAAGTGCAGAGTCTTAACCACTGGACCGCCAGGGAAGTCTGACAGCTGGGAGTTGGATGGAGCTGCACTAAGTCTGTAGAGCGATTGGTACGATGCTGCCAACTCCACAGTATTAAGGCCTCCAGTTCTTGAACATTGGATGTCTTTCCTTTTAGTTCAGTCTTTTTAAATTTCTTTCAAGGATGTTTTGTAATTTTTAGTATACAGATCTTTTGCTTGTTTTATTTATTTATTTATTTTTTAATTTAAATTTATTCCTAAGTATCGTATTCCTTTTGGGTTTTTTTTTGTTTTTGTTTTTGTTTTTTTTGCAGTACGCGGGCCTCTCACTGTTGTGGCCTCTCCCGTTGCGGAGAACAGGCTCCGGACACGCAGGCTCAGCGGCTATGGCTCACGGGCCCAGCTGCTCCGCGGCATGTGGGATCTTCCCGGACTGGGACACGAACTCGTGTCCCCTGCATCGGCAGGCGGACTCTCAACCACTGTGCCACCAGGGAAGCCCCTCCTTTTGATGCTATTGTAAATGGAATTATTTTCTTACTGACTACTATTTAAAAAAAAAAAAAATTCATTTATTTATTTATTTTTGGCTGTGTCAGGTCTTAGCTGCGGCACATGGGATCTTTTGTGTGGCTCACAGGCTCTCAAGTTGTGGGGCGTGGGCTCCAGAGCATGTGGGCTCTATAGTCGCAGCATGCGGGATCTCTAGTTGTGGCATGCAGGCTTAGTTGCCCCATGGCATGTGGGATCTTAGTTCCCTGACCAGGGATCAAACCCGTGTCCCTTGCACTGGAAGGTGGATTCCTAACCATTGGACCACCAGAGAAGTCCCTTGACTACTGTTTTTAAGAATATAAAACGTTAACAGATTTTTGTCCATGTTAGAGAGATACAGAATATTTTTTCCCAGTTTATAGAGGACCAAATACAAGGAAATGGTGTTAAAAACTAAAACAGGAGATGTTTAATTGGAAACAAGGAAGTCTTGTGTGAGAATTAAGAGCCAAGGAGGCTTTGGAGTTCTGAGGCTCCACAGTTCGGACAGGAGTCAGCACTGGAGCCTAGAAGAGTCGGCTGTGTCCCAGTCTCTTTCCTATCCGCTTGAATCAGGCGCTTGTCTCCACTGCTCCCCTGAAACCGCTCTCCTGGGAAGTCACCAGTGGCTTATTGGCAGACCTGCGTGCTGCCAAGGTCACAGTCGTGTTGGTCAGCCAGCCTCCACCTCCTGGACTGTCCTCGGCACAAATGAAACCCTCTCTGCCTGGGAGCATGTCCCCAGGACCCACACGCCTCTGGTTCTCCTTTTGCCCCACATCTCAGTGTTGGCCCCGGGCCTGGTTCCTGGGCTTCCCCTTCGCTCTGGACTCGATCCCCTGCTGGCCTTAGCCGGCCTCATGGCTTACCTAGTACATCCAAATGCTAATAGGGACCTCTTTCCTGGACTCCAGAATCACACAGGCCCTCGCTTCAAACTGAGTCCAAAACCAAGATCTGACTCCTCCCTTACCTGCTATCTCAGTTAGTGGTGACCTCGTCCTTGCTCTTGCTCAGGCCAGAGACGCTGGGCTCGTCCTTGCTCCCTTTCTCTCGTGCTTGGCTGTGTTCAGTCCATCAGCAGGGCTCTCCTGGCCACACCTCAGAGTTGATGCCCCTGTGACTGCCTCTCCCCGCCTGCATTTTCCACCCGTGCCTGAGCTGGCACCACCTTTCACCTGGGTTGGTGCAGTGGCTCATTGGCGACTTCCTGTTCTCACGCTGCCCTCCTGCAGTCAGTTTTCCTAGCACACTCTTCAGAGGACCTCAGGATCTCGTGAAAAGGGAAGCTGTGGGTGTCACTCCGCTGCACAGAGCTCCGCCAGGACTCCCGTCTCACGCTGGGTAAAGCCCGTGGCTGTCCCTTCTTGTCTACCCACCTTCCCTTGCCCTGGTGTCTGCCCCGGCCGTCCGGACATGCACCGCTGTGCCAGGCCCTTGCAGCCGCTCGGCCTGTCTGCATAGCTGCATGACCAGGATGCTCAGTGCTTCAGTCTTGCTTTAGTGTCACCTGTGCCGGAACCCCCGTTACAGTCACACTTCCCGTCCCCTCTCACTTTCCCCCGCCTTATTTTTTTTCCTCAAAGCCCCCAGCACCGTTTAGTATACTGTATGTTTTACATATTTTTTATTGGAATATAGTTGATTTACAGTGTTGTGTTAGCTTCTGCTGTACAGCAAAGTGATTCAGTTATACATAGACATATATCCACTCTTTTTTAGTTTCTTTTCCCGTATAGGTCATTAAAGAATGTTGACTAGAGTTCCCTGTGCTTACATATTTATTTTGTCAGTTGTGTTTTCCCTACTGGGATATAAACTGCAGGAGAGCTGGGCTTTGTGCCTGTTCCCTGCTGTATCCTCAGTACCTGTGACAGCATCTGGCACAGAACAAATATTTAAGGCATATTTGGTGAAGAAATGAATTCGCTGGTCCAGTTCCCTGCTATTAGATGATTATTTGGTGGGTTTCTTTGAGGATGGGATCCTCTTGGCTGTATGATTTTCTTCAAGGACTGTACCTTGATCATGAGGAAAAGAGAAACCCCACCTTTTCAACGAATTTATTATGATAATTGAACTGCTTATGTGCCTTCCAGTGGCTTTAGACCTCCCCGGCAGACCTGTGCTGCTGCAGACGTGGCAGTGGCCATCGTACCCGGAGGCTTAGCCGGTTTCCGGAACCACATGTCTGGCCAGACAGGCCTGGGCTCCCCATCGGACAAGGCCTCCTATACCCTGCGAGAATTCGTGGTGGGAATAATTCTTCCAGTTTAAGAATTATTATATTAGCATTATGTAACAAACGTGCTATATTTCTTTTATTGGATAGATTTTATTTGAAACATTCTGAAATATATTCATTAAATAGAACTATTGATTGAAACGAAAGAACTTTTGCTTTCAGAACATATCTGAAGAGATTCTGTATAGGTGTGTCCTGTGTTCAGATTCCTTTATGTACAGACTTTTATGCACTTGGAGTCTCTTCTAACCACCACCTGTCAGTTGTGTGGACACAGCACATCCTTCAATATGTGTCCCTCAGGTGACGTCACTGTTCTCCACCAGGCCCCAGACACATCGTTAATGAGACCATCCGTGGAAAACTTTCTTCTCAAGACATGGTCACATAGGAATCCTCCCCGCGACCTCCCTTTTTTTTTTTTTTTTTTTACAAAAATCTACTTATTGCATAAATGTGGCTTCATAGAATCTGATTAAAACAGAGAGGAAAATGGGCAGGGACGGTGCAGAGGATGACTTTATGACTGTTTTCACAGAGAACAAGTATAATAAACCAGTTATTTCAGAAGCTTTTGTTTTTATAGTTGGCTTTATGAAATGGGAAGAATAGAAAAACAAATTTGTGTTCAGAGAATCCTTTTTTCCAGTTGTTCACATTTTAAATTTTAACTGTAATGAAAAGATTATAGCCAAAAAGGATCTGAGTCAAGAGTTTCTGATTCCAAACTCTGGTCACAGGATCTCAGATTTAGAGTTCCAGACCACAGAGGTCTGGTCTAAGACCCTCGGGGTTTTCTCAGGGTGGCGCCTGGCACTCTGTCCAGTTCACCTCATACCTGTTGGCATTGGGTCCTCACCATCAACCTGCAAGGCTTACTCTCACCCTTAATAGGAGGACGGAAGCCAGGGAGGGTTTCAAGTTGAGGAGTGAACGCCAGGCTTCGGACTCTAGATGTGCATCCGGCCACAGAAAGCATCCTTTCCCAGGATGCTGCCCCTGCACGATGTTGGTCCTGCACCGAGGCAGGCAGTGTAGAGGGGAGGGGGTGAACTTGGGCTGGGAGCCGCGCCCTTGCAGCCCCCAGGCAGGGCTCACGTGCATGGAGGCCTGGATTGCAGGCTTGAGAGGGAGGGCTGCAGTGGAACAGACAGACGTTTCCCCTGGCAGTGTCTCTCCTCGTTCATGGCCTTTGCACTCTTCTGTGGTATCAGTTTTCTAGGGATTCTGCTTTTTTGACAGTAGATGAGGGAATAGTAGAGGAGGATTCTCTTTCCTCCTTTAGCAGTTGTGTAGAGATTTACTATCACATCAAGTTCTCTGTGAAGGGCTGTCGGGGGGGGGGGGGGTCTAATAATTTTTTAATGCATTTTGTATTGAACATACTGTATATACTATTCCTTTCACAGCAGAACATTGGTTTGTCTGTTCTAGAATTTTGTTAGAGATCAATGTCATATTTACCAGTTTGCAATTTCCGTATTTTTACTCTTTGCTCTTTTCTGAAAACTGGGAAAATATTCCTCTGGTTTCCATTTCTTGACAGCTGTCCATTTTTTCCATTAGGAAACCACACCAACAGTGGCTCTGTTGGTATAACATATGTAATTGCTTTTCATTGCAGTGGGAGTGATTCACCTGGGCTTTGAGCTTGTTTAGAATGCCCATCCCCATTTCCAGCTTTTCTAGTCTTTTTAAAATTTTTATTGAAGTATAGTTCATTTATAGTGTTTCAGATGTAAAGTAATTCATTTTTACATATATATATATATCTATTCTTTTTCAGATTATTTTTCATTATAGATTATTACAAGGTATTGAATATAGTTCCCTGTGCTGTACAGTAGGTCCTTGTTGTTTATCTATTTTATACATAGTAGTGTGTATCTGTTAATCCCAAACTCCTAATTTATCTCCCCCACCCCGCTATCCCCTTTGGTAACCAAAATTTGGTTTTCTAAGTCTGTAAGTCTGTTTCTGTTTTGTAAATAAGTTCATTTGTATCACTTTTTTAGATTCCACAAAAGAGTGATATCATATATTTGTCTTTCTCTGTCTGACTTACTTCTCTTAGTATGATAATCTCTAGGCCCATCCATATTGTGCAGATGGCAATATTTCGTTCTTTTTTATAGCTGAGTAATATTCCATTGTATATATGTACCACATCTTCTTTATCCATTCATCTTTTGATGGACATTTAGGTTGTTTCCATATCTTGGGTATTGTGAATAGTGCTGCGGTGAACACTGGGGTACATGTATCTTTTCAAATTAGAGTTTAGTCTTTTCTGAATATATGCCCAAGAGTGGGATTACAGGATCATATGGTAGTTCTTCATTTATTTTTTTAAGGAACCTCCATACTGTTCTCCATAATGGTTGTATCAATTTCCATTCCCACCAACAGTGTACAAGAATTCCCTTTTCTCCACACCCTCTCCAGCATTATTTTCCATTATAGGTTATTACAAGTCGACAGGTTGTAGACTTTTTGATGATGGCCATTCTGACCAGTGTGAGGTGGTACCTCACTGTAGTTTTGATTTGCATTTCTCTCATGATTAGCCAAGTTGAGCATCTTTTCATGTGCCTGTTGGCCATCTGTATGTCTTCTTTGGAGAAATGTCTATTGAGGCCTTCTGCCCATTTTTTGATTGGATTGTTGGGGTTTTTTTTTTTGATATTGAGCTGTATAAGATGTTGGTATATTTTGGAAATTAAGCCCTTGTTGGTTGCCTCATTTGCAAATATTTTCTCCCAGTTCGTAGGTTGTCTTTTCATTTTGTGTATAGTTTCTTTTGTAAGTTTAATTAGATCCCACTTGTTTATTTTTACTTTTCTTGCCATTACTCTAGGAGATGGATCAAAAAAAATATATTGTTGTGATTTATGTCAAAGAGTGTTATGCCTGTGTTTTCCTCTAGGAGTTTTATAGTATCTGGTCTTACATTTAGGACTTTAATCCATTTTGAGTTTATTTTTGCATATGGTGTTAGAGAATCTTCTAATTTCATTCTTTTACATGTAGCTATCCAGTTTTCCCAGCACCACTTATTTAAGGGACTGTCTTTTCTCCATTGTATATTCTTGCCTCCTTTGTCTTAGATTAATTGACTGTAGGTGCATGGGTTTATTTCTGGGCTTTCTGTCCTGTTCCATTGATCTATATGTCTGTTTTCATGCCAGTACCAAACTGTTTTGATGACTGTAGCTTTGTAGTATATTCTGAAGTCAGGGAGCCTGGTTTCTGCAGCTCCATTCTTCTTTCTTAAGACTGTTTTGGCTATTTGGGGGTTTTTGTGTTTCCATGCAAATTAAAAAAAATTTTGTCCTAGTTCTGTGAGAAATGCCATTAGTAATGTGATAGGGATTGCATTGAATCTGTAGATTGCCTTGGGTAGCATAAATATCTAACTGATGGCGTTGCAAAATAGTGGAGTGGCTGTATTTCTATTCCCTTATGATGGCCTGTATCCCCATAACTCTCGTTTTGTTTCAACTGGCTTATCATAGTGATTTTATTTTAAATGATATGAGAAAAATCTCATTTCCTTGGCAGCGGGATCCTATCTTACCCAGTTTTGTTGGGCTTTTACACTGGAGTGGTGGACTCAGGGTGGGTGGGGGAGCAGGGCCACTGTCTGGCCACCGCGAAACTTTTATTCTCCTGAGCGGGGCATGCAGGTGAGGGTCAGAACTGTATCTGAAGAGAGGTGTGGGAGAGGCCAAAAGAGTTAATGAAACTGGTAGGAAAGAGAATTTTTGAGCAGAAGAAAGGAGATATCTAATGGAAGAAATTAAAATTAAAAATTTTTTGGTATGTGGAAAAAGTATTAATTTTGCTGACCTTTTCCCCGTGAAATCTTTAGTAAAATGACTATGACTTGTTAATGCCTTTTGGCGTTGGGTCACCCTGGAGGGTGAGATGAATGACTTAGTGTGACCTCAGAGTGGGAGAAGGCTGCGGAGTGGCTGGGGCCTGGCTAGCCTTCACAGGAAGTCTCCCGTGGCTGCAGGAGAGGCTGAGGAGGAGTAAGTGATAGGTCACAATGTCCAGAGGGACTGCTGTCCTTACAAAGGACATTTGTAGTTACTTGTTTTTAAAAATGGTGTTCAGTTTGTGGAGGTTTTACTTTTAGAAAGCTAATTTTCCTTTTCCTTTTCAGTTTACAAATCTTATTTTCCATTAATGAATCTAATTATTTTGCATAAAATTAGACTAATTGTTGCTTAATTTTAGTTAATTGGATTTTCCTCCAACATTTTAAACTACATTTATGGGTTTAGTATATTCTATTTTTAAGCCTTTAAAATGTGTGAGAGGCAAATTTACAATCCCAATAGAAAAAAAAGTCTCAAACAAACAAAATATAGTAAACTATTAGTACAGTAATCAAGTTATCTCAAACATAACAGTATTATTTATAAACAATACATTTCTGGTACATCTTTCAGCTTACAGATGACAAGACCATTCTGACAGGTCTTCTAAAATATTAAACACTTTAAATGACAGTCACTCAAAGATTGTCTTGCACTTAGCACTGAAACCATATACATGGATCTGTTCTACGAGTCTGATTTACTTTGAGGCCTCTCGTCTCATTTCCTTCCCGGGATTGGTTACCCAGCCAGGGGAGTGGATTTGCCACCTCTTGGTCCCGCGGAGCAGGAGTCCTTGGGTTCCGTGGAGCACATTTTCTGGGCATTTGTCAGCTCGAGCGTTTGGTGAGATCCAGTCTGTCTGCTGCCTGCCTGGGTCCCTCATTCTCCTATTTTCTTGCCAGGCTTTCAGCCCCATGTTTAGTCCTTTTAATAGCATCCCACTGCATTTGGCATTCTTCTTGTGCTTCTGTTGGGGTGTCACTGTAGTGACAGGAGTGAAAATGAGTGGAGATGCCCTTGTAGTTCTGGGCACACTGGGCCAGAGCCGTTCCTTACGGAATGTAGTTTTAGGATGTACGCTAGTGGAGGCAGAAACAAAAAAGAACTTTTATGAGAATGTTTGTGTGTTATTCACCCATTTCAGGAGACTAATGAATTGTATTTAAGGTTTAAATGATTTGTTGTTTTAAATATAAGTACTATTTAATAATGCATTTAATTCATAACGGGATTTTTTTTAATGACTTTATTTTGGTGAAAAACTTGGGACTTAAGGATGCTCTGGGATTAATTATAATATTACCCTTCAAAATGAATGGTAATACAGATCTTCCTCGACTTAAGGTGGGGGTTACATCCTGATAAACTCATCTTAAGTTGAAAATATTCTAAGTTGAAAATGCATTTAATACACACTAACCTACCAGACATCGTAGCTCAGCCCAGCCTGCCTTGAACATGTTCAGAACACTCACATTAGCCTGTAGTTGGGCAAAATCATCCAACTCAGAGCCCATTTATTTTATACTAAAGTGTTGAATAGCTTATGTATTGAACAGTTTGTTGAATACTGTACTGAAAGTGAAAAACAGAATGGTTCTGTGAGTCCAGGATGGTTGTAAGTATATCAGCTGTTTACCCCCATGATCGCATGGCTGACTGGGGGCTGCTGCCCAGTTTCGCAGGAGAGGATCGCACTGCACACCCCTGGCCTGGGAAAAGACCAAAATTCAAATTCCAAGTACAGTTCAGCTGAATGCGTGTTGCTTTTGCCCCGTCGTAAAGGTGAAAAATCGTTAAGTTGAACCCTGGTAAGTCAGGGTACTACACTAATGTACTTTTGGCCTTATGCTTTGTTTTTTTAACAAATTAAAGGCATTAAACAGGTGATGTGTGTGTGTATTATATATAATGTTTATATAAAATATATGTAAATGTATATATAGTACATTATATATGTACACATATATAATGAGTATATATAGTGTTTGAATAAATATTTTAATGAAATAGTTTGGTATTTTATACATAAATCTAGGTTTAAAAAATAAAGTTATGTTCCTCATTGAATATGCAATTAGAATCTAGGCTTTTTCTTTAACATTATAAAACTTAAATATTATTGCACATTGTTCCTAAGCATCGTTTTTAAAGGCTGCACAGTTAATTGTTCTTTAATGCTTTTTTAGATTGTCTCTAGTTCTTTTCCATGTGATGAGCATCTTTGTGCACAGAGAGTGTTTCCTTAGGCTTGATTCCCAGAAGTGGAATTACTGGATCATGGATACAAATATATTTAAGATTCCAATTACCTGTGTTGCCAAATTACCTTCCCAAAAGTTTATACTAGTTTACCATGGTACTAGCAAATCTAATACAAATGTTATAACTATTTATTGCAGAGCTATTAGTCTTGATAATCATTTCTAACTGCAAATATTTTTTGCAGTTTGGTGTTTCTTTTCCAGAAGTTTTAGATATCCAATATATTTTTCTACGTTAAAGCTTTTTCTTATTAAACTCTTTAATTCATGTGGAATTTATTTCAGTATATGGAATTGGATGAGGGGCCTCTTTTTCTTTTTGAATTGCTACCAAGTTGGCTCAATCTTTCCCCCATTTTATTTGATTGATTTGTGATATCTTTTTTTTTTTTTTTTTTTTTTTGCGGTACGCGGGCCTCTCACTGTTATGGCCTCTCCCGTTGCGGAGCACAGGCTCCGGACGAGCAGGCTCAGTGGCCATGGCTCATGGGCCCAGCCGCTCCGCAGCATGTGGGATCCTCCCGGACCGGGGCATGAACCCGCGTCCCCTGCATCGGCAGGCGGACTCTCAACCACTGCTCCACCAGGAAAGCCATGTGATATCTTTTTAATATGAGTAGGTTTTATTTCTTCATTGTCTCTAGTTGTTCTGCTTATCTGTGTTTCTGCCAGTGCCACACTGTTTAAATAATTTAGTATCTGATAGGGCTAACCCCCTTCAGGATTCTTCTGCAAATTTTCTTTGTGATTCTTTCCTGTTTGTTTTTTCAGAGGAACTTTGGAATACTTATGTTGAATTTACAAATTATTTTGAGAAAACTGGCCACTTAAAAATGTTTAGTCTTCTTAATCAAGCACATGGCATGGACTGTGCATTTAACTCAAATCTTATTTTTTGTATTTCCCACCAAAATTTCCAATTTTCTTTAAATAGGTCCTTTCATTTCTCATGTTTATTATTATTTATTTTAGATTGTGTTTCAATCTCATTTCATCATATTTTCAGACCGATACTTGGTATTTTAATTTTGTGTATCTTGTATTCACTCACTTTTAAATTAAATCCAATAGTTTCCCATTTGATTCCTAGAAACACATGCAAAAATTATCTTCTTTCTTAATATTTAAGTTTTTGTTTCTTTCTCATGTCTTACTATTGACCTGATTTCCTGAAAAAATTTTTAAAAATAGGAACTTTTTAAAAAGCCAAATAGTAAAATTTTATTATTTTTATTGTATAGTGGATTTACAATATTATTAGTTTCAGGTGTATAGCATAGTGATTCAATATTTTTATAGCTTATATTTCATTTAAAATTATTTAAAAACGTTGGCTACATTCCCTGTGCTATATAATAGATCCTTATAGCTTATTTATTTTATACATAGTAGTTTGTACCTCTTAATCTCCTACCCCTATCTTGCCCCTCCTCCCTTCCCTCTCCGTACTGGTAGCCACTTGTTTGTTCTCCGTATCTGTAAGTTTGTTTCTGTTTTTATTTTTATTTGTTTGTTTGTTTTTTTAGATTCCACATATAAGCGATATGATACAGTGTGTGTCTTTCTCTGTCTCGCTTATTTCACTTAGTATGGTAATCTCTAGGTCCATCCATGTTGTTGCAAACGGTGAAATTTTATTATTTTTATGGTTGAGTAATATTATATATATAGTCCACATCTTCCTTATCCATTAATCTGTTGATGGACACTTAGGTTGCTTTCATGTCTTGGCAATTATAAATAATGCTGCTATGAACATTGGGGTGCATGTATCTTTTTGAATTATAGTTTTGTCCTGATATATGCCCAAGAGTGGGATTGCAGGATCATATGGTAGCTCTATTTTTAGTTTTTTGAGGAACCTCCATACTGTTCTTCACGGTAGCTGCACCTATTTACAGTCCCACCAACAGTGTACAAGAGTTTCCTTTTCTCTGCATCCTTGCCAACAATTTGTGTCTTGCGGAGACACTCCATAAGAACTTTATTAAACAGTATGTTTTGACATAAACTGGTTTTCCTACACTGCTGATGTTTAAATTTATTTACAGCACACTATATTTTAAAATCAGCCTCTCGTCCAGCTTGGTTCTCTTGGCTCAGGGAACAGTTTTGTAGCCTGGATTACAGTTGATGAGGGGTTTTCAGATCTGAACTTGTGCTTGTTGTCCTGAGAAGCTCCGATGCTTCTGCTCTTTTCCCTGCTCTTCATGAGCCCCCTTCCGTGCCCCCTTTGAATCTCTGAGCTGTGGTTTACATTTCTCAGCCTGAACTCATTTCTAAGTACTACAGATGGGGCCACCTGGACTAGCCACTAGTCCAAGGCTAAATAAATAAAATAAAATATGTAAAACATATTTTTCATAATCTGAATTTATTCTACTTAAAGAATTGCTCTCTATTAAAATAGTGACTTTCCTATTTGTATAAAATAGGAAATATTTCCCCAAGTATTCTTAGATGGCAAAATAAAAGGTTGACAATTCTAGGTCAGCTTTCTGTTTTCCTCCCCTCACTTTTTTCTTTTTAAATTTTATTTTTGGCTGCTTTGGGTCTTTGTTGCTGTGTGCGGGCTTTCTCTAATGGTGGCGAGCAGGGGCTCCTCTTCATTGAGGTGCACGGGCTTCTCATTGCGGTGGCTTCTCTTGTTGGGGAGCACGGGCTCTAGGTGCACGGGCTCAGTAGTTGTGGCGCACGGGCTTAGTTGCTCCGTGGCATGTGGGATCTTCCTGGACCAGGGCTTAAACCTGTGTCTCCTGCATTGGCAGCTGGATTCTTTTTTTTTTTTAAAGTGAGTGAGGTTTTTCTTTTTTTTTTTTTCAATTTATTTATTTATTCATTTTTGGCTGTGCTAGGTCTTCATTTCTGTGCGAGGGCCTTCTCCAGTTGCGGCAAGTGGGGACCAGTCCTCATCGTGGCGCGCGGGCTTCTCACTGTCCCGGCCTCTCTTGTTGTGGAGCACAGGCTCCAGACACACAGACTCCAGATGCACAGGCTCCAGACGCACGTGCAGGCTCAGCTGTTGTGGCTCACAGGCCCAGTTGCTCCGCATGTGGGATCCTCCCAGACCAGGGCTCGAACCTGTGTCCCCTGCATTGGCAGGCAGACTCTCAAGCACTCCGCCACCAGGGAAGCCCCTGCACGTGGATTCTTAACCACTGCCCACCAGGGAAGTCCCCTGCTCACTTCTTTTTTTAATTTACTGGCCCAAAGCAGGAAAGAAATCTGATTGTTTATCAGTTTTTGTTGTTATTGTTCTAAAGCTGAAAAACACAGGGCAGTCCTCAGCTGCCTGTGCTCAGTAAATGCCTGGGGGCATTTACTGATCAAGGAGAAGGAAGAGGAAACAAAGCCTCAAGGCCTGAAGCCCATCCCCACGGCCTTCAGAAGTGCTGCTTGGGTTTCCCTTTCCCCTCAGGAATGCTGTCTCAGGGAGCCCCTTACAGCCAGATCTTAAAGAGAACTGGGAGGTTGGGGGAGCACAGCTTGAGAGGCAGGACATCTAAACCCAAGCCTGCAGGCCACTCCTGCAGGGAGCGGGGGCCCCAGGGAAGGGGCCAGTCCCCTCTGAGCCTGGGTTCGCATCATAAAAGAATGTAAGACACTGGTGAATATGGGGATCCCTACAGAACTGGGGGTGTGGGGAGGGCAGGGTCCAGATCTTCCCCAGAGTCTGAGAAGAGGACAGTCTGAGGAGTCAGGGAGAGCAGTCCCGCGGGGCAGCCTGGCAGCCTCGGGGAGACGCCACCCCCGTGTACAGGGACGGTCTTGTTCCCCACCCCATCCTATTCCGTTCAGTTGGAGCACTTCTGTATAAAGGCTGCAGCCGCCCACAATGTCCACACTGGGCAGCGCGTGAGTCGGTAAGCTGAGTTCTCCCTGCCCCTCCTGTCATTGCTTGCCTATCCTTCCTGCCCGTCTGGCCTTCACCCAGCCCCAGCAGTGAGAGCACGGAGTCCTAACCACTGGACTGCCAGGGAATTCCCTGAAGTCTTTCTTGATCACCTGAACCAGGAGGAGGGCTAGTTACTTAGAAGCCTTAGATCCCTTTAGTTAGCCTACTCCTATTGTGTTTGTTGCAGCCTACCTTGAATCCTACCTCTTTGTGTAAATGTCTTATCTCTGCTCAATTGTAAGCTCCCTGAGGGCACTTCTGTAGCCCCTACTGCTGTGACAGTGATGCCTGTGTAGTGTGGGCATTCAGTAAAGTTTGTGGAATAGAAGAATGAATGAGAAAAACCCACGATGTCACTGTGAGACAGTTGTTCTACCTTCTTGGACAACCTGGATTAGAGTTTCTGGGTTTGAAAAGGGACTAGGAAAACAGAGGTACTGTAGAGAAGAATGAAATAAGGTGCTTATTAAAATTGTAGGTGTCTGGGCTCTACCTTCCAAGATCTGTCAGGCCTAGCTGCAGGGCTGAGCCGTGTGAGTACAGCAGCCCCGCTCCCCTCCGTGGTCCATGCAGCATCTGTGGAGAACCACTGAACAGGGTGATCTCTGTGGTTTCTCCAGCTCTGTTTTAAAAGAACACTTAGACATGATGGACATCTCTTTGTAAAGTTACTTTCTTTCAGAAGATGTTTAGTTCCTTTCGCTATTGTGAGTTCAGTGCAGCCACAAGTACAGATAAGGAGCAGGTGCCTCGTCATTTAGTAGAAAAAGGTGTGTCTTCAGATTCTCTACAAGGACGGCATGGTCAGTAGGATGGCCTTGTTTTAGCAGGGATACCCTGTATAGCTTTCGGCCTAAAGAGTTTTTCTGAAGAATTTTTACCTTTCAGGAGTTTCCATATTTATCATTTGTTCACTTTATTAATACATTATAGTAGTGGCCCGTGGTTGTGATAATTTCACCACCAAGCACATGAGGCTGTCAAGCTCCGTGTATAGCTTGTCTATTCCTTCATTTCATTGAGTTGTAAATACTTTATGAGTAGAATATATCCACAAATTATAAAAGATTTATTAAAAGTTAGCATTCATTAAAATGCTGTTCTTTTATCACTAGAATTTTTTTCTCTGAAAAATAAAAAAAGAAAAAACCCTATCCTTATAATTAAAGCCAGAAATGAAACCCTTTCTCAAAATACCTCTTTTTCTCCTTTGTCATTTGGTCATTTTATTAAATGGCATTGATAGAATAAATGATGTCAGGATTAAAGGGGAAATAAAAACATCATTTCACCACTAAAAGGTTGTGGGCAGGGCGGGGTTGGGGGGTGGCGCAGTAAGGAGAGGGTTGCTGCATTGAGCATGTGAGATGGTTGTATCATTTTACGCCTCAGTCACATACACAAGTCATCTTGAATTGAGGAGTAAATATAGGTTATTTAGCAAGTATAAACAATTCAGAGTGAGAGAGAACACAGAACATTCTGCATTCTCTGCATTCTCTGGGCATTGTGCACAGAAGCCCCGAGCCTTGCCCTAAAGGCCTCCCTTGCAGGCTTTCCAAGGCTGCAGGAAGTGGACCCAGTGTTAACTCTAAGCCCCAAGGCAAGCCTACAACTTGAAAGAAATGTTTTCTTTTATTAGATTCCAAGTTAAATTTCTTTGACTGTAGTCACGGGAAGCGGATAGATTGCCAGTGGGCTGCAAACTGTATACAACCAAACAGGGGTCTCTGCATTTTAGCACAGAAAGAAGATTTACTAGACTTTCTTTTCCAGCAGAAGTAATAGTCCTGGAACTCAAATTGAGGCATATTTTTTTTTCATTAATTATATTAGTTCTTTCAAAAAACCATTTTAAAATAATTTTAAGTGCTTTAGCCATGTTTGTAGTCCTCCCATGTAGAAGTCCTGGGAGTGGCAGAATCGGAAGGGGCAGTAGGGAGGCCACAGACAAAAGTGAGACGGTATTCCACAGTGATGAAGTCACCACCAAGACCAAGTGAGCAAGCAGCCCATTAGTCAGATCTTGGGTCTGTTTCTCTTTTTCTAGTGACTCTGAAAATCACCCTCCACCAGATTGATCTAAAGGTGGTGGTGGTGTTGTTTTTGTTGTTCTAACGAGATCTTGGGTCTGTTTCGCTTTTTCTAGTGACTCTCAAAATCACCCTCCACCAGATTGATCTAAAGGTGGTGGTGGTGTTGTTTTTGTTGTTCTAACGAGATCTTGGGTCTGTTTCGCTTTTTCTAGTGACTCTCAAAATCACCCTCCACCAGATTGATCTAAAGGTGGTGGTGGTGGTGTTTTTGTTGTTCTAACGATTATTGATCACACTGGATTGGACCCATGACTGTGAATTTGGGGAAGGCTGTTAGGGAGGGACTTTGTTACTCATGCAGGGACGGTTGCTCTTCATTTGTAATCCGACCACCTAAGTCTCTTAGGGATTTTGTACTTAAACCTAGTTACAGATTTAACTGTGGTCCCTGTTCCCTCATCTCTGCGTGATATCACGTGCCTCCTGGTCATTTTGTGGCCCATTTTCTGCAGTCTGTTGAATGAGTTGTTTGTCTAACGATTTAGAATGAAAGTCACAAAGTCATTTTAGAAAGGTCTCTCAGATCTCCAAGTGTTATCAGGAAGTCTTTAATCATTGATACTGGTGATGGGGGCATGAGAGTCATTTTCATATTTAAAGTCTGCTTCGTGGTATAGCTTTGAGCCCGCTGACCCCTCTTTTCCCCTTCCCCAAACTGAGACACAGCCAAGTAAAACATATGGTAAGAATTCTGCCTGATGCTTGGTGATGGGGAAACTGTGCTAATGAGGGGCTCGCTAGGTCTCCCTGGTCAGTGCACTGGGGCAGTTTAAGGCCGGATTGGGATGAGGCAAGGACATCAGACTTTATTGTCCAGAAACACTTTTTAAAATTTCATTGACTTGAGTATCTGGGAATTACTACTAAATATCCACAAAGCTTCCTGAGTAGGGGTGAAAAGTATCCCAATTGTGGGTCAAATTTGAATCTACTGTCACAACAGGAGATGAACATTAATTGGATAAAGTCTTTGTAGATGCAATCCTGTGTCTCTCAGTTAATGTTACCCCAGATTAGGGGAGAAGGAAACCAGGCAGAAAGAGTCAGTTACTTGCCCTGGCTAAACAGTGATACTGGAAGGATTTGCACTCAGGTAATGAAGCTGTAAGCTTTACCTCCTTACCCACTTCACTGGACTACCTGCCTGCAAAGGATGCAGCAGACCACAAGGACATTAATGTTTTATTATTACTATTATTATTATTGCTTTGTTTTTAGAGACAAAACAAATAACAAAGAAACAAAAATCCCTGCATGTACATAACACAGAGATAAATGGTTGAATCAATTGTCACAATAAATTGCACCAAGAAAGAAATTAGTGAGGATATGGTGAAGACGAAAGCAATAAATGTAGTAAAAGCTCGTGTAACTTTGAAATTAACTCTATATTAACGAGAAGCAATTGTTTTCTTAAAGTAATACTCAACATATTTCAAAGTAGCTAGCAAGATGAAGATATTTTTAATACATGAGTTAACACTGTCGCTTGGTCCAAACCACGTGTGGAAGACTGCGTGTCTGACATCAGGGTCCTGTTACTAACATACCAGAGGTCAGAGGACTGGAGTTGATGCTGATGACAAGATGGTGTTTCCTAGAAACTGAGACTTAGCTTTAAACCACTAAAACTGACCCGATGAAATCATAAATGTAGCATTAGAAATACACACCTAAGGAAATATTCAAGGGAGGAAAAAAGGCAGTGGGGAATCTGGGCCCTGGGGAGGCAGTGAGTCCTGGAGACGCCTGGGGGGCGGGGTGGGCGGAGAGCAGGAGGGGACAGCAAACCGACCACGAGGTTTAGCCTCCCGCCTTTCTGAGAGTTGCTGCCCCACTAACGCTGTCTTTGCTGTTCTCTTTATCCTGCTTTAACCCCTTGTGTAGGAATGTGGGGGGGGGCGTGCTGGGGGAGGGGACATTAATTAACTTGCAGGTCACCTTTTCTCCTGAGCACGTGTCCCAGGCCAGCCCTGCCTCCCACACCAGCTTCCCTGCTGGTCCAGGCAGAATGGGAATGTTGTACCAGCAAATGTGGAAACGGGCACATACAAAAGGGAAATTGTTTTTCATTTCAGCTGCTTACGTGCGTGATTAGAAACTATACAAAGCTGTGGGGCTCTAGAATTGTGGGGACACCTTTCAAAGGATGCTTCTAGAGACTTCCTTTTATTGCTCATTTGTACTCTAAGGACAGATGGTGGCTGTAGACTGAACTATGGCCTGTTTCCTAAAATGAGAGTATGTCAGAATGATCCGACATAAAATGAAGTACTTTTTGGAGCATATATCGACTCCTTGAAGGAATTCATGGTTCTGGGGAAGTCCAGAGGCTGCCCATGGAGACCAAGTCAGTTTACATTGCATTTGATTAACCAGCTCTTAAAAAACTATGCTTTACTTTTAGAGAAAACATGCAAATTTTAATTTAAAAAGTCAAAGTATTTGTTTTTAAAAGAAATAATCTTCCATTTTTATGTCCTAGAGTCAAATGTTAAGTCAGATCTTCTAAATCTTTTACAGCTATTATTGCTTTACAAGAAATTATAAAAACAGTGAGCCTCAATTAATTTAAGGTCCTGAATTAGTTAAGGTTAGGTGTAGAGGGTGCCACACTAAAGCAGCAAAGGAAACTGATGTGCTGTACAGAAAATTGACAGAAGTGAGGAAAAACCAAATTAACCTTAACTTTGAATGAACTGAAACTCTTCCATTTTGTGGGCATGCTCGCTCCTTAGGCCTCACTGTGTTCTCATGAATGTGTGGGGTGAGAGCTTCAGGGGTGGTACTGACTCCTCAGGAGCAGGTGTGGGAGGACTTCCGACTTCTGAGCAGAGTGTGCTGGTCCCTCAGGTTTGTATCCACCGGGCTGCTGGGGGTCATGGTGCCCCCAAATTATCTGGAGGCCGTGGGTATGTCTAGTTGTGTGTGTCCTGGTGGACAGTGTCGTGTATTAATTAGCCAGAAGTCCACAGCCGTCTCCCGGCACGAAGACCAGTGCTGCCCAGGAGCCTTTCCTGCGCTCTCCGTATGGCCGTGCTGGTGAACATGACTGTGGGTCACTTGAAATCTGGCTTTAGTGTGGAGGAGGAACATAATTTCTAGTTTTATGTACTTTGAATGACTTTAAATAGCCACATGTGGCTGGAGGTCACCACGTTAGACAGCAAAGGTGTCAAGTTTTGGCTGAAGTAACAACTACATTTGGTCACTGAAGATGTGGCCTGTAGGGAAGAAGGTGGCACTTTCCTCCTGCGGGGAGTCCCAAACCCACAACCTGTGCCTGGGGGTTATTCATAGACTTGAACACTGCATCTCCAGGAGAAGTTAGTCCTCAGATAACTTGCACAAATGATTTGTTTTAGGAATTCATATAGAATTATAGGTGGAAAAGAGGACTCGAAGTTGACGATAATAAAGTCAGCTGTAGTTTTCAACTGCAACAAGGTACTTGAGTAGAATAAAATCAAACCAGTGAAAACGAGGTGGGAATCACTCGTTTAAATCACTCTTTAAAAAGCCTCTTGGGGGCTTCCCTGGTGGCGCAGTGGTTGAGAGTCCACCTGCCGATGCGGGGGACACGGGTTCGTGCCCCAGTCTGGGAGGATCCCACATGCCACGGAGCGGCTGGGCCTGTGAGCCACGGCCGCTGAGCCTGTGCGTCCGGAGCCTGTGCTCCGTAACGGGGGAGGCCACAACCGTGAGAGGCCCGCGTACCGCAAAAAAA
>NW_020173040.1:2993955-3010180 GCF_003031525.2 Neophocaena asiaeorientalis asiaeorientalis
CCTCTCGGGTATTGATTGAGAAGTTCATACTAGAGGCTTGCCTCACACTTGGTCTGCAGATGGTCACGGTGCCCCTGTGGTTGCACACTTACTGGGACAGAGTGGAAGGTTGCCTTCAAGTCTGCAGTGGCTGCCAGACTTAGACTTGGGGAGGGGCCTCCATTTAAAGTAGGAGTTCCATATGTCATGGATTTCATCCTTCAGCCAAGTCAGGTGTTTGCTGCTACAGCCCCAGTAACATGTAGATAGCAGTAAATGCTACTTTCTACTGAGGAAGAGAGTGAAAATCTAACACCCTTTAAAAGTCGTTTTTGTTTTTCTTGTTTGTGTGTGTGTGTGTGTGTGTGTGTGTGTGTGTGTGTGTGTGTGTGTGTGTTTTGCGGTATGCGGGTCTCTCACTGCTGTGACCTCTCCCATTGCGGAGCACAGGCTCCGGACGCGCAGGCTCAGCGCCCATGGCTCACGGGCCCAGCCGCTCCACGGCATGTGGGATCTTCCTGGACCAGGGCACGAACCCGTGTCCCCTGCATCGGCAGGCGGACTCTCAACCACTGCGCCACCAGGGAAGCCCTAGAAGTCATTTTAATGGGTGTTATTTGCTTCTTGTAATCATGAACTCGATCTTTATCCAAATGGTCCTATTTTATACATATGCATGTCAAAATCAATTAGGTATCACTATTTACATGATATCTGTGTGTGTGTATATATGTATAGGCGTCATTAGAAGGAGCACGTATATTAGTAGTTGTAATATTGATACAGCAATGCATTAAGTTGTATTTAAAAGCTACTCCTTGTTAAATAAGGAGCTGAATTAGACTTTTCATCTCAAAAGCTCATGACCGTGTTTGCAAACAAATAAGAATTTCTAATTCTAAATTTGTTTAAAAGGATGATTTTGCTAGTTTTTACTTGTTTTAGGAAATTTCATTAACGTGGATTTTGAGGGACTAGCCACCCCTGGCTCATTGTAAAGCCGTTTTATCAGCTCAGAAAGAGCATAGACAACGATTTGCTGAGGTTTCTCCTCTTTCATAATAGGGTGCATTCCTGCTTTACCCGGGGCATTGTCTCTGGCTGCATCACTGCAGGCTGGTTTCAGGGCTGCCAACGCCAGTCGCGATTGTGCCCCGTGACTGAGATGTGTGGGTGAGGTTGCCCTCCCTACCCTGCACCCCGCCACCCACTGCTCTGCAACCAACTTCTAATAAGCTGAGCGCCTGATTGGTTCCAACAGTGCACAGTGGGGACTTCGCAGGGCTCTGCAGCCCTGTCGGTGACACGTGCCCCACCGTCCCCCTGCGGGCCGTTCTCACCCTGTCACCTTCCTTCTCAGAGAGAGGAACCAGGACACGGGCCCCGCCGCGTGGCCTCAGAACAGGCCCTTCTTGTTTTACTCATGTGGCCGCACCCCGTCATTGTTGCTGCTGTGATGGTGGTGACGGCTGTAAACCGGGACCCGAGGAGAGCGTGGCATGTCATCTCTGTGCACTAAAGTGTGTGACCAGGAAACCTCCCGAGGGTGGGTGGTGCATTTGCGGGGAGAGGAGGAGGTAGAAGAGCAGGAGGTGGGCGACAGAAAACTGCTTTCTTTTCTGTTCCTTGTTTTGTTTTAATGTGGACTTTGAGCCTCTGGGGTGGGAGCTTGTCTAATGCTGTGCTCTGTGCAGTATCGAATGCACTTTTGTCCTCAGCAAAATGTAGACTAATGATCAGCAGTTGCATTTACACCGTAAGATTTCTAGGTTTATCTGGAGCAGCATACCTGTGTGGTCCGTCCCCTAGGAAATCACCAGGCCACAAAGCCCAGGGCCTCACTGGGCAGGTGGAGCTGCCTTCACACCCCCGCTGAGCCGTGCTTGACAGCTACTCAATGAGAACATGAAAACATGACACTGAAGAAGAGTATGAAGCGTAGCCAGAAATTGCCTCGATCATAAGTGAATAGACCTCTATCTTTTCTTTACGTTTCTAACTTGATTCAGAAAGGGACCAACTCATCCCGAGGAGCGGTTTGCTCTTACACGGGAGGGGTGGCAGCCCCTGGGCCCTGGGAGCGGGTCCGCCTGGTCACTCCTCTTCCCCCAGGTGTTTCCCGCATCTGGATTAGGTTTTAACGGCAAGGGATGTCACCTTTGAATTTGGGAACAACTAATATCCAGAATTAATTTTTTAAACCTGAAAGATCCGGAAAATGTCTCACAAGTGTTTAGTATATTTGGCAAAACACGGTGAGTTGGTCTGTTTAAAAAGAAATTCTTTTGCCAAACAGACATCAAAAGAAACGCTCAGAACTGCTTGAAGTTCCTGAGCTCGGAGCTTTGCCCGTCACCACCTGAGGCCCCTGGTGTGTGTGCCTTTCACGTGAACACCTGCTCTTGCACAGCTTTCTTCCAAATCCCACTTGTCCCATGAGGCCCGTTTCAGTGCCACTCTGAGATGCAGAAATGACTTGGCCGAAGTGACTGGTGGACACATGTGGTTGTTAAGGATGAGGTACCCCTGGAACTTGACCTCCTATCGCAAAGTACCAGCTTTCTCCAGGATCTGAAACATGTTTTGGTTATACTATCCTTGAATTGTGTTTTGTTTGCTTTTATATTTTCTGTTCTAGTCTGTGCTTTCATCTTTGTTTTATATTTTAAACTTGAATGTGAGTTCAAGGCACTTCATAATCATCTTTGAAGTACAATAAGATTTAAGTCTAAAAAAAGAGATATAAATCTGGAGAAAGTACAGAATAAAGATTTTGCCACATAATTTGACAGTACGAGCACATTTATGCTCACAGTATAAATACCTCTGCAACCCTAGACCTTTCTAGAGTTTGTAAGAGAAATAACCGGCAGGGCTGAATTTGTTTCCGATTGAAAGTCAAGTATTGTCCTGAGTCCTTCAGCTGCCAGCTTCCTGCCTGTGCCCCTGTGGTCACCATCCTTCTCTCCCTACCCCACAGTACGTCCTGTCAGCTCCTGGCCGTCTTTCCCCTGCTGGCGCTGCTGTGTGTTCATACCTGCGCCCCTTCAAAAGACCCCCAAATAGAGAAGCATTTCTAAGGCCTTCCATTCAAAGAAGCAGCATAAGAGCGCAGTCATTGTTTATTAACCTTTTTTGGTTTACATTTCTCACGTCTTACAGCATGAAATCTACTTCAGTACTTTCCACACTGTGGTTAGCTAATGTTTTATTATCTGTTGTTGAATAGGAAACCACCCCAGAACTCGGTGGCTTGTCTCTTGTTCTCTGTCTCACCAGGGTCTGTCCTGGGCTGGCGCTCTGATGGGGTGGGGACTGGGTTCCTGTGATGTGGGCTGGGCGTCCAGGGCGGCCTCTTGGGTGCCTGCTGGGGGCTGAGGGCCTCCCTCTCCGGGCTGTGCCCCCTTGTGAGCAGCGCGCTTTGCCCCACAGCAGGCCTCCCCACAGATGGAAGCTGTGAGATGTCTTAGGAATCCAGTCTCAGAAGGCACACAGCTCCGCCTCGCTGCCTTCAGGGGCAGGGGGCCACACGGAGGTGAATACAGGGGGTTCTCCCTGTGGGCATGGTGGGGGTTGGGGCTAGGTGTCATCCTTGGAGATTGGCTACAATAGCCAGAAAACCAACGATAGACATTTCCACATTTTACAATGCTTCCTATGACATTAAAGTCTTCTCATTTTATTGTCACTCTCACAAGATTTGAAGTATCTCTCTTTGACTCCATTTCCTGCTTTGCATACCTTTTTAGAACTGTCTGGGAAGTAACCCCAAAGTTGGTTAAAGTGAGCCTTGAGTTGCAGCCAGAGACTTCAGTTACCACCTCTGAGTGAGTGGTCAGTGTCTTGTTTGGAGGAGCCTCTTTGCTTTGCTTTGTCAAGTGAAAACACTGCGAGGTATTCAGAGGTACCTCGTGGACATGACCCCTCCCTGCCGCTGAGCCTGCCTTCGAGGTGGCCAGAGAAGACCTGGCTCGGGGGAGGACCGGCCCTGCTGCCCCCGAGTTCCCTTATGACCTGGGGCAGGTGGTCACACACTCACGGCCCTGGTTTCCTCTCTTTATCTGAATACATCAGTCAGTAAACTTGTTCGTTGTGTTAATTTCCTCATCCTTCCTTATCCTTCTCTTTTTGCCCTCAATTTAAAGTTGTTCTTGCCGGTCCGCAAGCGGGTGTAGACAGCTTCTGGTGGGTGGCAGGCTCTTGGGAGCACAGGCTGTTGCTGAGGCTGGAGGGTTTGCCTTCCTCAGGCCCCTGCGAGGGACAGTCCCGGATGGGAGTTGATAAGGGCACACGTTATGTAAAATCTGGAGGGCGAGCCTTTCCCTTTTAGGTCACCATTCCGCCGCCAGCTAGGAGGGCTAATCAACAGCAGCATTTTCTGTTCTCATTCCAGAGAGTTTCCCGGGGGCACGATAAATCTAGCTGCCTGTTTACAGGAGCTTGGTTATTTAACAAGCTCGTCTCCAAAGCTTGAGGGTCTTTGGTTTCATCCCATCTAACCCAACCTGCTTGCTCCATTTGTAAGATCATTACTGTCTACTCATGTTGCTCTGTTATTGTAAGGTAATTTTGCATACTCAATATAAAAGTCGTTTTTACACACAAGACTCAGGTTAAATTCATTAGAGAACTATTCTGAAATTTTCTCTCTCTTTTTAACCTTTCACCTGTGTTTCAGTCCTGTCTCTAATCTGTCCACTGGTATTTCTCATTAGCTAACTTACCTCATTGACACGTTTACTCATTCATTTGTTCATTCATTCAACAAATGTTATTTTGCACACTTACTATGGGCTATGTAATATTAGGTATACTAATATTGGAGCCTGGTGAGATGTATGCCCAGAGCATCCCGGGACCATCGGGGAGGGTACCGAGCCGTGTCTGAGGGACGTGGGGCTGAACCTGAGTGCAGTTCATCACCTGGAGACAGCACTGCTGCTTCTGTAACCTTGACCTTAGAACGGACCTTGGATCAGGGGAGTATATTTGTCGGGTAAATTCTTTGTGGTCCAGGGATTGCTGAGATACATGTTTTCTAAATTTGGATAAACATTGCCACATTCCCCAGAAACATTACATTTAATATATACTCCCCTCAGGGGTGTCTCAGTGCGTTATTCCAGGCTCTCCCCACCATTTTGCAGTGTGATGGGTAAAATAAACAGTATCTCATTATTTATTTGATCTTACCTCTTTAAATATGTGTGAAGTTGAGCATCTTCTTATGATTTTTGTTTTGTTTTTGAGATGTGTGTTTCTCTTCCTGTGAATTTTCTGATGTCTTCCCCATTATTCCGTTGGTTTATTTATTTTTTGTTTGTATGATCACTTTCTTTTTTTAAAAATTTTATTTATTTTGTTTATTTTTTTTGGCTGCGTCGGGTCTTAGTTGAGGCATGTGGGATCTTTGTTGAGGCACATGGGATCTTTCGTTGAGGTGCGAGAACTCAGTAGTTGTGGCCTGCAGGGTTAGTTGCCGCACGGCATGTGGGATCTTAGTTCCCCGACCAGGGATGGAACCTGCGTCCCCTGCATTGGAAGGCGGATCCTTTACCACTGGACCACCAGGGAAGTCCCCATATGAGCACTTTCTAGATTAAGGAAGTTACCCTTTGTATCTGTGTTGCAAATGTTTTCCCTATTTGTTTGATTCTGAGGTTATGTCCTGCATGGAAAGAGAACATCCATCCCATCTTGAGATAATATACATATTCACTGTTCTCCCTGGCTTTCTCTTATGGCTTCATGTTTACATCAGAAACTTTGATTCATCTGAAATTAATTTTGATATAAAGCATGAGAGGAATCTGGCTTTACTTTTTCCAGATAGCTACCTGGTTACATTTAAACACATTGATTAAGTGATCTCTTTTCCTGAAATGCTATGTTATAGTAATATAATATACCTTTGTAGTAAATTAAATTCTCTTATATATTTTAATCTTTTTTGTGATCCAGTCATCTGTCTTATTTCTTCTTGTTTATTTCTTCTAAACTGTATTGATATTGAAGCTTCATAATATGTTTTATTATCAGCTAGGGCTAGCTTCTACTCATTCCTTTTTTTTTTTTTTTTCTTCAGATTTTCTTTCCATGGTGAAAACTTTTCTTTTTGCAAAGTTTGTTAGCAGTAGCAAAATCTTTCGCTTAGGTCCTCAGAACCAGTCTATAAAGGAAGTTTGAAAAAAACTTAAATTTGGGCTATTTTCCTTAGGGGGTTCATTTTCTCAACAAATATTGGGAAGCTAGTGTCTGCCAATGCCAGACACAGTTTCATTCTCTTGATTTGTTTTTCCTGCCTTCTCTCCCTCGGCGTTTATTGCGTGTTGCTCTGTGTGGACACTGAACTTGGCCAGGGACGGAGAGGAGGACCAGCCTCGGATTCACGGAGAGCACCTCGAGCTTGGCCTCGTCCTCGGGCCTGGGCCACACACAGGGCCCGGTCTCAGAGCTCATTTAGAGTCCGGATCACCAGAAAAGGCAAAAAAGGGAACGAAGCCTCCTCAGCAACTGTTCCTGCATCTTATCCTAAGCCTTTGTACAACCACAGGCAGGACTAGCAACCTTACAACTGACCAGTGATTTTTAATGCCTGGAAAATTACAGAGAAGGAATTAGGAGCTGTTGCTCTAATCCTCAGCTAATTCTACTTAGAAATGTTTTCAAAATATAATTTTTACTCACTGAGACAGTTTACAAGGGAATACACACACCCTCTCTTTCTCCTGGAAAGAGTGGAGAGCTGCATTCGGAGCCCCCATGTCGTGGAAGGGAAGGAAATGCTTTTCTCCTTCCCTGAGCAAGTGGGCTGAGTCGGGTGTGAGGCAGCAAGGTGGGTCCCCTTTCTACAGGGATGCCTGCTTGGACTCTCCAACAAACAGGTTTACAGTTTTGCCGTCACCTCTTGTGATGGCCATCACGTAGGTCATTCATCTTTTTTAGTTGATTTCTTGTTTATCCATTGCCCTTGGCTTTTACAGTTAAAGACCAAGTTCTAATATTGGCCACAAACAGACGGTGTATCTGATCCAGGCGTTGGTCAGCTTGGATGGGGTGGAGTTTCTTGTGTCCAGGGCAGCTCTGGTGCTGGCCAGAAATTGCTCTTTTCACTTCTTACAGTCTATATAGTACATGATTGATCTTATTTGTTCTGAATAAATGTCTTGAGTCCAGTTCGCTTGGTCTTGCAGGAAGACCTAGGGAGCACAGAAGCAACGAGAAGCACAGGCAGCTCTGGGCCCCTACACGGACGGGACAGGACCTGAGTGACCATGCGTCCGGGCTCAGTTTGAGCATTCCTCCCCTCCCCCTCCCCTTCCCCCTTGAGAGGCTGGGGGCTCCTGATGCCAGCTCCCTGCAGTCTCTGTGCCCCTGGCCCTCCGCCTCCCAGGCCAGCTGGGGTGAGGGTGGCTGCTGAAGGAGGCCCACGGGAGGCCTCACCTCCTTTCTCAGCCTCCTGACAGCTCACTCCCAACCAGAAGACGTCTTTATTTTTATTAAACATGCCTTTCCCCTTCAGTTAATTTGTTGTTGTGAAAAGCATGTTATATTTTTCAATGGATCCAAAGCATTAGAATGCTTTCCAAGCATTCCAGACTACTATTTTCTGATGTGACATTTGACTTCTATAAAAGCAGCCTTTTTTTTTTTTTGTCCTGCAGAAAACATACACTAAGGACAGCTTTTGTAATATAGTAAATAAGATCCCACACAAATTCCACATGGCCTGCTCTGTGGGGAGTTCACATAATAAGATGAAGAATGCTGCCTGTTTGTTTTCTGACCAGGGTGGAGATTTCATCCCACCGGACATTTGTCAAAGCTGTGTTCCAATACAGAGTGATGTATTTAAAAGTACTGATTGAAAATGGACACTTTTTCTTCATAAACAAACAGAACCATTATCGCAGCTAGCCTTTATGTCTCAGTAAGGGTGAAGGCAAGCTCTAAATATAGTTAATGACTTAAGCTAATGCTACATTTGTGAGGGAAAATGTGTTGAAATTTAGGTGGGTGTTACCAGAAGGAACAGGAATGTGGGGGGCAGGACTAGGTGACATGGGGATAAAGTCATGCCTGACAGAAATGTAGATTTCAAAGAGAAGATTTAACAGAGAATTAATATGCTGCTAGTTTTGAAAAGGAGAAGGTGTCAGATCACCAAAAGAAAAAGAAAAAATGCTTAAAGCTGTGTTTACATTGAAATTTATGTCAGCTCTCTGTGTTTCCTTTCTTCCAAGGGCCTGTGATGGAAGTATGCTTTTGCAGTTGTTATCTGCAAATTTTTTTCTGTCTCATTACTGGTCAAGGGCAGAAGGCTTCTCTCAGTAGAGACATTGTGTCCCCTAGTTCCTAGGCAGAACCTGGAGATGAGAATTCATCCTGGACGAGACTGGATCCCTGTTTCTCTTCAACACTCCACTTCTGCCTTTTTAGCTTTCTGTTTGTCTCTCTAATTCACTCCCTCCCTTCTTTTCTACATTCTCCAACAGCTATTAAGGCTCTGGAGGGCCAGATCCATTCCCCGCTTGGCGTTGGTGATGATGTCTGGCTCAGACCTCACGAGAGACGTTGCCAGGTGTGTGAACATCTTCACCAGCCCTCTTTGCTGACAAGGCCCTGTGTATCTGGATCAGTCTTCCTCTGGGTGTGTGCCAGTGGCTTCCAGATGTTTCACCACTTTATGCACCTTCATTCATTCGTGTATTTGCCAAATATCTATTAAGATAATTTTTACAAATAAAAAAATGCACTTCTGAAGATGATCATATTATGAAAATCCCCCAAGTTCTTATGGGTATCACAGATTTCTTTCCACATAAAAATCACTCTGAAGTTGAAGGAAGTTGCAGCCCCATTCTTTGTGGAAAACTGTATTTCGAGTTTGCACCAGACCTGGCAGAATAAAATTTTCAACAAGACGGAGTGGAATGAACGACAGAGCTTACGTTAACATTTGTAAGGATCGTCTGCTTCATTCCACATGCACTGATGCTTTAAATGGATGCTCTTTGTTAACATCTTACCGTTTGCTGCTGTCAGTAACTGCTAAAAGAGTGATTCTTATCCTGTCAGAGGGATTGGTGTTGACTTGTGCAGCTAAAACCAAGCACAGCCATCTAATCTTGTCCTTGAATAGTTTCCTGGTCTTGTTGCCTATTGCTTATCCTGTTAAAATTCACTTGTAGATTCCCACTCCAACTATGAAGATCTTGGCTCACATGAGCTTTCATGGTTTCCTGAATATTCAAATTACAGAGTTGGAAGAGCCCTCTTATGTCGCTCCTGGAGAAGGAGATAAAAAGGTTATTTTAAGCCTTCTAAATTTAGTGTAATGTTTGCTTTCTATCATATAACTTTTGTTTTGATTTTAGAAAAGAGATTTACAAACAAAATACAGGTGTTTGTAAAGAAAAAAGTTAAAAGGATTAATAAATAGTCTACAAATGTTTACCACTCAGTACCCAGTAAGACAGAGACAGAGGGGCCAGGTGTAAAGGGTCTGTTGGAGAGAAAGTGCCCACAGAAGCAACTGATGAGAAAGGTGGGGATGGTGATAAGGCAGCAGGACTCAGAGACACAGTCCCACAGAAAAGAGCTGGAGACCCTCAGGGTCAGATGCCAGGTTCCTTCCTCCACAGCCTTTATTCCCCTCATTCGAATGAGAGCCCTGTGGACTTGAACCTGGCCCAGAGGCCTGCAGGCGAATGGAGCCAAAAAGAGCTTGCAGATAACTGTCCTGACGGTAGGAGTCTTGTGCAGTTCTCAACGGTAACCACCGCCTGTGGTCTGGGACCTCATTAAGCTCCCAGGTTACTGAACTGAATGAGGTGCACGGTCCCTCCCCTTAAGGAACTTACACTCTAAAAGAAGGACATGCACGAGCAGACTTCAGAAGAGAACAGACCGTTCTGTCGAAACTAGGATACACTTTATCATCTTGAGAGAGAGAGAACTCTTTTGAGAGATACCAATTGAAGACAGATGAAAGTAAAGTAAATACCCTATCACTGGCCAGCACCAGCATCTCTGGACAGCCTTGGAAAAGTTGAAGCCTGTAGTCCCCAGGGAACTGGAAGGTGGGAACTTTCCACAGCTTTCCGTCATAAAACTTCAGCAGGAAAAAAACCCCACGGTTGACAAGCCATTTTGAAAGACTTCACGTATTCTTATTCTTGACACGGGAGGCCAGGAGCCAGCAGTGCAAACGATTTAGAGTGGTGAGTTCAGCAGAGGCTTTGTCATCCTCCCGGGAGCAGGGTGGGTGGGTACGTGAGGCGCACCCAAGTCCAGAGGTCAGCCTCACCCTGCGGTCCTTCACCCGCACAGGGCCAGCGGCGGCCGCTTTCTCTCTGTCCTGGGACTCTGCCGTAGCTTCTTGCTCTCGCGTCGTCGCCACCTTAGTCTAGGCCCAGGTTGTGAACTGAAAGGCCTACAGGGCTGGGCTGGCTGCATCCCTGGTTGCTCCTGCTGGGCAGGCCTGAGGAGGGAGTGCTGGGTTCCAGCACCCCAGGGAGATCTTGCACCCCCTCCTCCCCAGCAGGCATTTGAGTTCAAGATGTTTTAAAGATGCTGTTCTAGCCAAACAAGGCTTATCTGCCGGCCGTATCCGAAAACTGCTTGTGGGCTGAGGACTGTGCTTTGGGCCCTCGTCAGGAGCTGTTACAGGATCTCCTGAAGGCTTCCTCCCGGCCCTGCTGCCTGGGACCCGCCATCCCTGTCGCCAGCCGCAGATTCCTGAAGCATATGTCTGGTGGAGTCACTTCCCTGCGGAAACACAGTGCTCCCTGCTGCCCGGGCTTCAGCCGGAGCACAGAGCCTCGTCTGCTATCATTCCCTGTCCTGTTGGCCCTGGTTTAAGACCCCACTGCTCCGGTGACTGTGTGTGCTTCCCGCAGCACTTCAGCCTAAAGGTTTCATGAGTGAGCTTTCTTCTGCTGGAGTGACCCTCACTGGTGAAATCTTAGCTTAAATCACCAGACAGTTACTTAATCAGCCCCTTCCCTGCGATCTCATGCCACTTTGTATATTTCTGTGCTTATTCCTGAATTATGATGTTTATATTCCGACATTGTGTTGTTTGCCTTCCTCACCAGACTTTGAAATTCTAAAATGTGGGAACCAACTTCTCTTTTTTTCTGTAACTTCCTTTATTCCAAATACAGAGCAGTTTTACCTCAATCTCTCTGAGCCTAAAATTTCTTATCTATGAAATGAAGATACTGGAAGTGTTGGGCTAGAATTTTGTGGTTCTTAACTGCAGGTGCACATCAAAGTCACCTGGAGTCCCACCTGTGGTGCTAGACAACACGATGGACAACCCATGCAGAGTCATGAAGTTGGGGCCCTGTTTCACTCCAAACACTGAAATTGACTCAAAGTGGATGATAGACCTAAATATAAGAACTAAACTATAAAACTCATAAGAAGAGAACCCAGGAGTAAACCTTCATGACATTGGAATAAGCAATGGTTCTTTGGTCACTTGTGACCAAAGGAAAAATAGATACCTTAGACCTCATCAATATTATAAACTTCTGTGCTTCAAAGGACACCATTAGTAAAGTGAAAAGACAACTCAAAAAATGGGAGAAAATACTTGCAAATCATACATCTCATAAGGGTCTAGTATCCAGAATATATAAAGGACTCTTACAAGTCACCTATTAGAAGGCAGCTCAATTTTTTAAATGGCAAAGGACTTGAATAGACAGTTGTCCAAAGAAAATATTCAAATGGCCAATAAGCATGTGAAAAGATGCTCAGCATCATTGGTTGTCAGGGAAACACAAATCAAAATCACATTGAGATACCACTTCATACCCACTAGGTTGGCTATAATCAAGATGAACAGTAACAAGCGTTAACTAGAAAGTGGAGAAATTGGAGCCCTCATGGATGCTGGTGTGAATGGAAAATGGTGCCACTGCTGAGGAAAAAAGTTTGCATTTCCTAAAAATGTTAAACATATAGTTAGCATATATGCAATTCCATTCCTGGGGGTATATACATAAAAGAACTGAAAACATTTGTCCACACAAAAACTCATATGTAAACATTCGTAGCAGCATTATTTAATAATAACCACAATGTCCATCAGCTGATAAATGGATAAACAAGTTGTGGTATATCCATATGATAGAATCTTGTTCAGCCATAAAAATAAAAGAAGTACTGACACATGCTATAACATCGGTGAACCTTGAAAACATTGTGCCAAGTGAAAGAAGGCAGTCACAAAGGGCCACATATTATATCATTCCATTTATATGAAATGTTCAGAGTAAGCAAGTTCGTAGAGACAGAAAATAGGTTAATAGTTGCCAGGGACTAGGAGGTTGGGGAGGGGAGCAGATTGGGGAGTGACTGCTACTTGGAATGAGGTTCTTAATGGGGTCCTGAAAATGTTCTGGATTTAGATACTGGTGATAGTTGTACAGCTTTGTGAATTTGTACACTTTCACGTGACTGCATTTGTACACTTTAAGAAGGTGACTTTTTGGTATTTGAATTATATCTCAAGAAAGCTGTTTTTTTTTTTTAATCCCTTTGAGAGCTTTCCTAAAGTATACACGTACCATCTTCTGTCCTGTTGTCTTGGTTCAGATTCAGTAGGACTGGAACACGTCTAGGGCTCCATCTGCAATACTCATGATGATGTTATAAACTAGGAGTTCTGACTAGCATGCACAGACTTGGGTTACCTTAGAGCAAGCATGAAGTGTTTTCTAGGTATGTAAGTATAACTGTGCAAATCTGAGGGTGCCCTGGATGACTTGAGGAGGGAGTGGAAAGCAGAGCTGTCCTGTGATTCTATTCTGCTGTCTGGAACCAGGCAGCAGGAGGGAGGGAGGGAGGCAGAATGGTACACAGGACTCCCAGGAAGAGTGAGGGCAAGGAGCCCGCCCTCCTGAGGCCAGAGCATGGGATGTAGTCCCCAGGGCAAGGATGTGGTGTGGACAGCAGGTCTAAGATCGTCATCACCTTGACAGTGATATGGAGGCAGCGCTCTGTGGGGAGCAGAGCAGGGGAGACAGGGCCTGCCTGCGGGACATGTGTGCCTGTGGCTTCACTTGGTTGGTGGACAACGTATCTTTGAAGATGTCCTGCAATCAATTTTTCTCCATAAGATATTTTCTTGGCAAGTTATAAAATCATTATAGCACAGGGAACTATACTCAATATTTTGTGAAAACCTATAAGGGAAAAGAATCTTTAAAAGAATAAATATGTATATATTATATATATATGTGTGTGTGTGTGTATATATACATACGCACACACATAACTGAATCACTTTGGATTTTTAAAAAATTAATTTATGTATTTATTTATTTTTGGCTGCTTTGGGTCTTCGTTGCTGCGTGCGGGCTTTCTCTAGTTGCAGCGAGCAGGGGCTGCTCTTGGTTGCAGTGCACGGGCTTCTCATTGCGGTGGCTTCTCTTGTTGCGGAGCATGGGCTCTAGGCGCACAGGCTTCAGTAGTTGCAGCACATGGGCTCAGTAGTTGTGGCACGTGGGCTCTAGAGTGCAGGCTCAGTAGTTGTGGCGCACAGGCTCAGTTGCTCTGCGGCATGTGAGATCTTCCCACACCAGGGCTCACATCTGTGTCCCCTGCATTGGCAGGTGGATTCTTAACCACTGTGCCACCAGGGAAGTCCCACATAACTAAATCACTTTGCTATATGGTAGAAACTAACAAAACGTAAATCAACTATACTTCATTTAAAAAGTCATAAAATCATTGAGCATAAATGTAAAAATAAAAACCAACCAAAAAATTCATTTAATTTCCAACATAGGGAGAAATGTATGGCACAAAACAGTTTGCTCTCTAAATTAGATGGTCCTATAAACAAGATAGACCCATGAACAAGACCATCCAATAGCAATTTGACATCCTTTCAGATGTGACGTTAGAGCTGATCTTACTGGTTGGGCTTTAAGAAAATGACACCGTTTCTCATTCTTAAAAATCAAACAGTCCACCTCACAGCCACTCAGGCTGTACCTCACTTGTTTTTCCTTCCAGATTTTAGGGATACTGTGATGTTTTAGGGATCCTAAAGCTTAAGCATGAAAATTGAAAAATCTTGTTGGCTCTGAAACTGTTTCAATTTTTATTGGCCACCATGGTTTGTCATTGCAGAAACAATGCCAGAGCATCTCGGCCTTGAGTGTATTTCCTGTCCTTTAAGGCTGTTTTTCACACTCTCAGAATCTTTCAAACAGCTCTTATGGAAACTAAGTGGACTTATTATAATCTGTGTATATTTGTTTCCACCTGAAATGTTAAAATTTGAATGTTAATACAGAAACACTGGGCAAAAAAACAAAGGCGTAAACACTGTTCACTTGAAGATTTTATAAAAATAAAGCCATCATTGTTAACAGAACACTTTCTAATAATAATAATCTTGGAAACAAAGCAACATTTGTTAAGAGCCACTAACTGGAAATACAGGCTCGTTTGAGAGTACCGAGTGTCTCCCAGCTCCTGAAGGCAGGATGCATGTTGGCTGGGGAACGGCTGGAGCAGGAACTTGAACGCCATCAGCATTCAGTTCCCCATAGTTGGTGTCTTCCCTCCCACACGAATCTTTTCTTCTTCTTGTTTGTCTGCAGAAAGGCCTCCTCTGCTTTTCTTGTCCTTGTGGCAGAAAAACATGACCAAGGCCCAAGGTAGATCCATGTGATATAAGAGGCAGACCAGCAGGTGTTGACTATACTGGCCTTTTAAAAAATGTAAATAGAAACCACCTTTTTTTAATAATCCAACAGTATCCATTCACGAAGTCTCTTTTGTTGTAAAAGTTTGTGAATTTTATAAACTTAAGTCTATCCATCCTTTATAATTTCTTTAATCCATGCTGTGCTTAGAGTGACCCATCCCAATGAAAGATTATTGAAATATTCTTCTTATATATTTTTTTTTATTTTTAAAATTATTATTATTTTTTGTGTGGTACACGGGCCTCTCACTGTTTTGGCCTCTCCTGTTGCGGAGCACAGGCTCCGGACTTGCAGGCTCAGCGGCCATGGTTCACAGGCCTAGCCGCTCCGCGGCATGTGGGATCTTCCCAGACTGGGGCACGAACCCGTGTACCCTGCATCAGCAGGCACACTCTCAACCACTGTGCCACCAGGGAAGACCTATTTTTTATTTTTAAGTCTTTATTCTAACTGAAATTTATTTCATGACGTGGTACAAGGTAAAAATATAACTTTATAATGCCAGAACATTTTCATCACCCCCAAAAGAACCTCATACTAATTAGCAGTCACCCCCCAGTTCCCCTCCTACAAGTCTCTGGCAACCACCAATCTACTTTCTGTCTCTGTGGATTTGCCTATTCTGAACATTTCATATAAATAGAATAATGCAATATATGGCCTTCTGTGTCTGGCTTCTTTCACTTAACATGATGTTTTCACGGTTTACTCATATTATAGCAATAGTTCATTCCTTTTTATGGCTGAACAATATTCTGTTGCATGAATAGACCACATTTTGTTCATTCATCAGTTGATGGACATTTGGGCTGTTTCTACTCTTTGGCTATTGTGACATAATGCTGCTATGAATGTTTGTTTACAAATTTTTATAGGGATATATGTTTTCAATTCTTGTGGGTGTGGAATTGCTGGTAACTCTGTATTTAACATTTTGAGGAACTGCCAGACTGTTCTCTAAAGCAGCTGAATCATTTTACATCCCCACTAGTGATATATGGAAGTTCAATTCCTCTGCATCCTCTTGTACTTGTTTTTGTCTGTCTTTTAGATTATAGCCATCCTAGTGGTTGTGAAGGGTTGTCTCATTATGGTTTTCATTTGCATTTTCCTAATGACTACTGATGTTGAACATCTTTTTATGGGCTTATTGGCCATTTGTATATCTTCTTGGGAGAAACATGTATTCACATCCTTTGTCCATTTTAAAATTGGGTTGTCTTTTTATTTGGATTGTAGGATTTCTTCATGCTCCTTTTTTATATGTTTATTAATATTTTTCTTCCATTTTCTCTTTTTTTCTCATGTACTTTTTACTCTGAGTGAACTTATTAGATATTGAGGATATTAATCCTTTTTCTGACTTATTTATTGCAAATATTTGCTCCAGCTTGTCTTTTTTTTTTTTTTTCAGTCTAAAAAGTTTGGCTTTGTAAGAGTTATCAATCTTTTTCCTCTTGGCTTATTCCACTGCATTTAAAAGTCCTTCCCTTTTCATCTCTTAACCCCCC